>NC_134406.1:244950805-245319138 GCF_038048845.1 Mixophyes fleayi
TGCAAGGCCACATTACAGTTGGAAGTAGGTTTCACATGATTTATCTTGATTTCGGACTTTCCACTATATCTGTGGAATGTTGTGTGTCTAGAAGAAACCGCTGGTACCTGTCCCTATCACTGAAACTTACGTCCGTTAGCCCGTGGGAGACGGTGGTTGACGCTGCAGTAAGACCGTTACCTATGTGGCACTGGATGTTTGGGTTCCTTGGCTTCAGATGTACTATCACTGCCGTGACATAGACGATGGCGATAACTAAGACACTATCCATCGAGCTTTCCTGATTGCATTCAAACATGACATTTTAGAACAGAAGCCATTTAGATGCGCTAACGGAGGCGTCACAGCAAACGTTTTGCCCCTTGCATAACACTAAAATACATTTGATATAAAAATGAGCATTTGCGCTAAACACAAATAAAACAATAAGGTAGGTTTCTTTAAAAACTAAGGGGCATGTTCAATTGTCTGCGGTTTCCGCTGCGGAAAAACTATTACCAGTATTACGGTAATAGTAAGCTGGATTTCAGCGAGAAAAGTACCGTAATACCGGTATTTACGCGCACTATTACCGTAATGACGGTAATAGTGCGCGTGTCGCGAGAATTTTGGCTATAACGCCAACAATTGAATATGCCCCTAAAAATGACTCGTTTGCAATGTTTCTAAGTGGCTATCACTGAACTTTTATTAGCAGAAGTGCTATTAAAGAGAACTGCCCCCAACTAGTGCTGACTACTAGACAGGAGGAGTGAGGGAAGGGGCAGTAAGCTGACACACCTTAGCTAACGTCTGGATACATTTTGAAGTCTCTATTGAGATAATATTTTGACATAAGTACTGTCTGTTCTCTTATCTCCTGTGGTCTCTGGATTTTGTATCGCTCATCTATAAGTATACTGCATATTGCCACTCACTTCCTCCTTTATCTGAGTTCTTGATTTGCCATAAAACACATGGATTCTTTCACTTCTCCTATTTGCGTTCAGAACTGAACGTAGAACACACTGACTCTCTCAAGAACAGACCTCTCCACTACTATACTCACAGATTCATGAGACAGAGAAGTGGTCAAGTCAAATAAATAACATGAATGGGATCTGGAAAGAAACAAGATAATTATTCTTTCTGGAACAGGCTGCTGGTAACTGGTGAGAAGAATGAGCAATAAATCAGGTGAGGCAGAAGCAGTGTTGATGTACTTTAGTCACTCAACAGTTTCCAGACTCTGCAAAGATAATTCTGTTAGAGAAAGCAACTTAGCAACACGTTTGAAGTTGCAGCAATGGAATAGATTCATGCAGTCGCTCGTGTAAATGTTGAGACGTTATGTGGTTTGGTGCCTATAGGATTAATAACTCTGCTTATAATGATGTAAAAGTGTTGTTGCAACTGATTTATTTCCCTGACCTACAGTGCAGATTGCAGATTGCATGTTACAAACTTGCATATCACATTTTTAAGGAGCAATCTGTACCAGCAATGTTTATAGCCGACAAATTATTCAGACCACCAATTTACTATGAACTATTGACATCACTGAGCCATAACGTACATTGTGCAGTTGTTCCCGCAGGCTGGCTGTATGAGAATATCCCTAATAAAAACAAATGTTTAGACTGAACTAAAAATAACAATTTCACAGTAGTCGCTAAAAACTGGCAACATTTTCAAAACGGTTCAGCAGCCCGTGTACCTCATTCTTTATTTGGCACTGCGAAATTTGGCCTTTAGTGTTCCCAATCCAACACCAAACAGCAGGATAAATTGACCAGCGTGGTGCCAGCTTTATTTTTAGATTATAAATTCTGCAAAATGAAAATAATAAATACAGGGGTCTATTTATCAAATTGAGATAAGTCCTAAGGGCCTGATTCATTAAGAATCTTAACTTAAGAAACTTCTTATTTAAGTCTCCTGGACAAAACCATGTTACAATGCAAGGGATGCAAATTAGTTTTCTGTTTTGCACATAAGTTAAATACTGACTGTTTTTTCATGTAGCACACAAATATTTGACAGCTTATTTGTACACTGAAATTTAAAGTTGATATTTGTGTGCTACATGAAAAAACAGTCAGTATTTAACTTATGTGCAAAATAGAAAACAAATATGCACCCCTTGCATTGTAACATGATTTTGTCCAGGAGACTTAAATAAGAAGTTTCTTAAGTTAAGATCCTTAATGAATCAGGCCCTAAATCCATATTTAGCGCTTCTCCTTATTTTTATCAAAGTCTCCTGCAATGCTTCCTCGTGTAAAGCATGGGGAAGATTATTTACCAAGGATAGAGACGGTACAAACTCTAATTGTTTGTTAGTCAGGGACCAGCAACGGAAAATGCTTTATTAGTAAAACAAAACATTTTCCTTTCTTTAAAAAAATAAATAAAGATTATTTAATGTTTTAAAATATGTTTTGACTTTTTTTTAACTTCTATTACTATATTTTTTTTATTTTACAGAATCCGGAACGGCAAGCCACGGCAATGAGAAAAAGAAAAGATAGTTAAAAAGATTTTCGATCGCTGTGATAAGCAATCAAAAGTCTGCTTAACATAAGGGTCTTAATAAATAGACCTCACAGTGTGAATGGCTAGTCAGCAGAATGACTAAGCAAAAAGAGGACGCAAGGATTGTACAGTCGAAAATTTGGACCTTTGCGAAATGGACTATTCAACTGCGAAAAACAGTACAGCAACTGCTACATTGTCTGTTATCAGTCAGCCCCTGCAAAAGCTAGCAGAATATTGTCGTGCAAACAAATATGTACAGACTCATGGGATAAAGAACAGCACTTCTTGTGACTCTTTTGGCGCACCCATTGCTCTCGCCTGTGGAGTGCAAAAGAGGACACGGGATTACAGTGTGAGAAATTGGGTGAAAAAAATTCACATGAAATCAACAAAATGAATAAAAGGAAATGCAAAATGTTACTCTTGAGAACAGTCTCCATGATGTGTTTATTTGCACTGCAAGCGAAGTGCCTGGAAGGGTTATGGCAATTTACAAATATGCTGAGAGTTTACACAAAGCATTCTGTGGGGACGCTTCCATCTACAGGACTGCACAAGGACATAAGGTCATCAGTCCTCTCACTTATACATAAAGGAATATTCCACCTTCAGCGATAAGAAATTCTTCCATTTTAATGCAAACAATAAAGATACAAGTTTTAATAAAATAATCTGGTATTGTATATATCTAAATCTCCATGTCAACATATAGTTGATGAAAAAAATTACCAATTGTCCTTCTGTTGTGAAATAATAACCGGCTGCACTGAATATTTAGACCTAAATGCAAATTTTGAGAGAAGGGACAATGGTTAAACAATGCAATGTCAACAATGCAATATATGAGTATGTGATTAAGATCCTCAGTAATAAGTAAATTAATATATATACTGTATATAAGTATGTATATATACAAGTTAACCCGTGCATGATACTCATGCATTCTAGTCAAATCAAGCTACTTAAGGTGTTAAAAAGGTTCTTGTCATGCATTTGGGCCTAGCCCAGGCCTCCTCAGGGGAAGAGCGTTACTTCCCGATGCAAGCGCCCTTTTTTAACGTGGTTTTGTCCACGTGTCACCACCTCATCATTTTTCTCCATCACCTCATCCTTCATCTTCATCGCCACATCCTTCATCAAGCTACTTAAGGTGTTAAAACTCCCCACTGTCACCCCCGGCAACCACCAACCACTCCCAACTGTCACTTTTCCTTCAAGAAATATATAGGTCAGTGTATAACTCTGCCCAGCAGGTGGCACTGCAGCTTGATTTTTTTTTTCCACACACGCCACTAGGCATTTATATAGTAGATATATATATATATATATATATATATATATATATATATATATGATCATCGTTTATTTGTACAACAACACTCTTCATAGTCAGAGTTACAGATCATACAAAGTGCATATGGCATATATAAATAAATGGTGATGATGATGATACAAGTACATACAAGGTTGAAGAAAGTGGTCCAGACATGAGAGGCGGTGGAGATGGTAGTCTACAGGTAGGGGGCGATGCTGAGTCAGTAAGCGCTAGTGTGATTTGGAGAGGACATGGGTCTGTAGGTAGTAGAACAGAGGGGGTAGTATCAGGTAGGATAGGCTATAATAAAGCCTATCCTACCTGGTTTTGAGAGAGCGCTTGAAAGATTGAAGGTTGTAGAAGAATTGGAGGTGGGATTGAGATGTGACTATCAGTGGTGGCGAAGTGCAGGTCAGAGAGAGCGAGAGAGCATTTAGTGACGAGCGAAGCATAATATCTATATTTTCAAATAAATTAGTTCTATAACTGAAAATTTAAACTAAAATACATTACCTTATCTGTAACATGTAACGCAGAGACTCAGGGTGTGTGCCCTGGCAGATCACCTTAATGCAGAAACTTAGGGTGTGTGCCCAGGCAGATCACCTTAATGCAGCTGAAGAGGAAGCTACTGGTCAATGTGGCCACCTTGCTCAAACTTTGGGCTCAAAGCTCTATATTTTCCCATAATCTGCAACCACAGGTCTCCGAAGAGAGACCTGTGCCCTGGCACTTATATCTGTGCCACCCCTTCTTGGCACCCCTGTCTGGAGAGGAATTAAAGTTTACTTTCTGAAATGATTCAATCCCAGTATTATCATCTGAGGGTGAGAAGTGATGATCACTAGGGATAAAGTCACCCATGTTTGTAGAAGTCCGTAACTATAATTCTTGTACTACAACTTTCCTCAGTTTTGGACCCTTCCAGGACACATATCTCAGCTTGATACCATTTATCTCATGTTCCTTCTGGTTTGTCTCCTAATGAAGCTGAACAGGTGATGTTACCACTCTGAACTAAATGAATTCCTGGTCCATTGAAGAACCCTCACAGGGGCTTGGTTTGGGCTGGTCCGTAGGGCCATAATCAGCCTTCGTGTTTATCAGTTTCCAACCTCCTCTTTTATCACCTTTAAAATATTTTGTTTTACAGTTTTCGTATGGTTATTAAGTGTGAAATGATTTGTATCCCTCAAGCATTTTTGTCTTTTTCTCTATTTTATTATTAACTGTTGTACAGTTTATGTATTATGTTTTTTTTAGATTGGTAAGATCATCTGACCAATGAGGAACAGAGAGCAGGAATAAACGAGGGGTAACCAGATTTATCACCCACTTTTGGAATTGCCATGATGGCAATCCAGGTTTGTTGGAGCATGTACAGGTTCCTAGCAAAATAGAGTGTTTGAATTTAATACTTCCTTATACGTTTTAAGGGGTCTATTTAAGACCCTTTGCAAATTTTCCACATTAGCTAACGTCTCTTATCCCCGCTACTTGCAGCGATAAAATATGAAGTAATGGGGCAATCTATTAATTGACTTAAGACAGGAGCCCCATGTGCATGGTCACAAATGTTGATCGGGGGGGGAGGGGGAGGAATCAGGAGACCCCTCTTTGTCTAGGCTATTGTTATAGGGGGAGAACTGCTAACACCATCTGGTCTTAAATACCCCCTATACTAAAATCTGCTTCAATCCAGTATAAACAGCCATTTCTGCAAAATTTAAGGCAAGCTAGTATTTCATAAATTGGCACCAAAGTGAGATATTTGGCCCCTTTCATGGTAACGAAACGTATGAGATATCAAAAGGTTGATCTTGATGGAACTAACTTGTACAATGTATAAAATATTTTTGAAGTTAACTGATAAAACATGCAGTACTGATATATTGTCTAACAGAGATATATTGCTAAATACACAAAAGTACCAAACAGTTGTAAATATTACAGATGGAAAAGCTAAACCTTTTATCACAATGGCAATACAAGTTCTTATTGAATCAACAATGTTTCCCCTGCACTTCATGACACTCGCTGAAAATTCATATATATAAGATCTTGAAAATTTGTTCCCAGAAGGATGCAGAAATGATCGCTGCTTTAAATAACAAAATAATACTTGACTGAGAGAAGATCTGTAGAAGGTTAAAGCAATATAAATTCAAATATTTAATAACTGTATTATGTCGCTGATACAGAATATGAAATCCGGATGATGAAAAATTGCATCTTTTGTGCAAAGCCCAAAGGCCAATCAGCCTGATCCCTGAGCAGTGCAATTTTGCATTTTAACACATTTTGGGAAAATAGAAAACAATTTGTATACTCTGTTATTTTCATTCTTTTGAATAATTTACTACTTCAAAAAGGAAATCTAAGACTTGAATTCTTTCCACAGGTGTAAGCGTGTGGGTGTGAGTTGACAGTGCATCTATTTGTCTCTCAGACAGGGGGTAGCTGGCAAAATGTTAGCCTGGGGTCATGCACACAGCACTGGCCCGTGGGGAGCAGGCCCATCTTAAAATGTAGCTTTAAGTATAGAACACAGGGCCTGATTTATCAAAAAGGGTGAAAACCCATTTTGCTGGAGACAACGTGTTTTATCACCACAATTTATCGATGAAATCTTGCAGAGATATCCAGAGAACTCAATTTATCGCTTTGACGTGTCGCTCTCTGCAGTATGTGCAAGTGTGAGCTATGTAGCCTGCTGTCGCCTGTGCAGTGGAACTATAAAGCCCAGACTTGGGCTTTCAGTTCTAGTTTATAAAAAAATTATAAAAATCGAAAATTTACAACTTTCTTTTAAAATAAAAATTAAAATAGAATAAAGCATGCCAGTTTATCTTACTGTCAATTTTCTTACACTCATTTGCACCAGCAATAGTGCTTTATGTGGGGGCCTCCTATTAATGGAATCCTCCTAATAACAAGGAGGTTCCAAATATATAAATTATATATGCACTATAGTGGTGTATATGATGTGTAGTCTAATAAGGTCACAACTCAATAAGCCACAACTGGGCATGTACTTTGCAATGAGATGAGGATTGAAAAGTTGCTTCATTCCCTCCATTAACAGTTAATAAAGGATAGAATCAGTTTCTGTAATGAAGCGGTAATGGCCTATGGCAGCCACGTCACTCACAAGCACAGACTAGGGGAGCTTTGTAGTACTAATACTGTGTCAATAAATGGCGCATCCGCACATGCTGTGCATAGGTGGCTTCATAAAGTATTGCCTGATGCGGCCATTCCATTCAATCATCATCATCATCTATTTACTTATATAGCGCCACTGATTCCGCAGCGCTGTACAGAGAACTCACTCACATCAGTCCCTGCCCCATTGGAGATGACAATCTAAATCCCCTAACATACCTACACACACAGCCAGAGAGAGACTAAGGGCAATTTGATAGCAGCCAGTTAACCTACCAGTATGTTTTTGGATTGTTTCCTGCGGAGCACCTGGAGGAAACCCACGCAAACATGGGGAGAACATACAAACTCCACACAGATAAGGCCATGGTCGGGAATCGAACTCATGACCCCAATGCTGTGAGGCAGAAGTGCTAACCACTAAGCCACCGTGCTGCCCCATTCAATGACACATTATTGGTCCTACAGGATTCCCTGTAGTGTTTGGGGATAATGTAGGATCAATAGTGTCACTAAATGACAAATTATTATTATTATTATTATTATTATTATTAAGCTTTATTTATAAGGCGCCACAAGGTATCCGCACATATTACAAACAATAGACCTTACAGGATTAACAGCACAGAACAATGAACAAGTACTACTTGGACTCCAAAGGCTCCAAGCAAGACCAGAGTCAGTGTGGCTGGAGTAGAAGTAATAAGTAATGAGGCAGGAGGGAAGAGGACCCTACTGGTGAGAGCTTACATACTAAAGGGAGGGGGAACAGACTGCAGGCAGAAGGGGGAGTCAGTGGAAGGGATCAGGTGCAAGGGGAGCGCATACAGGGACAGGGGAGGAGGGAGGTGAGGAGATCACGCATGGAGGTGGTTAGGTGGATGGCTGGTAGGCTTTGAGGAACAGATGAGTTTTAAGTGCTCAAAAGTAATGTAGTCCAATTGCAATTGAGGATGTAAATAAAAGAAAAAAAGGCTCTAACCCGTTTTACTCTGCCTACAACTGACATAAATCCCTTGGGGGGGATTGGTGATAAAGAAAGCCTCCATAACAGAGGGGTCCTGTTAAACAGACCCCTACCTTCCCTTGTGGCGTGTGTTATGTCTGCATTCTGAAACCATCTCGACTGTATTAAATTCCCAGCAACCTCCAGGAATATGTAATGTCTGTTAGACCGCTGGCTGGAGCATTATGTGGATTCTCCCGGTATCCAGTCGTGCTGTGTACACTTTCCTGCCTAAGGCAATATTAAACAAAATAAAAATAATAAAAAGTCGTAACGTGCCTTTAAATGTTATTCTTATTAGTGTCATCATGTTCTAAAGCTGTTTTCCAAATTGCCTACTACTGAGACTGAAATAGGATACTGTAAAATGAATACAAATTCATAAAAAAAAGTATCTCAGGGGTGTTTTTAAGGCTAGTAATGTAAAATACAGAGACAATTAGCCATCACTAATTTCCACCTCTGTCCTCCTTACTCAATGTTTCCATTATAATTTAACTTTCAAGCCTTGTAGGCTATAATCCTCGGCCCGGCTTTTATTAGCTGAGCATGTGTGGCATTTAAGTTAAATGGTCACTTTTATAGAGTATACGTAGGGTTTTGGCTTCTTGTATCGGTAATAATATGGACGGTCAAGGAGGCGCCTATTATAAAAATACACATTTTAAGAAGCGGTGGTTCTGCTTTTTCTCAGAGCGAATGTAATGCATTCCTTCTGTTTAGGATCACTTTCCACGCTTGCATTCTTCGTGAACAACTTATAAAAGAAATCTGATGCAAGGCAATTATTTTTACTTTCAAAGCCATTAATCAAGATCGACTGAGAATGAAAACAGCCAAGTAACATTTCATATGTGGCTCAGAGCGAGATTAAAATAAAACCAGATGGGGATGGACAGAGACACTAAGCATTTTTCGCATTGCGTAATAAATGTATTTTACAAATCGCAGCGCTCTTATTTTTGTACAGTAAATCAAACCAGGTCACAGTGTACAAGTGGTCTCGTTGCAAAAACGTCAAAAAAAATTAAAAAAAATAGATCCTGCCTTGTTCTTGCTGAGTAATGGTTCACAATGGAAACCAGCAGTGGGGCCTGACAGTCTATAAAACACTACCTGAATTTACATCCTTTAACGTCACCCTCCGCTGTGACAGGACAGAATAAAGGCCGCACACTGCCATATTCCCCAAACGGACAAAGTGTTTAAGTATTTACATCTTATTTACAAAACTTTAGCCGGTGATTTTTGCCAGGAAAAGTATATTAACAAATGACAAAAGTGGTGTCGGAGTATTGCTAGTATCATAAGTCACCATTATATTCTCTATGTCTTTATTGGCAGTGTCACTGGATCTGGGTGTAATCATTTTACTTGCTTGCTGATATTACAGCATAATTGTAAAATCATTTATAGATAGGGAAACAGATGTAGAACTTTTTGGGGGGATTAATTTGGCCGACACTTATAGGTCGGTAATGGGATATATGGTTTCGGTCACAGGTAAAAAAAGTTGGTTGACTCCCTTAGTCTTCATGTTAGTGACTATAACAATAATTTGCATAATATCGCAATGTTTGTTTTAAAAAATATCCCTTACACCCATTTTTGAAAATATCCCTTGTGTTTTGTGTTTGTTTTGCTGCTGCGTACAATGTATAGTAAAGTATTATTTAAATACAGGTATAGAATCTATTATCCGGAATGTCTAGATGTTTTTTTTTTCCATATAAAGGTATTTTCTGTCATTTGGATCACAGTGTCTAAAATACAGTTGCCAACTTTGACAAGTTTGCCTCCGGGAGATGTTGGGGGTAGGGTGGGTGTGTGGGGGCGTGGCTCAGTGAATCACATCATTGGCCCCGACCCCTAACACACATCATCAGTTCTAGCCTATTATGGTAGGGGGGCGGAGCCACATTGACGCATTATTCGTGTTATAAGCCCCACCCCCGAGTCCTCCTGGACTCCCCGCTCTCCTGGAGTAGTCTCCCAGACATTCTGGGAGAGTAGGCAGCTATGGTCTAAAATATAGTAAATTACATCTCAAAATAATCCCTGTCTTTCCCCGAACTGCTTGTTACATTTCCTCTATGCCATTGTTTTGCAGTGCTAGGCGCTAGCTCTGAGAATGACACCATTACTGTGAAAGTTATTTTTACAGATTTATGGATAACAGATGCTGTACATGTATAACTGCTTTTTTCCCTTTCACTTCTGGTATAATTCTAGAAAGTGAATGTTTTTAATACGGCTTAGATTGCAAAATGTATTAATATAGTATTTGCATTATATTTTGACAATCATACATACATGGTGTACTATACCGAAATATTGTTTTGTAAATTAATGTGTGAGAGATATATTTTTCAAAAGTTACTTTATGTTTTGACAGAGGTGTTCCTGCAAATGCTGTTTCTATGAGGAAAAAAAAAACAATGAACCATAATATGAAATGATACGGACAGCTACCTTTCAGCCACTGCAACCAGTTTAACAACTCCTGGATATTTGCACAGGATAGTCATTAATCTATGGATAGGACTACATACAGAATTATGTGTGATTGTGTGTGAATAATAATAATGTCTGTAATAAATTGATCCCCTTTGGATCAGTTACACACAGTTCAGAACAGCAGGTAATTGCTGCTGCATTGTTGATGTCAGCCTAGGTGTGATCACATGACTCCACTCACCTGTCCTGATTGGCTACTACTGCTTTAAATATCTGTTCAGTTCACTGAACCCTTGATGGCTAAAGTGTTCACAGGCTTCCTTCTCTGTGGTCCTATTCCTGAGATTATTCTGCTCCTGTCTGATTCATGATTTTGACCTCTGCCTGTGACCTGACTACGCCTGATTGCTGCCTGGTTAGACACCCACTACATATATCGCTGCCTTGCTCGAACCCTTACCTGTTGTTTGACTCTGCTTTTCGTCTGTGCTACCACTTGCCAGCTGCAGGATCGTGGTGCCCGGTATCTGCTCCATTGGACCTTCTCGTGTCATCTGTATTTTACCATCCAGATTTATAATTCGATTTTGCCTCTGCACTTTCCCTTGCACTTTGATGTTGTTCTCCAGTGCCCCACACAGGCCACAACTGGCATTACATCCATCATCTACTCAACACTGCCAAGTTGTTGTACTGGTGGAGACTGGTACTACACTTTATTACAACTCAGTGGGGCATATTCAATTAGGTTTCTGGTCTGTGGTAACGTGCATTACCGTAAAAAGTGCGCAGTATTGATGGTAATATGGTACCGCAATAACACAGATTTTTCTTTGCAACCCTATGGGGTGCACACGAAAATCCACGTTATTGCGGTACCGTGGATTGCCTTCGCAGCCCGTTCTTGCGCAGATCGGAAACCTAATTAAACCCCCCCAGTATATCTCCACAATCTGGTCCAAGTACATCCTGTATACCTGTTGCCATAGAGATCTCTGCTCAGCATCCCACTACCAAGTTCTCTGTGGTGCCCACCTTCCTGAGTTAAGTTATCACTACTCAACATTAAGTCCTGGGGACAACAAAGTACAGGCCAACATATCTGGTTCCATGGGAACGGGGATTGTTAAAGGTAAAGCTCTCGTGTAGGTATGTACACATGAATCGGTGTGCTCATCGGAACTTTCAATCGTTGGTAGAATCGTTATAAATATCTCATTGGGAGAATTTTTCTGTAGTGTGTGTCCAGCTTTACACACTGGGCAATAGTCAGTCTATTTCATTACAAATAAATTTGTCAGCCAAATTGGCACACGAGTGGACAGCATTAGATATACCGCAACACTATGTGTATTCATTTGTGTATTTTTGTAACTAACCATTTAGTCACTTCTTTAAAACAACCATAAGGTTCTGGATTTCATAGAAACACTTTAAAAAAAAACAGCATCTTTAGTCCATTAGATACTGTATATACATGATGTAGATTGACAATATCCTCTGTTTTATTTGTACTGCATAAATAAAAAAAACTGCAAAGAAATATAGTCTCCATTTATAATTAGAACAAAAAAGAAGATTATATACGGGAAGTTTGGCTCTGTGGCATAATGCACAAGGAATCTGCATTTAATCAGGAACACACAACAATATCCAAATACAGTCTGGCAACATATGTAGGATATGTAAAGCCAAAACATTCATTTATCTGGCTATGTGCTGATGAAACACAGTTCATGCCTGTACTCCAACACTTCATCTCTGATAGGCGGATCAAGATTACATGTGTCAATAGAACAACTATGGTATAATGTGTTCAGGGACCACTATACAATGTCAGTGACACAAAAAGAACACATAGTCTTAGTACATTTTTCAATGGTGCCATCAGAGATATCCCAGAGGCTGACATAGCATGCTGAAACTTGTAGTTCCACACCGACTAGGGAGACATCCCTATCTCTATGCTTAAAAGAGAAGTTTAAAAGTGCACGAAAAGAAATATCTTGTAGAAATATAGGAAAGCTCACTAAATATCATTGTAGATTACTCTCCGAAGATACGTTGCTTTTGTCAGTCACGGTAATTTACCTCTGCGCTGTTCACGGAGAAGCTGGAACTGAGTGAGATATTTTACCATATGTTTCTTATGTAATCAGCTTTCAGATATGATTTGTGCTCCTCGGCCAAGTTCTGCGTTGACAACATTTATGTAATAGCTATGTGCTGTGCAATCATTCATACGTGCAAGTGTAAAATCCCATAAGACGTTGTACTGCGTGTAACTAGGTCACCCTTGGAGTTCTACATTTTAACCCTGTGAGCGCCAGCTGAACAATTTTGATCCCCTGGCCCTCCATCTGAAAAAAAAAAAAAAAAAAAAAGCACCAATATCTTATAAGCTATGTTGTGTTCATGGAACTGCAAAGGTCCCCCCCCCCCCCTCCAAAAAAAATGGATTCATTACTAATGAAGATTGATGATGAAGACATAGAGAGAAAGATGTTAAGTACTATTGGATAAAGTTGTGTTTTGTTTTTAAATGAAATGCTGCCTCTTCAATGTACTGGTTGGTATATTTTATTTCCCTGTTAAACTACAGCATCAGGGGACTAAACAAAGATAGTGCATTTACCTGTCCCTAGAACATCAGGGATAGAGTGAGGATTCCCAGAACAAGGCTAGGACTATTTAATTTTCCTGTGTCCGCACCACTAGTTAAGTAGGTAGAGCCCTCACTTCTGTTCAAATAAAGGCACAGTCCCACAAGATCCCTTATATTATATATATTGTTATTGTTAAAGTCAAATCATCCAATCACAAGTGTATACTACGAGGCAATTGAAACAAGTGGCCGTCTGAGTTGGCTTTCATCATTATTATTTTATGTGAGTATGTATGAATGCATGTTTTCTTTAGTAAAAAAAAATAACACATATTGGGAGCAAAACGTGGCGTCCATATAGGATTCATCAAATATCCTGAGCTATCCCATGCTTGGCTATATTCTACAGGTCGTCTTTCAGGTCTACTTCAAGGTTGTCTGATTTTGTGAACATAACATAGATAGCATTTAATAAACAGTTTGTATATGGTACTGACTCAAGGACTAGTTTTATATTATATCCAAATCTGATTTAAATTGGAATTGCTAAGGCTGAACAGGCAGAGAACAATGACAGCTATTCCAGTCCAGAGCAGACCTAATGGAAGACACAGAAGAGACAGGCACATGCTGGGCCTTAGGAGGCCAAAATGTGACAAAGTTTGTTTTTAAACCACACCTGAATAACCCTTTATAGACCGGCCAATCAGCAGCCATCGGACCATTGGGTATTATGAGGAAAAGCAATATGCCCACGTTTGACCTGCACTGCATTAGTGCACTATATGAATACAAACAACAGGTGTGGTAAGTGTTTGTCCTATATCTTGTACAATGCAAATACTTACCTTTCAAGTGTACTGATTTTGGAATGTCACCCGTTCATGATGATGTCTTGATTTAGGATTCTTAGTTGTTGGGAGGTAATCGGATATGAGGTGTTGGTTCATATTTTGAGCTAAGGGTCCTACACTCATATTAATTCTTGATACCAGGAGTGCATTTAGGGGGTTAATCATTACCCAGAACCCTCCATCTTACGCAAGAGTTACGTCTTAATCGCACTCCAGCAACAGCCCTTGATCAACAGGCTCCAGCTACTATTTCTTGCAGTTCCTTTTCTTCAAATTAAATGAAGTATCTACCCTATTATTCTCCTTCCCTCCACTACCCGTACCATTGTCTTTATCCCCTCACAAATCAGTTGTTCTCTGTCTTCTGCGCTCATCCTAGCCTGTACTAACATCTGTAATCTCTATCTCTCCATCTCTTCCCATCAGTATTACCGCTTTTATGGGGGAAAAAAAATAATTCTGACTCAAACTCTCTCTCAGATTAACATCCCATTTATCAAATCCCATGTTCTCCGAGCTTCTTGAGGGTCTTGTCTACACTCACTTCACATACTTCCTTTCCTCACACAACTTATTGGAATTTCATTGGTCATGTTTTTATTCCCTATGCTCCACAGAGACCGCACTGCATAGGTTGGTCAGTGTTTTCATCACTGCTACATCTAAAGGCCACTACTTACTTCTAATTCTCCTTGATTTCTTTGCTGTATTCGATACTGTTGACCACTCACTTCTTATATAAACACTGCAATCCTCAGATCTTCAGAACATTCCCATACCCTGGCTCTCGTACTACTTATCAAACCGTTTATTAATTTCTCTGGATACATTTGTTCTGCATTTCCTTTATCAGTTAGATTCCCAAAAGGCTCAGTCCAAGGCCCACTGCCCGGAAAACTAATAAGCTCCTTTGGAAAGCATTTGTGTTGGCTCACATTACTGAATGTCTTTATACCACTTTATCTTGGATGTCCTCTCACCACCTCAAACTTAATCTTCGAAAACCTGAACTAATATTCATCCCATCAGTCAACAGACGTTACCTACCTCATATCTCCATTTCTGCTGACAACACAACAATAAAAACGACCCATAACTGACTGCCTTGATGTTATCCTTTACTCAAAAGCGTCATTGGTTACATACATCTAAGTTACATCTGCAGACCACGCAGGGGCAGGCTGGGCTAGGGGTCAGGTGGGCTTCTGCCCCCCGGGCCGGTCTCATAGTGAACTACCTTGGGCTGGGTCACTAGGCCACCTGCATTTTTTTTCCATTAAAATCATCTGCTTAGTCAAATCTTGCCTCCCAGGCTAAAATTTGCCCACCCTCCCCTGAGTACACGCATGTATCTCACAAAACTTTCCAAATTTTTAAATCATGTAATCATAATCATCCACATTGAGTATTGGAATTCTCTCTTCCCCTAATGAGACCTTCACTCTTATAATCTTTATTCCTTGCAAAAAAATTCTACTATTGAACCCAATGTAATTATCTTACATTAACATACTAACCATTAATGAAACCGCACAAACAAGATACGTCTCTTCCCTTTTCTTAAAATATCTTCCAACTGAACCCTACCGCTCTGTCCAACATCTGCGCTTCTCATCCACACTCATTACTTGTTCCCATTCCCTGTTAAAGAACCTTTATTCAGGCTGCACCCATATACAACAGGACTTTCCCTAGCCTTCAACTTTTTAAGTGTTCCCTGAAAACTTACCTCTTCAGGTAAGTTTATTAAATTCCCCAACCACCTTCTTAAACTCCCTAGGCTGTTCTATGTGATTACCACGCATGTACAATTACATTTATTATGTTTCTATGCTCAACCCAACTTCTGAAACCAAACCAACATTGTTGTGTGACTGGACCACTAAGCATGTCCTCCCATTGCGGATGGCGAGGAGCATTATGCAGTATGTGGCACTTGGCCTCGTGTACCAAGCTCCCATTTTCCTAGAGTTTATAAGGAGGGACTTTATCTCTTAGTCTGTTGATGAATACTCTGCTTTTATTACTATTTTTCTTCCCAAAAAAAAAAGCTCTAGAGTATGCTGGCGCATTATCAGTAAATTTTGATAATTAAATAAATAAAAAATAATAGCAGCTTCTCTATCTTTCATCACTATGGAAAAGGAGAACTACATAGAATTAGACTACATTATGCTAATAACTATGGTTATGATTATAGCAATCTTAAGAAGACGAATGGAAACAAGTCCTACTTTGTCCTGTCCTATCTCTGAGTTAGAGGGAAATGTGTACAAAGTTGTAGATTAACCGCAAATTATAGCATGGGAGGTTTGTCAAGTGGGGCAGGAGGGTATTTACCAATAGGTAATTTTTACCTATAAAATCTAGCAAAGAGTAATTGTGGGGGAAGGGGTGGTTTATTTCAACAATAACTACTGTATAGTGCACTTAGGAGTGATCAATTTCTGTCTTTGGTTTACTGACCTTCACTATCCTATAAAAAATTTTTTTTTTTAGTTTTCTCGGCCTAAAAGAAAATAGTCACAGCAATAGCAACATAAGCATACTGTGACTGGATCACTATTAAATAAATGTTGGCCTCTTACCTCTCTGTCTGTATGTATTACCCAGTATTGTCTTATTAATGTTTGTTCCCAATTGTAAAGCGCTACGGAATTTGCTGGCACTATATAAATAAATGTTGATGATGATGATTTAAAGCAAATAGCGCAGGGCACTTATTTATGTAATTACACGTGCACTTATTTTTTGATATTGTAAGATAGGAAGTCGTTATCTCTGAGACCAGGTTAGAAAAGTGTTTTTTTCTGTTTAGCCTTGCTATAGGATATGCCTATTTCTGATGTATATATCTGATACAATGAGCCTGTGTTAACAAAGCCTCTTGTGTATTGTGATGTGGAAAACCAGCTTGTTTTTTGTTGTTCTGTTTGAATATGTATTCCGAACAGTCTGATGAAAGACCACTTGTTAATTAGATCTTTTAATGTGTGAAGGTCCAACATTGAAGGCAGGAATTTTTAATTAAGACTGGCTTCTGGTTTCTCTGCATTTGAAAACCAGTCGTAGGACATCACAGCATTTCTAGAATTTCATAGATAAGTGTAAATTTTGTTAGCCTTGAAATGCATGTAAATCTATGTTTTGGGAAGCAGGGTGCTTCCTGATTCTAAAAATAGACTATTTCTGAACTGTATAAAAGATGAGCTGTGTGAGCATGTAAGTGTTCTTCTGATTTCAACATTTGACCTGATCACTGATACCTCTAATCAGTGAGAGCAAATAAACATCTTGCTTCAAAGACCTGCTTGGAAACATCTTCAATATCGCTGTATTCCTATGATCTACAGATTAGACCCTAAATCTAATCCGTTCTCCATCTGTCTCTGAGGTTTGGACCCAAGAGTTTCCAGTACCACCGCTCTGCCTGCTACCCAGCAGCCCTGGTCAATGTGATAGGCCAGGGAGGATCCATTCACAACAACCCGGATGCATAGTAAGAGGTCCGTAGTTACCAGCCCAGGTACACCAGCAACAGACATGCTAGCAGCGTCATTTACCCAGAAGAAACCCAGTACTGGATGCCGGTAAGGAGTTCAGTAATGGCAGCTTGTGTAAGCCCCTCCTACTGCGGCAAGAGGGCGCTATTTGGATAATGAAAGGAAACTGTGGCAAAGTAAGCCCAGCCGGTTCCCAGCAACAACAGACAGGGTGGCATAGACGGTCCATCCTGTCACACATACCTCCCTGTAATAGTCTATTATAGTAAACATGTTATGCTGTTGTTATGATGTTATGGACCATATACATGGAGTAGTCCCCAGTCCTTTACATTACTAGTAAAGGAAAGGAAGATCTAGTTTGCTGATCATTTATTTTTGTTTAATGGGGATTGAGATTGCGGCCAAAGATACTTAGGAAGATGTTTTGCTGCAGGACCCTTTGGTACATTACTGTTGCAATGGCTCATTCAGCATATTTAGTATACTAAGGTATACATTGCAGTAAAGTATACCGTTACTTGACTATACTACAGCATACTTTTTTATACGTGTATGGTATACCACAGTATACAATTGTATGGTATACTGTAGTTTTGTATTGTGCTCTACAGTGGTGATTAAAGTGGGGGTGTATCCGGTGGTATGCCATACCGCCACTTCTTCTACTGTCTTCATTGTAAAACTATCAAATTCCATTCACTTACATTCCCGTTACATTTTTATATTGCAGTGGCAGCAATGGATGGTTAGAGGTGAGCAGCGTGATCAACACACCAAGGAGTAGATTTATCAAACATTCTAAAAAGTGGAGGTGTTGTTCATAGCAGCCAATCAGATTCTAGATATCATTTATCTAGTACATTCTAGAAAATAATAGCTAGACTCTAATGGGATGCTATAGGCAACATCTCCACTATTCCTTTTTAGAAGGTTTGATAAATCAACCCAAGTGTCTAAAATAATTTTTAACTGAAAATGGAGCATTGCATTAATGAGTGGCATGCATGATATATATGCTCTTTCTTATTCACGTCATTACAACATTTATTCTTCCTTTGCTAAGGTATAATATTTACAGCAGCAAGCTGATTTTCACTTAAACATAATGTTCAGTCTTATGCGCCCATACATACCACAAAGCCACTAGGCTATTTTTTCCTCATTCTGAGAGCATTTATGTGTAGTAATGTTTATTAATCATTTCAGTGGAGACAAACAGTCTGCAAGAACACGTTTTTTCTTAAAATATTACCCTATCTGAAAACATATATCAGGCCAAAATGTTTCCTTTATGGATGTATACATCTACTGGAAAGAACAAAAATGCTGTAGAAATGAAATGAAACCACAGCAAAAATAATCTTGTAAACCTACAGGGGAACGGCCGTGTAATATCTATGCACAGGCATGTCACAAAGATGTGTGCTTTATGTATGTTTTATTAAAAAAGGCACTAAAATGTGCAAAACAGTTCAATAAAGTTAAAGATTGTACAGATTTCAGTGTTTAGAGGTCTTCAGTCACTTTGCGAAGGTCAAAAGCTTGAAATACATTTTAAGAAGCTCAAACTGGGAAAAAATATGGCACTTCAATCAAAATGTTTTAAAAAATGTGTTTAGGAACAACTAATTCTGTACAAAAATTAGCAAGCTATGTAAATTATAAATAAACGGTTACATCCCTGAGATGTCTTTTTAAACAACTTTTTGAACCTGTAATACAAGATTTGAGAATCGATTTGTGGAAAACAGAATTACTGGTGCAATGTTGCAAATTACTTTGTGAAACATCTGTTATACCACTTTCATACTGCCGCCCCTGCAATATCCCGGGTTTTTGAAGCCGGGTTTTTGCAGGGTCTCGGAGCGTCCCAGCTCAGAAACACCATTCATACTGCACCTCGGACCCGGGAATTTCCCGGGTTGACCCCATTCATACTGCACAAGTCTGTGCCCTGGCAATTTGTGGGAGTCATCACCAGAGCAGTTTTCATTGGCTGAAAAATGGTGATGTCATTGAAAGGTGACTGGTTAATGCTGGAACACAGCATTTATATGTCTCATAATCTGGGGATGTGATGATTCACGCAATCAATATAATAATGTGTATAGTATTTGGGATCTAAGTACCTTTCTTCATCACTCAGCGACTGAACTTATCATTCGGATTCCTGCACAGTATTTACAAAAAGGTATGGTAAGAAGGTGTGACCAATGTGTAGACTGCAGCAGAACATACTCTCAGGCCAGCCTTCCAACACGCCTTGACAATTCATTTTGGCAAGATATTGTGATTTAAAGGTGCAGGGATAATAACTATTGGTGCTTAGAATTTAATTTTACTCTATGGTAATAAAACGAGGCAGCAGCTTGACATGTACATTGAGCTTTCTTCTTTGTGACCCCTCTGTGGCTGAAGAATGAGCATTATACAGCTGCAGGGACTGGCTAAATGACCTTTAATTGTTGATGACCTTTATATACTACTTATATTCCAAATTCAGTGTACTTGTAGCTCTATTCTGGTTGATGTTCTTAATTTTCTCACAATCCAAACCCAATTACTACATTTTACTCTTTCCCCTTTTAATAAAGAATAAAGAAAACTGAGAAGTCACCTTCAGTTCCAAAAAATGTATGTACACAGCACAGTAGAATCACTGTGAGATATGCTGCACACAGATCTGTACTATAAAACATACCCCTCACCATTGCCCCACAGTTCTTCATGATTCACTGACAGGTAGACAGCCAATCATCTTGGTTTTTTTTTGTGCAACCCGGGTTGAAAAACCCGGGTTGCACCATTCATAGTGCAGGCTACCTTGGTCCGACCCGGGAATTACCCCTCGATAAATCCCGGGTTGAAGACCCGGGTTTTTAGACCCGGTATTTTGGACTTGTACCATTGATACTGCACCAAGACCCGGGTCGTTTGAGCTCGCCCCGGGAAAAACCTGGGATTTTGGTGCAGTATGAATGGGGTATTAGTGACAGCTACGTAAGTATGAGTACAAATGGAGTAATGCCCAACCTACTCTCATGTCATTGGGCTAATGTCAGCAGATTATGAATGTCACAGCTATAACTAAATCCAGCCTTGAACTACATCATTTTTTTGTGACTTGTAATAATATTATAAAATTGTACATAATGATACTAGGTGCATTATCATCATAAACGTTTATTTATATAGCGCCAGCAAATTCTGTAGCACTTTACAATTGGGAACAAACACAATAATAAAACAATAATGGGTAATACAGACAGATAGAGATGTAAGAGGACTCGTCTCGCAAGCTTACAATCTATAGCCAGGATGGGAGCCAGCACCCGAGAAAAGGACCCTGGAAGAATTATTATTTATATTTAAATCTCCTACCTGGCGGCTCATAGGCAGGGAGGATGTACACTCCCCACTGCCACTAGCAGCAATGTTAAAGGTGTTAAACCTCTCGAGGCTGATTCACGTGCAGGCTGCATGAACCAGCCTGGATTGGCTAAAGGGGCAGGAAGCTGGATTACCCCAGGTTAGGTCTGTAAAAGAGTATATAAAGAGCCCTGTTGACCATGTAAATGTGTGCATACCACTAGTAGCTTTAACCAGTGTGTAACGGTCCTTATAAGCACCTTCCAGAGCAAATAAACATCACTTCTTTAAGATCCTGCTTTGACGCTTACTTACCTGCTGTAATCCCTGTGACCTTCAGATTAAACCACTCTAATCCGTTATCCGGCTGTTCTGAGGTTTGGGACCCACCGTTTTAATATCAACGCTCTGCCAGCTATCCTGAAGCACTGGCCATTGTGAGAGGCCAGTGGGAACCAACCACAGCAACCCTGATCTGAAGGAAAAGATCAAATTGGCTCAGATATTTGCTTGACAGCTCATTTCACCCACTCACCCAATGTAAGAGAGGGCCTACTTTTGCCAGTCCGCATGAAACTTGCATGGTGGAAATAGTGAAAAAAATAATGTCTAAATCCAACCTACTGCCACTTTAGGACCTCTTGCTTCATTAATTGCATGCTTTATTTTTTATAATTTATCATGAGAGTGAGGGGATATGGGGACTTTCTTTTTAGTACATTGGTCAAAGTGCGAAAATATGCATTCAAGTATAATGTGTGCCTATAAGGTGCAAAGGGTATCCCACTGAAAGTATAGGACAAGGCCTGATCTTTACCACTATTGATGATGTGGAAAAATCAATTGCTTCTACTGGGAGAAAAATTGTATGCCCCTTTCTGGAAAACAGAGACTACCACCTTAAATGTATCCACCCTTTTATCTCATTTACATAATCTTGTCCTGCGAAACAAAACCTTACTTTAGGATGTAGATGCACAAGTAGGTGGCCCACACTCAACTCTGTTACGATGTGTCTTGGATGCAATGAAAATAACTTTGGCTATTCACCGGTGCATCTAGATGAATGACCCATTGAGTTTAGGCTGCACACCTACTCTCTGCTCTCTGGAGAAAAATCTTAAGGAGTGCCTTGTGCAAAGGTGTAAATCCTATCAATTCCAACCAACTATCACTCATCATCAGCGTTTCAGAGCACCTAGGAATGGGCTTCTCCATGGAAGTGCCAGAGGAAGGTACAAACTGTGTCCCATTAAAAGTGCAGGATTAGACCGAATCTCGCCAGCTCAGAGCTTCTGTATAATAGTGATCTTGTCGTAGCACTAAAGACGCACCCGCCACAATCCTGCTTTGCAAACTGAAATCTCATTCCTCCACTGCTCCACAATACTAGGCTCCTACTCCGTACATACCAGGGAATGCCCTTGCTGTGCCCAATTCCTCCTACTACACCATGTGCCACTGCACCATGTGCTTAGTGCCAACGCTTGCCATATGTCTGAATTAACATCATGCCATCTGTATAAAACAAGTCCCTTTTTAGTTTTATTAGTCTTTTAAATGGTCATTAAACAAAGATAGACATTTAAAATAATCAAATGTTAAAAACTCTTATTATCAAATATATTTATATCAGCACTGGGATTTGGGACTAAAAGAAATTTCCATACAGGCAACAATTATTAAGATAGGAACCAAATGTTATTTCTGTCTGGAGTTTATCCACACAGCTGGCTACAGTCTACAGTGTCGACGGACATAACCCATACTGGCCCACTCTCCAGGAATGTCCTGGAGACTCCTGAATTCCAGGTAGGACTCCTGGGACATTAGAACATTCACCAGCATCTGCCCACTTCCAGTGGGCGGAATTTGGAGCCTCTATGACGCGATTGTAAGGGAATTGCATTATTTTGGCTTACCCCCCCGCGGTAAAATGATGTGTTTGCGTCATTGCTTTGCTTCGCAGGGTGGGGCTAAAATGATGCGATAACCATGAGAAAATAATGTCTAAAAAGAATCCGTAGTAGACTTAACAAACTTTCTAAAAAGGATAAGTGGAGGTGTTGCACATAGTAGCCAATCAGATTCTAGCTATCATTTATCTAGTACATTTAGAATTATACATAGTATCTGATTGGCTGCTATGAGCAACACCTCCACATTTATTTTTTAGAAAGTTTGATAAAATTACCACTTTGCATGAATGAGCCGGAGGATGCTATGACTATTTAATTATATTTAAAAATTGCCCCGGAAGTACAAATAGATGATTTTAACTGCAAGGGCTAAAAACAAGTTAGCAATCAACTTGAGTTTCAACTCCGGTAAGTTATGTATCAATACTGATAAATAATGACCACATACATTATTGCATTTCATATCCCCCCTCCCGCTTTCCTTTTCATAATTATTTTCTTTGGTACGATTTTGATTTTACAGAACAACATTTTTGTAGTCCGAATTCCTGTCCTCATCTGCAATGCTCAGGCATGTTCAATACAGATAAAAAACAATTTATCCTGCACACAATTAAACATACCCTGTCTTCAGTTGACAATAGCAATCTGCAGCAAAGAGATAATAGGCAGAAGCAAGGCAAAATCAAAGATAGGTTATCATAAGCAAAGGAAGCAGAATCACCTCCCTTTTAACCCATGGGGATAGAGAGAAAGAGGAAATACTAGGTTAGCAGGACTCTTGTTGCTTTATTTTTGTTTAACTGCTTTTAATTCAGGACTAGTCATCCAAAGAGAATGCCGTTTTCAATTGAAGTGATTTACACAGCTGCCTTATATCAATGAAGTGCCATTCCAGGGAACCTGGAACCAAAGCACACTATTATTTGAAGACGTGGCTTCATTGTTAAATAAGAATTCATGTATAGCATTTTGCCAATTTGTCAATTAATGTTCCAGAAATGTGTTAGAATGACAACAAATGGTGCATTATTGAGTCCTG
This sequence comes from Mixophyes fleayi, assembly GCF_038048845.1. Lineage (NCBI taxonomy): Eukaryota > Metazoa > Chordata > Amphibia > Anura > Limnodynastidae > Mixophyes > Mixophyes fleayi. The sequence goes on from NC_134406.1 coordinate 244,974,561, forward strand.
CTACATTTAACAGTAACATTACAAAAATGAAAGGCTTTAAGCACATTTATACGTGTTGTTTTCTCTGCATTGTAAAAGAAAGATAAAAATGTAGCTTCATTATCTGGAATATATTTTAAAAATAATTAGCTTCATCGCGCAGCGGGGGCGGGGCCATTATGACGCAAATCACATCTCCAGCATGGTCTGATGATGCGAATCGTGTTATCAAGAGCCCATTCTATTAACAAGAAAGAGGATATCCAGGAGAGTGGTCTACCTGCCAGGACTTTTAGGAAGCTCCCAAACGTTCCAGAACAGTAAGCAAAAAAAATTGTACGTGTCCAGTCGGGTGCATCTTAATATGCGACCAGCTGTACATCAGTTTCATATGCACCAGTGTGTACACTTATGGCCCACAATAGCATAGAGAAAGCGTAGGTATAGTGAAGAGAAAGCGTATAGATATTGGAGAGAGGTGGCTTGACAGTGTAAGTAGTACAAACTAAAGTCACATTTCTCTATTTGTACACAACATAATAATGTAATGCTGTGTCATATGCTAGAGATGAGCGGTTTGGATTCGGAGAATTGGGGTTCTGAGTAGATACAAAACACTACTCGATTATTCGCAGCAAAATTGGATCTGAAAATGAGGCAAAATGTCATAAGGAGTCAGGTAACTACATGTTTTTTTTTTAATATCCGTCTTTTCTATTGTTCTATGTGGTTGTCTTGACAAAGGTTCAAACAGTCTCGGACTGGCCTGACGGGAAGCAGGGCTATCCACCGGTAGGCCCCGCTGTGTTGTAGCTCCACCCCCTCCATTGTTAGGGCGGAGCTAACAGAACAGCTGTCTCCCGACTTCCAACAGCGACACTTCTGTTAAACACACTACCGCGCAGGTGCAGAGAGCTGTGTCTGGGCTCTCTGCACCTGTGTGGTAGTGCGTTTTTCACTTTGAGCAGGGGAATAGAAGAGACGCCCATGGAGGAGGAGGAGTTCCAGATATCCAGCCGCCCAGAGGAGCATCAAGAAAGGACGCAGGAGCTTTGCACAGGTTAGTAAGTGTGCACCCAGCCAGCCTGTCATTTTAACAGAGATCGATGAGGCATGAGTGTGAGGGTGGGGGGCTCAAAGTCAGCTTGGCACAGTGTGGGCAGAGTGTGGAGGGGGAGAAAAGCCAGCATGGCACAGTGTGGAGGGGGGGCAAAGCCAGCATGGCACATTGTGGAGGGGGTAGGGGCAAAACCAGCATGGCAGAGTGTGAAGGGGGCCAAAGCAGCATGACAGAGTGTGAAGGGGGCCAAAGCAGCATGACAGAGTGTGAAGGGGGCCAAAGCAGCATGGCAGAGTGTGAAGGGGGCCAAAGCAGCATGGCAGAGTGTGAAGGGGGCCAAAGCAGCATGGCAGAGTGTGAAGAGAGCCCAAAGCAGCATGGCACAGGGTGAAGAGGGGCCAAAGCAGCATGGCACAGTGTGATAAAGGGGGGCCAGGAGAAGGGGGAAGCAATAGCAGCATGGAGGGCGCAGTGTGATCAGAAGGGGGCACAGCATTGTGATGAAGGGGCACAGTAATGTGCGTGTGATGGCACAGCGGGCTTGTGGCAATGTAATGTGTGTGATATGTGGTGGTTAACGAATGGGTGCTATTTTGTTTGTGGGGTGAAAGTGGGGCAATTTAATTTTATAGTGAGGACTATTAATTTAAGATGAGATGGTTTGGGGGCTATTAATTGAATGTGGGGATGAGTTTGAGGAGCATGAGGTCAATTTATTAAATGTGAATATGAAATATATAATGGTAGTGATGGTTGCGGGAAATAGGTATATTTATTATACGTAAATGCTATTAATTTATTGCAGGGGCTGTTTAAAGGGAGGGAAATAAGTTTATTTATTAAATGGGAATATTACTACTTTAATGTGGGGGCTGGAGAAAGGCCTAAGTATTAATTGTGGGTCCTATTGATTTAATCCTGGGGCTGGTTGGAATTTTCTAAATGTACCCATTTTTTTTCCAAATAGGGCCCCCAACATCCGAGGATCCAGACAAGCTGCAACTAAAGACACCAGCAGCCACAGGTGGTGAAAGTGTCAAGAACAGGTAGGACAGTCTGCACACTGCATTCTTTATATACTACACTATGGTGCTAGCTGTCCTTCGTGGGCTGACCACTCCCCCTCTAGTGTCTGGTCTCGCCTCTATGATGGCTGGCCACACCCACTCTGGTGGGCCCCTAGCGTTTTGAAAAACATTTGGATTTAGCCATATGTAGATGATTAGCTACTTTACCGAGTGCTGTTTCTACAGAGTGTTGAGGTTGGGCCCAGAACTGAAGTTACTCTATTACTAAATAAGATAAGAGACAACTAGGAAACTTCATATGTCCATGAATCTTAAGTAGTTTGAATGAGAAAGAAGGTAAGAGATTGGGTGATGGCTGGATGGGAGAGGAAGGTTTCAGAGAAGGTGTTTTAATGTTAGGATTGGTAATGCTATGTTTAATTGAGGAAGAAATATGTCAATAGAAAGTGCTAAGCTAAAGAGAAGTGTTGTTTAGGATTTGAGGACTTTGGATATATGAGTGTAGGGAAGTAAGATTATTCTTACAAGAGAGCGATGAGCAGTAGGATTCTTCAAGATTTCATCCAATGAATTTCAACAATTCTGGAGGTACTTCAGATGCTCTGTACTTCAGGGTTGCTAATTAACGCAATAAAGAAGATAGGTGTCACATGCCGCTGCTTCAACCAGGGTTCAGATCTCCAAACACAATACCAAATGCAGGTCCTGTGTCCCCAGGGCTCTCTTATATTCTGATCTGGCACTTAAATGTCTGCCCCCATATTAAACAGAAGATGTCTGTGGACCTGTTAGTGCAGCAGTCTTATGCGCAGCATATGTGTTCTACATGTCTTCCATATGTGTTTCACATACTTCCATATCTGTTCTAACTCTGCTCCAAAAGGCAAAAATCAAGCAGTCAACCTCTATACTATGAAAGACCAGCTGAGCTGTGAGTAAATTGGTAAGCTATTAAAGTCTACTGGTGGGACCTTCACCTTAGCTCTTTCCCGACCAGAAATTTTGTGTACTGGGCCAGTTATGCCATGCACCTGGCTGTTCTTCTTGCCGCTCCTTTTGGTATTCTTTGTTTTTGATACCCACTAAACATATTTGTGTACTGGGACCTCTTAGCAATATCTTGAAATATTCTCTTGACCATTCATTTGGATATCCTTTGGAAACTCTGCTTGTTCTGGACGGAATTTTGGCTTGCGGACTTAGAACACTCCTTCTGGTACGGATCTCTGAGCTGGGACAGATATTACAGCTTGACCTTTGGCTATTGTTTTATGGATATTGTGTTTGGACCTTTCACTCTGGACTTACCTCATTATTCCCATTTCCTCCTTGGTATTACTGGATTATCTTTTACTGAGTCTCCAACCTCTGCAGGCCATCTATCAGACAACTACAACCAGAGGGTGCTCGTATTGCTTCTTGTCATTTTTTTGTGGTAAGAACGATTTTTGTCATGATTGGAGCTTTAGTTATCTTTTTGTTGGTTCACGTTGTTAGATTGCAAAACAGACAAAAAAACAAACTACCAAACTGAACACTGAGCATAAATTAATATTGTCATAAGTTGTTTCAGACTCACAGACTCAGATATTTATCATTGTAGATGTAGGAAGTTTAAAGTTAGAATAAATACATTAGCTAGTATATGTAAGAACTGTTTTTTACAGCTAGGAGATTATGTACACTCTAATGTTAATGATGGATATCCCACTAAGTCACCAAAGAGCTATCTGACCATACAAAGACATAGTTCAAACCAGTGCTCATTTCGATTTTAACAGAAAAAAGATTAAATATATATATATATTCCTGCTTGCCTGAATACAAATTAGAACTTCTAGTGTACATTACAACTTCTATCTTGCACACAGCAAAGTTCAATTTCAGCATTCTGGTTCCACTGGTGTAGTCTCTCCATTGAATGGTGCCATTTCCAAAGAACTGAATTATCTTGATTTATGTGGAAATATCAGCACAGCTGTTTCACTGTATTTTAAACTCACACAGATGTGCGCTTTAATGGAGATATTTACAATAGCTGGTGGGTGTTATAAATAAACGAATTTATGATTATGGTTGAGGATGAATACAATCTGAGTTGCACATCTTTAAGTCTTTCATATATTCCCATATAATGACACCTGCATACATTTCACTGTGTTTCACCAAAAGTTAGTAGTTTTCTAAGAAAACTTATTGCACTGTAAGCCGGCACAAAGACATTGGAAACAGTTGCATGCTGTACTACTTTCGTAAGTGTGGACAATGCATTAGGAAATTATCATATTTTTCATAATAAAAGTAAATAGTTTGTGGATTTATAATTTCTTATAATAGCAATAATACATGTCTGCTTTTTACTTTCCTACATTTTGATACTTAGCTTGGCACATTTTTCCATCACCAATGTAATACAAATGGACAGGTGACTTATGGATTTTACTGACACATTATTATAATGATGTCAAAATCAGTCAGCAACTGAAAGTAGTAGCAGTTATTACAGGAAAAGTGTTTTCAAAGGGGCATATTCAATTACCCGTGGGCAACGCAGTTACGCCACGGCTGCGCATTTCATCAGTTAATATGGTACTGCAGCAACGCGGATTTCCCTGTGCAACCCTATAGGGGTGAAGGTAAATCGGCGATGTTGTGGTAGTGTGGAGTGCCTCTGGCACGGGTGCCAGGGCACCCCAAGCACAATTGAACATGTCCCAAAGATTGTAAGTACAGGGTTACCTGTCGGGGCAGGCCACTTCACATGGCTTTCCCTCCTGTACGATTCTTCCGTCTTTGCTCGGCTGACTCAAGCACTCAGATGGAAGTTCCATACCAGCGCCCTACGTTGGCATCTCATCTCAGTGGTTCTGTTCATCCACAGATTTCCAAACTAACATGTTGTATACACTGGAATCAATCAGGTGCCGATATGGCATCTGTCGTGCGTGCTCACTCTGAATACATAGACACTTTCTGTGAACTGGGGTAGGCCTTTGGATGCTTTGGTATTGTGTATAATTTTATATAGTTAGTAGTAGTGTCAGCAGGATGTCATTAAAATGTATAAGCCGGCAGAGTATCTGATCAGCCAACTTACACATTTCCACGTGAGAGTGAGTTTTAAAAGGGAGAGACTAAGCCAACATGTTACCTACCAACATGTTTCCATTCCGAGGATCGAAACCTTATCAACAGCACAGAATAGTGATGTGAAGCTGTTGCCAAACTGGTGCAGGAACATTGTGATGATAAATGAACTTCTATGTTCTCTAAATGGCACTTGGTTTTCAACCCTACAGCACCACACTGAAAATCACTCGGCTGTCTGCACAAATATTTTCAATTATCTCTACTTGTGTCACTTGAATTTGTTGTTCTTTTGACATGTGTAAAAAAGGGGTTTAGTGTATATGAAATATATACTCGTTTCATGTGAAAATGGTTACCTTTCAAATATTAGCTTCTTGTCCATGGATTCAGCATAGTAAATTAAATACATATTTTTTTTGCAAGCCCTTGAAGTATGCTGATAAGAAAATCTATAATAATGTGCTAATAAGTATTATTTCATTGAGTTCTCTTAACTGTAGGAGACTAAAAAATTCTTGACTTCCCTATTAGAGGTAATTAGCTCCAGGTCACAACTGCCAATTAATCTGTCATTTCAATATAGAACCAAAAAGGATTGAGCAAATAACATCGACCTTCGCTAAATTAAGTCTGTCCAAGCACCAATTTTATGAAATATTATGTCACAAACCATGACCAACATTAACTTTATTACTCACAGGTTGATTTTCAATGAAACCAAAATGTATTGGGAATACAGCTATTGTATTGCAATCAAAAGTTTTGAAATCATTCTCCTAAACAACAATGTGCAATATAATAAAGTTTCCTGTAGTTTGCTACTAATGGGCAAGTTTGACATTCAATCATCACTGCTCTAAAATAAAAGCCTTTGTCTAGTGCTTGGTTGGTGTGATTTAAGTATGAGTGGAATATAGAAAAGGGTCCTGCTACTAGATAGAGATCTGGGGGTAAAGGGAAGTTTCCCTTTACAATGCAGCGCCGCTTGAAATTTAATCGCTGAACACGCTGAACACGCGGGTGTTGAAGAACCCGCATGTTCATACATTTACCCCCTGGTGCTAGATCTCTATTTAGATAGATAGGCTCTGGTGTTGTAGACTTCTTGGTGGAAGACTGCCTTGTGATAAAAGTTGTTAATATCGTGGTAGGGTGCAGATGTTGGTGGATTTTAGGTATTGACAGTGGAGCTGCTCATACATAAGAGTGCCGTCATGTGTATAATTATCAGTGTGTGATGTACTATTGTTGTGGACCCATTGTCAGGGCTTGAAGCTTTGGTCCCATCTGATTGTGAGTTCCTGGTATCCTGTTCCCAGTGTGTATTCCTGAGTTTAAGACATTGGGCTTGATTCATTAGTGATCTTATCTTGTGCAAAAGTTAAGATGCTTATTTTAAGAAGAAACGGGGAGATAAGAGTGAAGTTAAGATGCTTTTTCATCTTAACTTAAGAAATTCTTCACTTACGCAGTGGATTTTGCTTTTTATCTCCCTTTTCTGTGCATGCACAAAGTGGATTTGCTTAAGATAAGAAAAAAATGGCAGATAAGATCACTAATGAATCAGGACCATTGTGTTCCCAGTGAGCAGTCGTGAGTCCCAGTGTGCGATTCTGAGATCCGGGAACGCTGTCACTAGTGAATTCCTGTCACATTACAACCTGTGTTCTATCCTGAGATCCTGACACTCTATTACCCGATTGCATGCTGGAGTTCCTAACTCTGCTACCCCTGCGCTAACCTGAGTTCTGACACTCTGCTACCCATGTGCAATCCTGTTTTACCTGTCTGGTGTAAGAGCTCCCAACCACTGTCAACCCTGTTATGTTTTCAAGCACAATAAAAAATTCTGCACTTTTACAGGTCTTTGACTCCACTTGTGACATAACACCTGCAAAGCCTTAGTTCATCTCAAGCCTCAGTTTGAATTACACAAGCTGAAATACTCTCTCATGTACCCATAGATCTACCTCTGACCTATGTCTTGTATCATCTCTTGATAACCACCTCTCACTCCTGCCTACACGACTTCTCCAGCATTGCTTCCTCAATATGACACCCAATCAGACTCTCCTCCAGCATTCAAATCTTTAAACGCTCTCCAAAAGCAGACTGAATTTTTAGAGCCTACTCTACTGTCACCTATGCTACTCACACTTTGGTATACCCTCACAATTCTCTCGATCTCCTCTCTTAATAATAATAAGACAATAAGAAGACAATAAGAAGAATAGCTTATGGCTAGGCAAGGGACGTATGTGAAGTTAGTGGTAGTGGGTATGACATGTATATCCTGTAAAGAGGCATAACATAAAAACTGTATCTACCATAGACATTCCATGATACTATTAAGCAAATTGAGTCCTTTTGATGATACAGTTCCTTCTACAGGTTGGATCAGTTAGTAAGTAGAAATAGGATCTTTTGTAGTTTGTCCTTTTTGATTGCTCCTATTGGTTCAGGTTCACCATACATTTTTTCAGACTTTATGTGTGATGTAATTAAGTTTCCTTGTTAAAAATGGGCAACGTGGACATTCAATCAGAATTACTCTAAAATAAGAGCCTTTATCTAGTGATTGGTTGGTGTGATTAAGGTTTGAGTTGAGTATAGAAAAGTAAAGTTCTCTGCTACTAAATAGAGATAGGCTACAGTGTTGTAGACTTCTTGGTGGAGGACACCATGGGATCAAAGTTGTTAAAATCTCAGTAGGGTCCCCATGTTGGTGGATTCTTGACATCCCTAAAACCCATCTTTAGAAGTACTATTACTTTAGTTCTTCCCTAACTCTTCCATAATCTAGTATGTTTATTCTGTAGACTTATCTGAAGATTTCAGCAAGGTTCAAAATGGGGTAACAGTATTTTTCAGATTAAAAGTAATTTATATGTACACACTAGGCACACACGTCCAGCAAATGTAGTTAATAAAATCTATTTAAACACAATATAGGTACACACTGCATTAACCCAACAATAAGCCAGCAATAAGCAGTCTAGGATGGCCAGCTGGACCTTGATAAATGTTAACTTAGCATTTTTGGTTTCTCTCCTGGATAGTGGAATGCCTTTCAATGGTGTATGAGTCATATTACTTCCATGGTATGATACTGTATATTATATAACATCACTTTAACCAGTGTTATTAATAGCATGTTTTCTCTGGAGGTAGTGAATGTTTCTTCTCTGTAAAAGTTCTAATGTTGTACACAATAGAGCTTGTTTACCAACATGGCATTTAGGTGCAAGATTTAACCCGAACCTCAGCAGCCAATCAGCAATTAGCCTTTATCTGTCTTGTGCGACTTAGCCCATGAAAGCAAGTGTCTGATTGCCACGGCTTAGTGCACATTGTGGAACAAAATTCAATGCTAATAAATGAGCTATAATGCACCATATAGAAGTCAGAAAAACCCAACCTCTTTCTCTGACCTGCCTCTCACTTGAGTTCATACTTCTTTCCACCTAGAGGTTTAAGATCTGTTCTCCCTAACGAGTTGGAGTAGACTAATGGGATATCTATCATTAATAAAGGTACTTTCATGGTGCTAATACAGACCTTGCCAAGATCAAAATACTCCAACGTCTACAATGTAGAACCAGCCGGATGTTTACTTTACACATTTTGGTAATAGCTAAACTAAAGTGAAGATGTATTTATTAAATGTGCAGGCACTTATTTATACCTGATGAAATATATTAATTATTCAAAGCATATTATAAGAACAAGCTACGCATCACCCTATTATATTTTGGAAACAGGAAACTGTTTATCTGATATACATACATAGATTGGTAGCATGTGCATTGATTAGATGGAGTATATTTACTAAACTGCAGGTTTGAAAAAAGTGGAGATGTTGCCTATAGCAACCAAGATTCTAGGGCCTGATTCATTAAGGATCTTAACTTAAGAAACTTCTTATTTCAGTCTCCTGGACAAAACCATGTTATAATGCAAGGGGTGTAAATTAGTATTCTGTTTTGCACATAAGTTAAATACTGACTGTTTTTTCATGTAACACACAAATACTTGATAGCTTATTTGCACACTGAAATTTAAAGTTGATATTTGTGTGCTATATGAAAACACAGTCAGTATTTAACTTATGTGCAAAACAGAATACTAATTTGCACCCCTTGCATTGTAACATGATTTTGTCCAGGAGGCTAAAATAAGAAGTTTCTTAAGTTAAGATCTTTAATGATTCAGGCCCCTAGTTATCATTTATTTAGTACATTCTACAAAATCACAGCTAGAATCTGATTGGTTTAGTAAATATCCCCCCTGGATTGTTGTGTATTTTTCAACCTTTTTTCTCTTTCAGTTTTTTTATTGGATCTATATAGTAACAATTATTGGTGTGCCATGGAATTAATCTTTGCTATTCTGATAGAAAGAATGCAATTTATTCACCATACACATTTCCTTGGTAAAAGGTAGACCTGTATCCTGTGACTAAATAAGGAGAAAAGTAAAAGCAATTAAACAGAAAGACTTTTTGTTGCAACTCAGTAACTCTCAACTTGAAATCTTCACTAACAAAAAAGTTAACATTTTAAGAAAGAAAATGCTGGTAAGACAAATACTCTCTATTAATTCTTCTCACTGAAACAGCAGTTCTCATTTTCAATTGCCCCCAGTGGATTCAATTCTCCTGGTCTGTAATTCTTTTCTGGTTTCAGTCAGTGATACAGCAATTTACCTTGATACAGGTCATACTGAAATCTTGATTTAATTTCCTAGCATTTACTCCATTAGTTTAGTTAATTAAATATTTGGTCTCTGTCTGTTGAATCAGATAATAAGTTTTCTTAACTTAACTTTAAACTTTTCTTATTAATGTAGCGCCTGCGAGGAAAGACAGACATACACAGAGTTCTAACCTTCGTCATGATTGGTCCCCCAACCCTCTGTACCAGCTCATCAGCATAGTTCACCACACACCACATTGGTCTAGGGGAGCAACCACAGCAAATTACTGGAGTTCAATAATCCAGAGTGGAAGGTAGGGGGTGTCCGAGGTGACGGTCAGAAGTAGAGACCCTACTCCTATTGCCGACACCTCGATTTGGTCTGGGTCTGGGACTACGAATATTCGGAACAGAGAAGTATCCTGTCCGTATATCATACTCACCAATGTACTGGTGAAGGCCTCACCCAGAGGAAGTCAACACAATGATACTCACCTGGTAATCGTCGTCTCCTCCTGACAGCCATCTGAACATTCCAGGATTGATGCCTAATAAAAGGGGCAACAAACAACAATCCAACCACAAGGCGGTCTACCCGGCTAACGTGTGCCACCCACACTATTGCTAGCTGCGACAACAATACAACAATAGTGCTGTAGTCCTATCAACGTTCTACATGACCAGTATGATGGGCAAACTAGATGAGCCAAGTGGTTCTTATCTGCCGTCAGATTCTATGTTTCTATGTTTATGCTGCACGACTTTCACTCCTAGCACTAGGTGTACTGTACTGCCCTAACTACAATCCCCACAGTTCCAAGACACCAATCACAGAATACAGAAAACAGCTACAATAACAGATACCAAAACTCCTACCTTTAATGGGGGCCTGACTTCTGGATCTTATAAGGGAAAATATTTCAATAAAAATATACACAATACTATAAAGGGACCACAACGCAATGGCCACCTAGATGAAATATACAAATGTGGTTAGATTGGGCACTGTCCCATGATGACACATACCTCCTAACTGTGCCAGCCCTAATACAAACCTGGTCTCCACAGGCCTAGTGCCTTAATTACTTTGCCCCACAAGCTAATTCCTGGACTTACTTGCATCCACAGGTTAATCTTGATTTAACAAATGCTCCTCAATGGAAAACTTAAAATGAACCTACAACACCTAAATACCCCAGTCCTTATGCCCACTACTGCTGCACGGGTCTAGCACCAACGGACTCACCACAGCTCCAAAAATTCAAACGGCCGGAGGTCCCGGCCCCTGATTGGCTGGCAGCGAATCATTTCCGATTCTCTGTCACCAGTGCCAAGGAACCCTGGAAGAAAGAAGACCTGTTCTGGATCACGGCTCTCCAGAGTGTACTTCTCTCTTCCTCTTCATCCACTTCACACAGGGTCTGCACCGGGTGGCAACAACTCACAATAACTGCAAAAGACAGTGACATCATTTACCATCCAAGAGAAAAAAGTACATAATCTCCAAACGTCTCAGAAGGGGCACTCCTATCCATATGGCACTTGAGTCCCACCCCATAACATCTCTCCAGGCTTTCACCTATACAAAGAGACCTGTGGTGGCATAACTTCAAGGTAGCAGTTTGGGGCTGCAATAGTTTTATTTTCAGTTCTCTGAGATGAAGAATGAGCTTTTTTAGAGAATCATCATCATCATCATAATCATCTATTTATATAGCACCACTAATTCTGCAGCACTACACAGATATCTTATTCATTTCAATCCCTGCCTCAATTGGAATTTACAATTTAAATCCCCTAACACACATACAGACTGAGAGAGACTGAAGGCAATTTTTAATAGCAGCCAATTAACCTACGAGTATGTTTTTGGAATGTGGGAAGAAACCCACGCAAACACAGGGAGAATATACAAACTCCTCACAGATAAGGCCATGGTGGGGAATCAAACTCATGAATGCTTATATTATCGATATTCTGGCTATAGCTGTCAAGGAGGAAGGAGTACTGTGCACAAATACAGGTGCTGCAATACAGTCATCATGTTTTGTTAAAGGGTTATTTCAGGTTATGAAGCCCTGAGCCTTGGAAATCTATTTTGAGTTTCCCTTGAACTTTGAAGCCATTCCTAAGAAGCAACCAGCAGAGCTCCTTCTGCACTACACACATTCAATCTCAATTAGTTCAGTAAAGTAAATAATTAAAATATTTATGCACAGCACTGGTCTATAATAAGAACCGCACCAAGAAAATGTGCTCTGTGAGAATTGAAATTTCTGTTAAGCAGAGAGAAGCGCTAAAGTAAAACTTACAAAGTTGAATCACTAGCACCAGTTAATGTATATTTACACATATACATCCCCCACGGCGGCAAGGGACAATGTCAGCACCAAGAATTACCACTCTAATGAAAGTGCTTTTTTTTGCCATCTTTTCAAAAGTGGCGTCTGATGCAAGATCCCTACCCTGCCTCATGGTTGTCACAATATGACTGTCGCCAAATATTCTTTATAACTATAACTATAAACACTGGTAGGAAGTGAACATCGCTACTTAATTTCACTATATTATTTACACTTGTTTTTAATGTGGTAGCAACATCACTCATCCACAATAAATGTCACTGTATCATTTTTATTATACGTGTGCCATTAAGTATTTTGTATGATGGCTTATAGTGCACCTGACTTAAGGAATATGAGGTCCAAACAATGTGAACATTTTTTTGGTGACTTGCATGTAGATGAACCAGGGGATGATTTAGCTAGTTCGGAACAGTTACTAATTTAAAAAATAAAGGTCTTTTATATTTCACAGAAGTCTTGATTTTCCCATCAGTTTAGAACTGTCTGATTTTGGCTTTTGACCATATAGTGTGAATTGTACTCATCTTACACCTTACAGTTGCGGAGAAGCTCAGTTTTAGACGCACTTTAACCAACGTAAAAGAAAACTTCAAACAAGCAAAAGTGCCACATAGAATAAAGACAATCCCGATGTCCCCTCATGATTAAGATAAGCTATAATTGAGGCTAAACAGATTTATTTTAACAGCAAAATGCTAAAGTTTCCATAATTTATTTTATTTTGAGAAGAGAAGGTTCTAAAGTGGTAGGAGGTAGGACTTTTGATGCTACCTTTGCACAGTGCACCTCCCAAGATGTTTCTACTTCTACGTAAACCAAGGTGGGCTTCTATTGTGTGAAGGTGTCTCCTGAGAGTGGAGAGTAGGTGTACACCTGGATGTGCGCTGAGTAGACCATCTAGGCTCACAAGAGCATCTCACGCTGCACATTGAGGGCCTTGTGTAGAGTTGGACAGGAGTACATTGCGTCTGGAAAAAAGACACATTCTGCATAGTGTGCTGAGTCGGACGCATCTCAGCTGGTTGACATCATTATCAGTTTGTATTTTCCACCAGGGGTGGAGCACCCGCAACAACCGCAACATTTCCTGACAGGCGTATCTGAGTCTGCGTCCAGGTGTACATCGGTCACCTTTTCTTTAACACACCCTTACATTCCTAGAACCACCTCTATATGCATAAGTGGTATATGCAAGATGCAACTGACTCTGCATCCAGTCTCAAGTGTCAACCTTTTTTATGGGCATGTAGAAAGTTACTGGTAGGAGCGCCAGTATGTCAGACAGTTTTAATAATTCATATCAATAGCACATATCATGCATCAATAAAAAAACACTTATCAAGAATACATAATATACATAATAATAAATATAAAAATAAATCTTAAAACCACAATACCTGTTAATGTTCGTATTTAAAAATATGGCTAAGTAATAAAACAAACATAAATTGTGAAACGAGAATAGTTGTTCTCAAAAAGTGTATATAAATCAGGTCCCAATATGCACGTGGATAGTATAGAAAGGTCATGATATGGATGAAAAAGAAAAGGATAGTTGTTTCAATATCCAGTTGATGTAATGTAGAGTCCATAGATCTAAACATCCATTGATATGTAGCTATAGCAAGAATAAATAACTGTAGCAATCCTGTTGGATACTAGGGTCCTGTCCATCTTTGAATAGCCATCCGTAAAATCAGTCATATAGCAAAAAGATTTTGTTAGTATGTGCACATACATCTGTTTAAGACTTATCTCGAACTGTGGATACCCTTATGGTATAGACGATCACCTTCTAGCGTGTCCACGTGAATAATGGTCTGTATGCAGGTAGTGTTATTTCCCGGTATGCGACGTCACCTTTTTTATGGGCATGCACAGTAGTAAAATTTGTATTTCACGTTGCACAAATTGACTTGTGTCCCACTCTACTTGAGACCCTGAGTGTGTAACATTACTCAACCTGCGGCCTTGTTCTTTAATAAATGTTTTGCATACTGCAATAGTAGAAATCCCTACAATCAGGAAAAACATGCATTTGCCTTTGAATTTCATTGCTTTTCAATTTCATCCACAAATTCTTTGGAGATTGGGCTCTATTGATGGCTTTAGAGCGCGTCTGAACAAATACTGTGTAATATTATGCAACTCTGTGAAGGGTGCATTAGCTTGAATTCAGGCATGAGACCATAAAACAGTATCAACATCTCACATTCTTGTCTTCAAGTAAAAAGCCAGCGTAATGACTTGGGCAGAATAAATACCTAAGATGCTGGCCCGCTAAGCTGATGAAATTCCTTTACTTACACTGTGTGAATTTGTGACCTGATATAATGTAATTCTTGACCTGACAAACAGTGACAAGAATCAAAACGACTCACTCTTGAGAGAAACAGGTTTAGCAAAATGATCACAGGCTCAAATCACTGTAATAGCGAAATATGTATAATTTTTACTTGAATGGAAGGATTTATAACTAGATTAAATTGTGTTTTTGTAGATATATTATAATTTCATTCAAAATACATAGTTTAGAAGGCCAATTTGGACGTTGAAATCTCGTGGCATACTGGGTAATAGGCATAGATAAATAAAATTCCATTTTATTCTACTGTAAAATAAATAGCTATGAAGCTCCGCAAGAAGCAGATGTTCATTGTGCATATTTTTCTTTGTCCCGTATGGCCTACAAGCCTCAAGAAAGAAGAGGATCCCCATGGATTTAGCTGATTAATAAAAATGGTGAACAAGGAATTGCAGGAATCTTTATTTAAAGAAAGGATTTTTTTTCATTGTGTTTGTTATTTTACAGTCATTTTCATTGGGGCACTACAGATCCCAGAAAGTATGCTGGATTTTGTAGTTATACATGTGAAAGCAATTTAGCAATGCTGGTGCCAGTAGTGCCACCTACAAAAATGCTTTACCATTTACCTCTTTATTACTCAAATATGCGCCAGGCAAGGGTATAGGGAGGAGCTTTCAGTACTAAGCTGTTTATGTCCTTGAGGAAAGGCCAAATTTTTTTGGAGGCCTGATTTTCCTAGGGAATTCAGCACTGTGCTGAGCAGGCTAGGCCCTTCGCCCTGGTTTCAGCCACCTTCCACCTTGCTCAACATGATGGGGCTGGTGGGGGGAATAAGCCTACCTAGTAAATTGGGAAGCTAATAATTTAATGCCGGTGTAGTTGGGTTGAAGGCGACTAATTATTGCTTGTGGGTGCTACTGATTTAATTTCATGCTAGTTGGGGGGGTCTAGAGTGTTCGCTTATTGCTCCAGACAGTGAATAGCACCTAACTATTTTCCAAACAAGTCCATCACATTCCAAGATCCGGCCAAGCAGCAACTAAGCTTGAGACACCAGCAGCAGCACCAGGGAGTTAAAGCAGCAATGACAGATAGAGCAGCAAACTGTTGGAGGGCAATTTAGTGCTTGTAAAGAGCTAGGTACACCCCCACAGTCACACATCTTTTGGTGCACCGCCACTTGGAGGCAGCATCTTCTCCCACCAAGATGGAGACATCAGTGCTTACTGTCACACAGGCATTAAAATGTTTAGTTACGACTCTGATTGGAAGTGCAAGGAAAAACTCTTTCATTTTGAACCTAGAGAGTCCGTCCAGCGCATTTGTGATATTACTCTCTGCTCTTGAGTAATGACTCATTTGCGGAGGCATGTTTTGAGAGAGAATCAAAGTCCTACATTATACCACTTTGTTGCCAACTGCTTAATGAAATTAAACTTCAATTGTACTGCTCAAATACTGGTTTAGCCTCATTCAAGGCTTTTAGGGGAAATCGGGACTGTCGATTTTTAGGTGTCACTTTTCTAAGATTTTTTTCTTTAAGAAAGAGTGAAGTGTGCCTAGAAATGTTTTTCTCTAGCAAAGTACAACTGGAAGGTGCAAGATTAAAAGTAAAGGATGAGACCATGTCTCTACCAGGTCAGAGCTGACATAGTCATCAAGTCCTTTTGTGGAATGAAAATGGGCAGCAGCACTGCAAGAAAAATACAGAATAAATAAAATAAAAATGTTCATCTCATGTCAATAATTGTTTTCTATATAAACTTAAATATTTGCATTGCTCTGTGAAAGCTAGAGGAACTGGTACCCTCAAGCTGGGTACACACCTATGCAATCTTACATCAGATGCAATTTCTGTAACGATTTCGCCAACGACTGAAAGTACCGATGAGCATGCCGATTCATGTGTACACACCTACACGATTTACCGTCAGATCTGTGATTTCATCTCTCATAACCATCTGCTGAAAAGATTGTGACTCCGCACACTCTACAGATATCTGCTTACACTGCTGGTCGTGAGTGCGCACACACTTCCACATTTGTCTAATATCGTTCCATTGTTGATTTTTAGGAGGTTTATAAAACCAAGTCAACAGAAGCAATGTGTGCTGGTACAATAAATCGTGATAGTGGGAGTGTGCACACTTTTGCCATATCTGACCAAACGGTCGTGAATCATTTGATCAGCATGATAAATGCATAGGTGTCGAGGCAAACGTAGGATTTGTAGAGGGGAGTTTCCACACCACGCCACCAGTGGGCGTGACCAGCATGCATGGGGGCATGGCTATTATATTAGACAGTGCTTGGCTACTCTCCAACTCTTCCTATCCCTATAATATACATGGGCAATGCTGCAAGCACTACTGTTAGGAGCACGCAGCTCTCCCTTTTCAAGCGGGGGCAGGGTCCAGCTACCTCAATTATACAGTGCCCCAGGCTTGGAGGGGGGTTTCCAGGCACTAGGACCCCCCCACCCTCGGTTTGCCTATGAGTGTGTACCATGCTTTACACCATATGTAGAAGCAAGGAGTGACCTACTCCAGCTCTTCCCATCGTTCAGTGCAAACATCTGCTTCTTTGCAAATGCCACCATCCTCCTCTGCACAATTGGGCACTTTAAGTGCACCTGCTCAAACCAAGGTGCACAGCACCACCAAAGAAGAGTTTGCATAGTGCTGTGGCTGTTTTCTGCTTTGTACGTAATCCCTCTGCATCCCTAAACGTTGCTGGCAGAATGACACAACTAAAATGCTATTATAGGAGACGTAAATAAAGATTCTTCTCGGATGCATTGAGAAGATGAGTGTGTACAGTGTGCATGACACAAAGCCAGGATTTAGAATATTACACAAGTGAACACTGTTGCTGCACTCAGGCTGAAAAATCCGGTTGAAATCCAATAAGTGGTTTAAGATGTACAAATAAAGGTTTCTGCAGGGAGCCAGGCATTAGAAGCCACCTGGAGTATGTAGTAGAGATTGTATCCATCAATACAGCAGCTGGGCTAAAATTATAAACAGTGCTGCTTTTCATCACGCCTGTTTTAATGCATACATTTCTGCTGTCACTAACACCCCAGGAAACATGCTAACTACAAAAACTAATGGTTACCATTACCTGATATTCATACATAGAGCAACAGTGAATAGACCCATAACACAACAGTAAGCAAAAAACTGATATTCAAATTATTTTTAAGTTGCTGCAATAGAAAATCCTAATAACCAATTGGTAATATTTAATAGTACACAGTGTTTTAGAAAGGGGAAACAAAGTAATTTGGCATGAAGTCACAACCATCAGTCTGATTTAGGAAGGAAAAAAAAAAAGACCAGACAGAATGTTCACAGTAATAACACATGAAAATTAGCTTCTAATTTTAGCTCCGTCTGTTTCCCAGGGCCAAATATTATGAACCAAGACGCTTCAATTGAAATAGAGCAATTGTGGTCTAAAGTGTCTTAATGGACCAGTAATATTTGGAAAACTTAGAGTTGATGGGCAATGTAATGTATAATATTAATTAGCTGTATACCGATTTACATGGGAAAATGAAATTAAAATTATTATCAAACTGTACATTATTCCATAACATAGACTGAGTGGTTGTTCTGCAATCATTGTATAGATTACAAAAGGTCTATGAATGTCACAACTTATATGGAGCTTCCTCTTTTATGCAGGTGTAGTAAAGTACTGGGCACTGGGAGCATTTGGTTCACATGCAATAATATAAGTTGCTGACAATTGGGTATCCAGTTTGGTCCTATATGTAGCATATGTGTAAGATGTGTCCAGTTTGCCTAAATGCCTAACCAGGAGAAACAAGTGATACTAACAGCTCTGGGCTGTTTGTACGCGATGGGCCACCATCCCACATGTGAGCCTCAACTACATGTTAAACATATATTATGTTTAACACCACACACTGCAGGTATGTGTGACATATAGTCAAAGGTTCATGTGGTCCTAGGTCATGCAATGACCACCTTGACTCCCCTTGTCACCTCTGACCCCCACACTCCTTTCCCATCTCGCATTGTAACATATGCAGGGGCAAACACAGGATGTCTAGATGGGGGTTTCCAAGCCATGGCACGAATGGGCATGACCAGTATGCCCATTGACATGGCTATAATTTTAGACTGTGGTGGGCTTCTCTCCAACTCTTCCTATCCCCATCATATACATGGGCAAGTAACCTCAAGCATACAGTGCCCCAGGCTGGGAGGGGGTTTCCAGGCACCAGGACCACCCTCCCCTGGGTGCTCCCCTGATATGGTAGGTGAAAGAGGGAGAGAGGGTGGTGATAGGTTACAGCACACAATGGTGGAAGTGCCGCCAGCATTCATCCCGATGAAAGGGATTTCAAGGCAGAAATAATCTTTATTAAAGTGCCCAGTGCCCTGACCATAGTACATTCCCACATGAAACAGTAGAGATAGGAGTCCTCCTCAAGTGGGAGGAAACTAGGAGAAGGTTGGATCACACATAACAGGGGGATCACATGCCTTCCTCATTGTCCCCTTGTCACATATCTTACCACACCATTTTCCCCTTGTTAAATATGGATTACTACTCTTGCACACAGGCCCTCTAAATTTAATAAAACGCCCCTTCCATACAGGCAGCGATATCACCGATGGTAGCAGTCATTTTACACAATATTACTGTGTGGGTGGCCCCAAAATAGCATGATGCTCGATAATTAATAATCCAAACAAAGATGATCAGACATTCAGTAAATGTAATCAAACGATGACCAGTATTGGTATGTGTTTGTGGTCATCTTCTGATTAAATGGGGATCCTGCTCCCCTGTGTGCTGCCAGATTATAATCTGACTTTGTGGTTCAGTGCTTGGCCTAAGTAACAGAATAGGGCCAGGTGTGGCCAGCATTAGATGAGGGGGAAAACTTTAACAAGTCACTACTATGTGGACATGTTTATTCTGGGGAAGCTAATTGGATGGCTGCAGGGGCGGGACAGTGCATCACCGGACCCCATAGAAAAGCTTGGGTAGGGGTCTGACAATACCACTGTTAACTCTCAGGCCCTCTGAATACAGCAGCAGAAAACGGGCCTCTGCTCAGAAGAGGACACTGTCTGCTCATGTCAGAGCAGAGTGGTAACCTTGAGGGTGGTGTGGGGGTCTCCCGAGAGGGTCTTGGTGGGAGGAGCACTGTCTGCAACCAATAGTTCCTACACTGGACTGCTGGATAGATTTAGGTTAATATATGCACATTGCATTCATTTCAGAAATACTATGTATCCCTTATTTTTTAATTTATACCTAGTAGTTTGAAAATAATTTTCTTACCTTTTTTGCCATTATTAAATGAGACTTTCAATCTCTCCCTGAAGTAATCATTCCATTTGGTCCAGTAATACACTTTATGTATCTATAACCCTTCCCGGTGACTAAATGGTATCCTTGAACCCAGTATGCTATTATTCTTTTCTTGTTATTCATTCAAATGCTAGAACATTGTGCAATCTCCAAGTGATAGTGTCACGCTCTGAGCTGAGTGAGAATTCCTCAGTCATTTCTGTATTGTATTTTTAATCACATTTCTATTGCAACATATTTCTCTTCAGTGTTACAGGTCATGTTTGTGAACAGGTTTTTTTTTTGTATATCAATTGAGACTTAAAACAATATATTATTTGAACAAAACGGGTAAAATACAAATGACAAGGTGATTGGTATTGAGAACTATGACATTATGATTGTACAGAAATGACCAATATGCAATTATGTTGTGTAAAATGAAATTAATTTTAACATTGGTATTGTTCTGATTCACATTTAAACTATCACAACAAATCCTTCAGACGCGCTGCCCTCCTACATACTCAAGGTATAAGCAAAGGGCTTTTATATCTGCATAGTCTTTAGAAAACAAAATTCAGACATCTGCAGCTCCCTGTCTTTCATTCCTCCTCCTGTGGGACCTGTCTGACAATATACAAAAGGCAGAGAGGGCGCAGGATAGTGCAGTATTTTTTATTTAAATACTAAATATAGGATTACTAGTGCTACATTTCTAATAATTTTTTGCAAGTGAAAAAGCAATATCTTTATATCCCAGTTGGCTTAATACAGATCAGTTTCTGGCTTCTCACCCATGTACCTCGGCAATCAGAGTGTTCCCCTGATGAAGTCACAAGAAGAGACAAAACCGGTTGGGTAAGAGGTGTATTGCACATCCTACCATGGCCTAATTTCTTTATTCCACAAAGAGACTTGGATTGGACTAGATACTCTGATTGCCGGGGTATACGAATGGGAAGCCGGTAACTGATTTGTATCAACCGACTGTGGTATAAAAATATTGCTGTTTCGCTTGCAAAGAATGGTGTTAAATGTACGTGTTTTAATCCGGTATTTGGTATTTGAATAAAGAATACTTCACTACCCTACACTCCATCTGCCTTTTATATATTTAAACTATATTTATGTCATGGTAACTTCAGTCACCAGAATTTTATTTTGCTGATTCTGAACCATTATTGGTTGCATTACTTGCTTTTCCTCCAATTAAGTCTTTCTGATTGGCTTGTGACGTTCACTGGAGAAGTGACTAGCACAACCAATAACAGTGCTCAGAGCTGCCATTAGGGGGAGCACAGGAGGTACTAGTAACGGAGACCAAACTGACCAAGTGGTCTGCCATTCAAGGACAGCAGTTTTTGTTTATTTTTATATTTTCAATCTGTTGAGACCCTCACTCTTTTTGAGTGGGTCCCAGATTTAAAGATGTAACGGAGGCCGTGCGGGATCCATGGGCTCTAGTCTGCGCTGTCCAGAATTATCACAGCCAGTCAACCCAGGTCCAGTCATTGATGTACTTCCCAGTGGCTGGCCCCTACTCTGGGACCAGCACCAAAGAGTTGTCTTTGGTGGCTGGTCCTCCACCTCTCTTCTACAGCCCAATCATCTGCTCTCCTCCTACAGCCCAATCATCTGCCTTTAGCCTGTCTGTTCCACCCTTCCCATCTCTACAAGTGGCTGTGTGGCTGCCCCCATCAGCTTTGTAAAATAGGTAAGTGACATGCGGTGATTAATGCAATGTGGGGGAGGGGGGTGGTTATGATATGTATGGTGGGTTATTATTGTTGTATTATTCTCTGTGAGGCATGTGGGGAGGTTTGAGGGGTATGTAAAGGACACATTGAGAGGTCTGAGTGGCATGTGGGGAGGTCTGATGGGCGTGTAAAGGGTATGTGTGGAGGTCTTGGGGTATATTGTTGTCCTAGGCATCATTGCTATACACAATACACCTCTGCATCAACCAGTTGGTCAAGGAGAATGGAGGGACTCTGCCTGTGTCTTTGCATTGGGCCTCACAATTTCAGATGGCAGTCCCTACACTGCTGGTTGATTTTAATGACTAACTATGACATTAGCAGCCAGTGTGGTCCCTATAAGGTTTCCGACTTGCATTATATGGTTCTGTATTATATTTTTACCTTTGGGTTGCATTATACAGCATGGTGCTGTATTATACACTGAAATAATGATATACAGAAATGTAAATTCTGGTGCAGTCACCTTTTTAATGTGACTAGTTATAGAAAGGACATATGGAGGGTTACAACCATGTATAGACCAAACAGTATATTGCTATGCAAGGCTCACTAAGCAACCTGCGACAAATAAGTATCAGTGTCCTTGTGGAACAGTAATAGGAAATTACAACACACTGCAGTGGTCAATAGTGTGGAACTGTCACTGTTCTACAAGGACATTTATACTTATTGTTCCAGCCTTTGTGTCAGCCTCACATGGTGATGTGCTATGTGACCTCTACATGACTGTACACCTCCATCTGTTCTCTGTATAACTAGTCACATTTAAAAGGTAACTGCCCCAGAGGCTGCATTTCTGTCTAACTTTTAGGTTGTTACATTACCTACACGGAGCAGTGCATTGTGAGTTGCATCAGGTTTGCTGTTCACCTTATTTTTTATGTATTTTTGGAAGAGGGTATCTAATGGAAGAAAGGTGCTTGATCTTTCGTATAATACAGACCATGAGTTGCTGCTGTTGGATATAATACCTGTCTGGACTTCTAAACTTTTATACATTGGTGACTTTTTTCTTCCTTGGACTGTATTATTTGGTAATACATTATGTCAGGGTTTCCCAAACCCAGTCCTCAGGGCTCCCCAACAGTTCAGGTTTTCTGGATCACATGTGACATAATTAGGAGCACCTGTGGATCTGTTGCAATGTGTCAGTCAGTAATGAATACACCTGTGCTCCAGCAAGGAGATATGGAAAACCTGCACTGTTGGGGAGCCCTGAGGACTGAGTTTGGGAAACCCTGCATTATGTGCTTGTCCTAGAGCTACATTATATGGGACTGTATTATATACTGATGATGGGGCTGCCATTTATACTAGACTATGGGTGGTATTATACTGGTCTATTATGTTGATTATGTGGCTATAATAATACACATACAGGGCTCAATTCATTTTTGAGCTCAACTTGCGTTTGAAAGACACGCCTATAACTTGTACGCACATATGCACAAATATAGATATAAGCGGATCTCAAGATACGTTTCCATTTGAATCTGGGTATAAGTACGTCTTGCTATACGTTACTTGCTGTGTGTAGATAGAGAACAGAGTGCAGGATACACACAGGCATATGTGCGATATAATGTCCCATCTGAAGGCATGGAAATAATAATAATATTTTATAAAAAAAAAAAAACTCTTACTACTATAATCATTCATAAATATATATGTAGAACATTTTTTTTTACATTAAATATATAAACCAGAATGTTCCTAATGTGTACAGAACATAAAATGCATTTTTATAATTTCCCTTACTTGCAAAAACATGTTCTGCCACCCATACGTGTAGTCATCCCTATCAGTCAGCACCAGTGGCGGATCCAGGGGGGGGAGATCGGGGTGATCGCCCCCCCCCCAAGTAGACACTTGCTGCCGATGGCTGCACAGTATGTGCAGGTCCGTCCAGCCGTGACAGGCAGGGACAGTGTGCTGCCCGGCTGCTCTGACTGTGTTTAAAACACAATCAGAGCAGCCGGGCAGCACACTGTCCCTGCCTGTTACGGCTGGACGGACCTGCACATAGTGTGCAGCCGTCAGCAGCCTAAGATGTTAGAAAAGGGCGGGGCCTAAATCGCCCTCCCCTATCTCGCCCCGGGTACAGCATTTTTCTAGATCCGCCCCTGGTCAGCACATGCACCTGCCCTGTAGCTGAAGAGGCACGCCAATGGCACACCCATGCTGCACATAACTTATGTCCGCCCATTCCTCCCTTCCCCCGTATCGGCCTTTAACTCGTAGGCAGTTGTAAATGTCGTTTGCGTTCGGACATGAATTGCGCGCTGTTGCGTTCACTGGCGTAAGACCCATTCTGGCGCATGTGAGTTTTTTCACACAAGATACGGCAAGCAAGTGGACTTAAGTTCTAAGATAAATCGGGCCCACAATGCTCTATATTATTAGTTATAAATATTTTATGATCATGGACTTCATGTTATATGGACATAAATCTCTTCATACTTGGTTTTCATTTAGCTGGTTCTAAGAGGCTGCGGCTGAGATGGGCCTTGATTTTGGATAGATGCACTGAGCGATATAAAAGAACATAGTTATACTTCCCCAAATTATCAGGTACAGCCGCTTTAACAAAACCACCCATTATCTATGCACCTAATACTAATAAACAATAAATAACATAATATTTAAACTGCAAGAGAAAGAGAAGAGATTATGTAGAGGAAAAAATCAAAGGTGGAGAACAGCCATATAATAGCCATTGCTTTTTATTCCTTTCCATGATTTACAGATTTTTCCTTCTACAATTACTGCATGTCTAAGGACAGAAGTTCATGATTATAATAACGCACCTTCCGGCACATACTGTAAATGGCAGGTGCAGGAAAAGCTAGCTCTCTGAAATGTATTATTATGACTCCAGTAGCCATTTTTATTAATTATAGGCACTTATTCTGAAATCATAGTCACGGCACTTTGTACCTTTTATTTCCTTTGCTTAAAAAAAAAGCCAACGGGCAGATCACTTTAACGCTCGTAATATAACAATCACATTGTGGACGATTGTGAGTGCTAAATAACCTCCGCGAATTTCATAGCTACTGACACTGTCACATTGTAATTTATTTATCATCGCTTCATCAGCCTTCAATGTGTATATGATAGCACCTGTGGTTTACTAGTTCGGAGAACAATACGCTTCATGTCCTATATCTTGTAAAGAGATATACATCATATGGACAATAGGCAAAATATATTCACATTTTACTTATTATTGACTAATGGTTCGAAATGGTCAAAACACCAACTTATTTCTGTGACAACCATGCAGAAGACTGTCAAGGTTCTGTACAAAGGAATATTAAATGAGAACATCCGAAATAATGATGGCCTTGTAATGTAATATTCATAGCAGAAAACCTGTAAGCCAAGATCACAATTAGGGCCTGATTCATTAAGGTACTTAAATTAAGACGTTTCTTATTTAAGTCTTCTGGACAAAACCATGTTACAATGCAAGGGGTGAAAATTAGTTTTCTGTTTTGCACATAAGTTAAATACTGACTGTTTTTTCATGTAGCACACAAATACTTGATAGCTTATTTGTACACTGAAATTTAAAGTTGATATTTGTGTGCTACATGAAAAAACAGTCGGTATTTAACTTATGTGCAAAACAGAAAACTAATTTTCACCCCTTGCATTGTAACATGGTTTTGTCCAAGAGACTTAAATAATAAACTTCTTAATTTAGGTATCTTAATGAATCAGGCCCTTTGGGGCATATTCAATTGTCGGCGGAAACGCAGAAAATCTCGCGGTCCGTGCATTATTACCGTTGTTATAGAAATAGTGCGCGGAAAAAACGTTATTACGGTAGTTTTCTCGCTGGATGCAGCTCGCGGCTCAGAGAGCTGCGAGCTGAAATCCAGCTAACTACTACCGTAATAACGGTAGTAGTTTTAACGCGCCGCGGAAACGGCACAATTGAATATGCCCCTTAGAGTTTAAAGCAGTTGCTTAAAAATACGGGCAGCATGGCAACTTACAGATGGAGTAGAATGAATTGTCATGAACATTCTAAATGACAGCGTGAACAAATGCAGATCTGCGTGCGTCTTGTCTGCACACTCTCATATACAGTGGATGCCTTAAATGAACCATCGAGTTGACATTGATGCCAGCTACAAAGTCTGTACATATTCTTCTTTATTTCATTCATTAACATATTTGCCTGGCTTCTTCCCTTGAGCTAGGGAGAGTGGGTTGAAAGAATCACTTTGTTTCTTTATTTGTAACTGCTGGTTTGTACATTTTGTTCTGTATTTTTCTACAATTCTTTTACATGGATAAATAATCTCAAATCTTCATATATGAAAATCTACTGGTAATCTGGGGGTGAAACCTTTGGATCTCATCTTCACCTTTCTACAAATGCAGCAAATTTACTTTAGGTGAATAGAGAAATTATGAGTGTGTTGATTGTGCCATTTATCTCTAACCGTGCCACGGTACCGTGACAATCTATGGACTGATCGGGGGTGCTGGGTGAGCCAACACATCTTCCGCGTTACAGGCAGGCCAGGCATGGTAAAAATGATGCACCTAATAACAATATTATTAAGTCCTACTATCTCCATAAAAGCTCCTCTAGTTGGGTTGCCCAATGGATCAGTGCTGTTAATTATATATATGTCTCACCTTCATTACTACAGCAATGCTGAAGATATCCAACTGTACACCCTTCCTATAAACACTTTTCTGCTTGTAATTAATATCATTAGCATCTTTCAACTGTTTCCTACTTTGTGTTTCATCTTAAACTGAAGCTTCTCCTCCGGGCAGGTGTGGCATTTCCTGAGCACCCCTTCCTGGAGTTGGTGCATGCGCCATGAAGCCCCTTTGACACTCACCCACTAATTCAATATTTTCCGATACCTGTTCTGTTATCTGCAGAGTGGGGACTCGTAAATTAATGTGGCAAAATGTCTGCAGTGAATAATAATTTTTTAGCGAAGGTGGGCTGTTTAGGTGCCCAGGTAATGTCGAAACTGTCTATATCATCATCATCACCATTTATTTATATAGCGCCACTAATTCTGCAGCGCTGTACAGAGAACTCACTCATCATTCCCTGCCCCATTGGGGCTTACAGTCTAAATTTCCTAACACACACACTAGGGTCAATTTGTTAGCAGCCAATTAACCTACCAGTATGTTTTTGGAGTGTGGGAGGAAACCAGAGAACCCAGAAGAAACCCACGCAAACACAGGGAGAATATACAAACTCCTCACAGACAAGGCTATAGTCGTGAATTGAACCCACGACCCCAGTGCTTTAAGGCAGAAGTGTTAACCACTAAGCCACCATGCTACCATATATCTGTTACGGTTCTGATGTCTTAGTATTTGCACAGGCTTACCTAGGGCGCGGAGTCTAACGGCCTTCCGGTCTTCACAAAGAACCACCGCAAGGTAGGGTGGACTTTGCTGCCGAAAAACCGCAGGTCGCGGCCCCCAGGTTAGCCTACTGACGTAAGGGAGAAGGCTCTAAGTGATGGGTAGTCAAACAGGCAATATGACAAGATAATGCAAATACAGGCACTAACCGTGAATTCCAGGGTTTGGAGGTCTGGAGCAGTAACAGGTTAGATGCACAGAGTCGATTGTGTGCGTAGTCGGAGATGGGTCCAGAGGAGTAGAAACACAGCCGGGTCGGTACACAGGAGGTCATCAGGTATACGGTGCCAGAGGGAAATCCAGAGAGTAGTCGATAACACAGCTGGGTCAGTACACGGGATGGTCAGTCCAATTCGCAGTGCCAGGGATTAAGCCAAAGAATAGTCAGGTCACAGCCAGGTTGGTACACAGGAGTAAAAGGAATATGGGAGTACACAGGGAGCAGGATCACAGGAGTCAGGTACACAGGAACAGGTAGCCAGGAACAGGAAGCACATTGCTCTGACACAGGTAGCGTGTCAGAGCAGAGTAGATATAGAGATTTGAATTCCCCACCCAGGAGTCACATGACTTGATGCTGGGAGAACCCGGAAGTGCGGGGACGCCATCGGGAGACAGCGCTGAACTGCAGAGCGGATACAGCTGCCAGACAACGCTGACAGCGCAGCGGAGCGGAAACAAGGTAAGATCATAACAATATCCTAACATTGGCTGTCGGTATCTTTCAGGATACAATTTTGAATGGAGATTCTTAATTACCATGTCCTCCACAATGCTGCACTCCTACATGTATTCTTTAGTCTAGTACCTGTGCTATGTGCTATATTCCTTTGCCCAGAAACTATATGGATAACGAGCCCATAGAGCATTGTTGACCATTTCACAATTTTACCCCTTCTTAATAAATGCGTGACTGGTACCTTGTATAGTACAAGTCTTTTGTTTCATTCCCTGCATTGCATTCCATTTGAATTGCAAATTCTACCTGCCAATCTTCCTCTTCCAATGCATATCCCTGTATTATTATCACTGTATGTTCAGTTTATCTCCGTTTATTGGCAACTCTACTGGAGATATTGTAAAATGTAAGATTTTGGAATACAACATTTATGATAAGACTGGAATAAATGAGTAAGATGATGTTACTATGGATGCCATCACAAACTCAGGTGACTCTTCTGTACCAAATACCATAACATTTAATGTAAAACACGTATGACAGAAGTATCATCTGTAGAATGTATGAACATATAGATGTGCATTTTACACCACAATCTTCCCACATCATTTTGACAAGAGCCTTACCTCACTTCTCAGCGCTGTCGGGGACCCTGTTCAATTCATTGTTCAATTCTTAGCCTGTGGCTTTCCGCTTCTTTCAGTTTTATTCCCCAGATCATGACACTGTTTCTGTTACATGCATTCCTGTCCTCACATACAGTGCCTTAAAACAGTGTACAACCCCATCCCTATTTGCACACTTAAGATTCTCATATCCTGGAACTTGGGAATTTCTACTTATGAGTCGCATATTCACCTTCACAGATCCCCCATCCAAAAGAAATATAATAGTATAAAATAAAACAATACAATTTCAAAATCTGAATTATTATATTATCTCAATTATTACTGTACTTTGCCAATTACATACTTGTCATTCCTACTATTGCTGAAGCAGGGTCAGATTACATGGTGAGCAGTGATGGACATCAAGTTTGAGATCCTCATTTTCAATGTGATTAAGGCCAGGATTCTGACAGGACCACTCCAGGACATGCTTTTGCGAAATCAGAAATCCAGTGGGGATAATAGCAAGTTGAGAGGAACAAATTGTTGTGACAGTCAGTGCATTGTATACAATGCACCACATCTGATAACAATGTATTGTTCGGCTATTTGGCTACCAATATGGGACAAGTACTGGAACAATTGGTTTCGGATTTATTATAGTACTGACAGAAATAATAAGGGTGGGTAAGAAGATATAGGCAATTTGTAAAAACCTACACAAAGCTTTTAAATGCCAATAGATTGTGTGTCATGATAGGACTAATTAATCATTCTGTTCTATTCAATCTATCTTCTCATTGATCCTGAGAAGGTTATAAGGCCCTGCCACTGTAAGTATGTTGTTACCAGTCTGGTGTGCAGTGTTTGATAAACAACATACCTTGCCAGCATGGGCAAGATGATTCCCGGAAGGTTCGGGCTGCAGGTGGGTGTGTGGGGGTGGGGCTCGAAGAATTGTGTCATTAGCCCTGCCCCCAAAATGGACATCACTACTCTGGACCAATAAAAACAGGGGGTGGGGCAACGATTTTGCATCCATGACGTCACTAGGCCCCGTCCCTCCGTTTAGTTTACGCAGCCGGCCAGGATCAGGGAGAATTGCCTGCTCTCTCGGGAGTTCGGGAGGGCTCCCAGAAATTGGGGAGTCTCCCAGAATTAGGCAAGTATGACATACCTATCGCTAGAGCATTCAGGACAAAAAGTGCCAGTAGTTGGCTGACCATTCCTTAAGACTTTCTGGCACAACTCTGCAGTATCTTTTAGATGGAATTTTGCTTTTCGTGTCAATTATATGTTTTTTTTAGCCAGGACTTCTGCAACCCTATTACACTGTATTTCTGTCAGTGACTTCTATAGTTCATTCAGTGTCACAGTTGGCCTTGAGGCAGCTTGACTGATAAGGGTTCTTCTTGTCCAGCAGTTAAGTTATGGGGGTGCCCTAATTAGACAGTGTGGCTGTATTTGTATACTTATGTACTTATGTACTTCTGTACAATGGACTGTGCTTACCTCCAAGGGATGTTCCATTCTTTTGCAAAGGTCTTGTACACGTTGTGACTCTCTGTATTCATATTTCTACAAAACATTAACCACTGGCTATCCACTAATTACTTATAGGGGTGGAGTGAGTGAACAAATTGTGTTTCTTTTGAGGCACTGCAACTGTACAAACTTGAAGTTACAATTACAATGGGTACAAATACTTTTTCATTGATTCATCTGTGTTTCTAATTTTTAGCAATTTGTGGAAGGGGTTAGGGGTTACATTCTGATGATATGGTGGGCTATAGGTTGTTCACTCAGCACCCAATTCAAAACAAATTATGCACTAAAGTCCAGTCGGTATATTTACTAAACTGTGGGTTTGAAGAAGTGGAGATGTTGCCTATAGCAACCAATCAGATTCTAGCTGTCATTTTGTAGAATGTACTAAATAAATGATCATTACAATCTGATTGGTTGCTTTAGGCAACATCACTTTTTCAAACCTGCAGTTTAGTAATTATACCCCCAGGAGATGAAGTGAGATAACAAGTACAATCAGCGGACCTAGTCAAGTGCACCTTGAAAAAGTATTAAATTGTATGGTAGAATATATGTGTGGGGAGAATACACTAAACTACATCACTGATATAAACAACCTCATATGGTGTCACAATACTGCTGTGTTTAGCTGAAGTCCAATGGCCGATAGAGGCAGTTGTATAGAATAGCAGACACTTAGATATAAGTTGGATTGTCACACAACACCATGCCGGTAGTAGACAAAACCTGAGGTGGTACACAAGGGGCTAGCTTTACTAAACTGCAGGTTTGGAAAAGTGGAGATGTTGCCTATAGCAACCAATCAGATTCTAGCATTCATTTATTTATTACATTCTACAAAATGACAGCTAGAATCTGATTGGTTGCTATAGGCAACATCTCCACTTTTTCAAACCCGCAGTTTAGTAAATATACCCCAAAGTGGCTAGTCAGATGTAATTCGGGTTGGCACACAGAGCTAGTAATCAGATGTATTATTAATATTATTATCATTTATTTGTTAGGCGCCACAATGTTTCCGCAGCGCCGCACATAGTACAAACAGTAGACTATACAGGGTATAACAG
The DNA here is from genome assembly GCF_038048845.1 of Mixophyes fleayi. Classification (NCBI taxonomy): domain Eukaryota; kingdom Metazoa; phylum Chordata; class Amphibia; order Anura; family Limnodynastidae; genus Mixophyes; species Mixophyes fleayi. Next base: position 245,005,500 of record NC_134406.1, read on the forward strand.
TACAGAACAATAAACAAAAGTACCAATACTTCAGAAACTCCAGGCAGGCAGATGCAATATACACGGAGCAGAAGAACGGGTAAGGAGACAGGAGGGAAGAGGGCCCTGCTCAAGCGAGCTTACATCCTAAGGGAGGGTTAAACAGACCAGGCACAAGAGGAGCCAGTTGAGGGAATGGGAGAGAGGGGAGAATGAGTGGAGGAGATGGGGGTTAAGTGGATGGTTGGTAGGCTTTGAGAAAGAGGTGAGTTTTGAGTGCATGTTTGAAGGAGCACAGAGTAGGAGAGAGGCGGATGGAGCGAGGGAGGTCATTCCAGTGAAGGAGGGCTGCACGGGAAAAGTCCTGGATTCTGGAATGGGAAGAGGTGATCAGAGTGGAGGAGAGGCGGCGGTCATTGGCCGAGCGCAGGGAGCGGGTGGGAGTGTGAATGGAGAGGAGGTTAGAGATATAAGGGGCAGTAGAGTGGGAGAGAGCCTTGTAAGTGGTGGTGAGGAGTTTGAAAATAATTCTGTAGGGGAAGGGGAGCCAGTGTAGGGCAAGGCAGAGAGGGGAGGCAGAGGAGGAGCGGCGTGAGAGGTAGATGAGTCTTGCGGCCGCATTGAGTATAGAGCGGAGGGGGGAGAGACGGGAGTTGGGGAGGCCGGTGAGGAGGAGGTAATGTAAGTTGGTGATGTAAGTTGGGTTGGCACACAGATGGGTAGTCAGGTAATTAACACCAGCAGGGAATCTAACAGGAACACATTCAGGTAACAGGGAGCAGAGAAAAAAAATACTCAGCGACTTATTCAGAAAGTGCCTATATTTATACACCCAAACAGAAATCCAAGATGGATTCTTCTGAGGTAATACTGACCATCTTGGTTAAGGAAAAGTTCAAGAGCAAGTTTATTATTCCTAACACATGGTTTACATGTACTGTTTTGTGTGTTTTTTTTAAGAGGTCTTAATTCCTAGAAAGTATATTAGTCAGCTGGTGGGGCTCATAATTTAATAAGAAATTTATACTATTTGAGGGACAGCAACATAAAATAATGGCTTCCAGGAGGTGGCGCTCACACCATAAAAGAAGGTTGACATATATTAGACATGAAAGATACATCAAACATCTAGGTGTAGCCAGTCATACCAAAATGGTGTCTTAATGATCATTTGCAGACTGATGCTTGGAGTTCTGGGATAATTTAGGAGGACCTCTCCCTGGTACCAAGCTACTTTTCATGTTTCTGAACGTCATCAAGCAGCCCTGGCCATGAGGAGAGCTGTACAAATGCAATGAAACTCCAAAAGGTCATGAACCCACCCAAATGAACATTTTATGGATTGGACAGTATACAAAAGGTCCACCAGGGAAAACATGCAACTCTCATATTGTGTACTGTACTGTCTCGTGGAATTTCTATTCTCTGTACTGTATCATTTCTGTACTTGAATGCTAGAATAGTACTAGAATAACAGAATTACATATATACAGCATTTACATTTTATTTGCTATGATGTTGTTTTTGCTTATTTCATTGCACCAAGGCAGACATTCCTTTCCTAAGGAATAAAAAAAACAATAAAGTGCAAAAGTAAAATCATTCTGATTTGTACTAGCTCAATCAAAACTAATTACTGATTGGTTGCTGTGGGTAACTGCACTTTTTAACTTTATAAGTCACTAACCCTTTAGGTATGCTAATTAGTCATCATGTTTATTTAGTTGTGTACTTGTCAGTACGTTGTAAATGATAACTGAAGAGTACAGTGAGTTCCGTGTTTCTCTGCGTTTCAATCCAGTTGAACAGAAACGTCTTTGACTAAGGTTTGTAACTCAATCAAGGTATGTTTGACAACTTGGCAGCAATGTTATATTTAGGTCAGGGTGGAATAAGCCACCTTCAATCTTGTGAAAGATTAAAGCTACTGTGGACATGTGATGTTTTGTTATTCCAAGCGTATTGCAGAATGCATTTGGCACTGGAGACGGCAGTTTATTATAGAAAAAAGGTCCTTTGGAATTAAAATATTATTTTTATTATGGAATTAATTTAACAAATGAGAGACTCTGGATCTCAGAAAGACTTAAGTGTGATTTACAACAGACCTATGTGTGTTAAGGTGATATTACATGAATACTGGCCTAATAGTATATCAGTAAGGTCCTCTTACTGTTACCAGTCACTTGATCAGCAGAATAAAATACCTCCTATGTAAGATCATTTACCATGCAAAATGAAAGCCATATTCATGTTCCAAGCGTGTCACCATGTCTTCTCCGGGACACAGAAGTCAGTGATCATGTGGAGAATCGAGAGTCATAAAATCGATTGCATAGTCAGGACAGGAGACTGCTAACCTGTCCTGTATCTGGGTCACTTACGTGAGTGCCTGTGACTGCTTGTAGAGGCATTTGGTTCCAGACTGCACTTGCTAGTACCCCAAGGGGTAAATATATCAAGCTGAGAGTTTGCCATGGGTTTGAAAAGTGGAGATGTTGCCTATAGCAACCAATCAGATTCTAGATATCATTTTGTAGAATGTACTAAATAAATGATAGCTAGAATCTGATTGGTTTATCAAACCAGCCGGAAAACTCTCCACTTGATACATTTACCCCCAAGTGTAGTCATGAGCTGAGTAAAGTGAGCTGGTGCTAGGAGTCCGTTAATGAGACTGCAGCTGCAGAATAAAGATTGAAGATGAAACTACATATGTTCCTAATTCATTCAACACTAGTAACTGTACAGCGCAACCTCTCCTGCAACTGTACTTTCCAAACCTTGTTGTTGTTATTAAACCTGCACGTGCAGGGACACCTGTTTGCTCTTCACCCACAGAAAGACTGAGAAAGATTGTGCTAACACTGGGTGATTGACCCAAGGATTGTATAGAGGTAGGTGTAATGAAACAATAACCCACCACCACACACCAGGCAAATAGGGGGCACATTCATAAAATGATGCACTCAAACATTGGTTAACTACAACTTCAAGAATGAGTTTCCACTTTATAATTTTTGACTGTTGGGAGCTTAGTTAATACTTATGTGCAAAGAGCAACAGTGTAACACAGAACAAACGTTTAGCTATGAGCTTTTAGCAGTCTAGTATAGTCATACTAATAAAAGGTCTTTTAGAACTTAGAGAGATCTATTGTATGTTGATCAAGGTGGATGGTAAATCTCATCATAATTCCCTGTCTCTTGGGCCAAACACATGTATGGCCAAATGTGACAGATACAGCCGTTCACTTGTTCCCATTAGATATTACATGAGGCATTCCATGGGGTAGATATATCAAGCTGCGGATTTGAAAAAGTGGAAATGTTGCCTATAGCAACCAATCAGATTCTAGCTGTCATTTTGTAGAATGTTCCAAATAAATAATAACTAGGGACCTGATTCATTAAGGATCTTAACTTGAGAAACTTGTTATTTCAGTCTCCTGGACAAAACCATGTTACAATGCAAGGGGGGCAAATTAGTATTCTGTTTTGCACATAAGTTGAATACTGACAGGTTTTTCATGTAGCACACAAATACTTGATAGCTTATTTGTACACTGAAATTTAAAGTTGATATTTGTGTGCTACATGAAAAAACAGTCAGTATTTAACTTATGTGCAAAACAGAATACTAATTTGCACCCCTTACATTGTAACATGGTTTTGTCCAGGAGACTGAAATAACAAGTTTCTCAAGTTAAGATCCTTAATGAATCAGGCCCTAGAATCTGATTGGTTATGGACAACAACTCCACTTTTTCAAACCCACAGTTTGATAAATTTACTCCAATTTCTCTTGCAAAGGTAAATACAATCTGGGTTACAGTGTAGGATACCATGTTAATACATCACTCTTCCTCTGGATTGACAAAACAAACTTTGTAGACACGATTATTTAAAGGCTACATTTATGTTGACTCACAGCGCTGGGGTCATGAGTTCAATTCCCGACCATGGCCTTATCTGTGTGAAATTTGTATGTTCTCCGTGTGTTTGTGTGGGTTTCCTCCGGGTGCTCTGGTTTCCTCCCACACTCCAAAAACATACTAGTAGGTTAATTGGCTGCTATCAAAATTGACCCTAGTCTGTCTCTGTCTGTCTGTCTGTGTGTATTAGGGAATTTAGACTGTAAGCTCCAATGGGGCAGGGACTGATGTGAGTGAGTTCTCTGTACAGCGCTGCGGAATCAGTGGCGCTATATAAATAAATGGTGATGATGATGATGATGCTGATGTTGTAGCAGATACATTCAACAATGCATTCAAAAATGTAATAATTACACCTCTGTACAATTATTTGTTGTTGACCTATAGTATCTTAGACCTGCATGGTTTTATTTTACTACATTACCACCAGATATACTACTTTCAAAACAATTTCTATGATAGTCAGACCATGGGTCTCAGCGTAACACAATGAAATTATTAAAAGTTACACTGACTGAACTTAGTTGACAAAGTGTTTGGAAACTTAAAATAAAAAGATGGATTTTTCGCTATATGAATGTACCATATTTTTGAACCATAAAGCCCTCCAGCGTATAAGATGCATAGGAACATTTATTGTACAAATAATATAAATACATAAATACCAGAATGACCCAAGGGTTAAATGTCACTTTGCCCCCTTGTCTAGGAATGTCTAATGCAGACTCCAGGATATGTAAGGTGGAGACTATCTTACACCAATGACATGTACTGTGATGTTATGTTTTAGGTAGGCTGAAAAATATAGATTGAGTTTGAAATGCAATCAAATTTCACTGATTCAAAGGCTCCAAACTTGTTTGCAGAACAATCATCTTTGGACGCCAATTAAAACTTGAAGTTTGAAATTGGCTGTTTGCATTTGAGACTCAATGTTTCGGTTCAAGGTTCGCTGTTTGAGCTTCAGATTCACTGTTCATGTTAACATTACATTTTAAATTTTTTGTTTCATTTTAAAACAATATTTAAATAATATTTTTAAATAATAATAATAATAATAAAATGTAACCCCCTCAGAAGAAATGCTATTTTGTGATATTACATGCAGGGCTGCCAAGAGGAATTCAGGGCCCCGGTACAACAAATTCATGGGGGCCCCCTCATAGTCGAGTAAGCCCAAAAATGTTTGCGCCGCCTAGCGGCGGCGCAAGCAATTACGGGGGTGGGGTCATACATTTGGGGGCATGTCAATGTGTCGTGGGGGCGTAGCTAGCCTAAACGGCGCCGCAAAATAAATTCGGGGGTGTGGTCATACATTGGGGGGCGTTGTCCACTTTCAAGATCACAGACCAAGCTTTCCCATAGGTCCCCACTGTCCCTGATATTCAAGGATTTTCAAAGATTTATCTATTTTTATTGTATTGATCAATTGCACAATAAAAATTTTTTTATGTTACATGTAGTTCTTAACATCTATCCCTACTCATATTTTTAGGCTTTAGAAGTTATTATTTGTTGAAAAAGAGTATTTAAGAGGCAAATTAACATTTTTGCAACTACTATGTCCTGCTGATTTGGATACCTAATTGCACTACATAAATATACTGGATCACATATAAAGAACTGTGATTATGTATTTAACTAAAATGAAGCTTGCTTAAGACCAAGCGGATATAATTGTTCCCATAGGTGTCTCATGTGTTTTTATAAGCACACAGCTTTCTACCTCTGGATTAAGGGCCTATACAGTTATTATTTATATATATATAATCCCCCAGATTATTATTTTCAGTCTATCTTTACTTACCTTTTCTTAGCTTCTTTCTTTTCTTTTCTTTTATTCTGTCTTCTTTTCTTTCTTCATGCTGCTTGCTTGGTCCTGTCCTGTGTCTGGCTGCGGCGCTCCTCACTGACTGTTGGGCGTGACTTGATGATGTCACGCCCGACAGTCAGTGTGACTAGAGAAGACAGGAGAGGAGGGACGCGGCGCCGCGATCACGTGGTGAGTATATATTTTCTTTTTTTTTTCTCAGCTCCCCCCACCAACGAACGAAACAGACCCCCTCCCCCTGTTTCCCCGTGTTTCCCCTGTCTCCCCGTGTTTGCGTGGGTTTCCTCCGGGTGCTCCGGTTTCCTCCCACACTCCAAAAACATACTAGTAGGTTAATTGGCTGCTATCAAAAAATTATATCCCTCTCTCTCTCTCTCTCTCTTCTCTGTACAGCGCTGCAGAATCAGTGGCGCTATAAAAATAAATGGTGATGATGATGATTACCTTCCAGTTATAATACTCAACATTATCAACCTTCATGCTACATTGCAGGAATTGCAGGAATATCCAAACGGTACTGTGACTCAATTTACTAGAGATGCTCACTGACCCCCGTGTTTTGGTTTTGGTTTTGGATCTGGATTACCGTCATGTTTTGGTTTTGGTTTTGGTTTTGCCAAACCGCCTTTGCGTGTTTTGGTTTTGGTTTTGTTTGGTTTTGTTTTGCTATTTTGTTCAAAAATCAATGTTTTTGGTGATAAAAGAACCAAATTTAGTGCTCCACCTGTTTCTTGGATAAGTAATGTAGTTGTAAAGCTAATAAATTATCAAAGTTTAATTCCTGGTAGGCCTTCATTAATTCTACACACAAACCAGATTGTCTTCCTCTCCATCTATGCATATTGGCAATGCAGCCATAGTCTTTGGATGTATATTACACCCTGCACTTATAGTTAAATATGTAAAGTAATGGACAAAGGCAGTTTGGTTTCTGTCTCTCTAGGCCCCCCTCCACTTGTATAAAATACCAAAAAATTCAGCCGTTATAGACTGTACAATATTAATTGAAATGGATAAAGGCAGTTTGGTTTCTGTCTCTATAGGCCCCCCTTGACTTGTGGAAAATACCAAAAAATTCAGCCGTTATAGACTGTACAATATTAATTGAAATGGAAAAAGCCAGTTTGGTTTCTGTCTCTCTAGGCCCCCCTCCACTTGTATAAAATACCAAATAATTCAGCCGTTATAGACTGTACAATATTAAGAGAAATGGACAAAGCCAGTTTGGGGTCACTCTGTGTATGACACCCTACCCTTAAGGTGAAATTGCCCAAACAGCAGCCTTTCAAGACGATACGTGATATGGAAATGCCCCAAGTCCCTTTCCTCTTTGGGGGTAGATTGCACCCTACACTTAAATAGAAAGTTTTAAAAAGATGTTATCGTCATCATCTCAGCTTCATCCTCACCCTCATCTGTGTGTACGTCATCATCACAGACTATCAATTCATGGCCGCTTGAATCCGCCATTAGAGAACAGTCAGTGCTTGGATGTCTTTGATGGTGAAGGCCTTCCTCGTGGAAGATGTAGTTCAATTTTATAAACATAATTTTCTTAACATTTTTTGGAAGTAACCTTCGACGGCGATCACTGACTAAGTTCCCTGCTGTGCTGAACACTTGTTCAGAGTACACACTGGAGGGTGGGCAGCTTAAGTATTGCAAAGCAAGTTTGTACATGGGTTTCCAAATTGCCTGCTTTTCTTCCCAGTAAGGAAAGGGACTGTCTGACATTTCCATATCAATTACCTCTTGAAAATAATCCTCCAATATGTTAATATTCATATTGGATGGAGTTATGGGCAAGGTCACACATTTTTTTGAAAAATCCTTCAAACCAGCCCAGATGTTAAACTGTTCTGGTCTGCCCTCTGCGTCTTCCCTGCTTCTTTTTTGAAAATTACATTTTTTACGAGCAGCAGCTGCTCGAGAAACTGAAGGAGGACACATTGTCAAGCCAAGGCCCAGTTCAGCGGACAACTTGCTGAGCAATAGCTCCTTGCAAAAGTTCACATCTCATTCATTTTGAAGCAAAGACTCAATGTAGGTCTTAAACCTTGGATCAAGCACAGTGGCCAAAACTTACTGATCCGAGTTCAAGATCTTAATAACTCGAGGATCATTGTGAAGCGAATTAAGTACTTGATCGACAAGGCCAATATACTTTGTGGAATTGCTTGCTTTCATCTCCTCCTTCAGTTTCTCAAGCTGCTTTTCCAATAGTCTAATTAAAGGAATGACTTGGCTCAAACTAGCAGAATCTGCACTCACTTCACACGTCACAACTTCAAATGGTTTCAGCACCTTGCACAGGACTGAAAGGATTCCCCACTGTGCAAGATTGAAAAACATGCCCCCTCCTTTCCCAATGTCATGGCTTGTGCAATATGCTTGGATGGCTTTGCGCTGTTCCTCCATCCTCTGCAGCATGTACAGGGTGGAATTCCACCTAGTTACCACCTCCTGCTTAAGTTGGTGGCAGGGCAAGTTAAACTGCTCTTGGAGCTGCTGCAATCTCCTACATGCTGTGGCAGAATGCCTGAAATGGCCTGAAATTTTACGGTCCACCGAAAGCACCTCCTGCACCTCATGGTTATTTCGTAGGAAGCTCTGCACCACCAAGTTGATGGTGTGAGCAAAACAGGGAATGTGATGGAATTCACCCAGCTGTAATGCTCACACTATATTGTTGGCGTTATCTGAAATGACATACCCTGGGGAGAGTCCGAGTGGTATAAGCCATGCATCAATCACATCTCTCAGTTTGCGTAACAAATTGTCAGCCGTATGCCTGTTAGTGAAGCCGGTGATACAAAGAGTGGCCTGCCTGTGACAAATGGTACGTAGTGGTGTAAATGCTGCTGCTGTTCTTGCCGGTGAAGGTGAATGACCAACCCAGTGGGCTGTCACAGTCATATAGTCTTTGGTTTGACCACTTCCACTTGTCCACATATCTGTGGTTAAGTGAACAGTGGGCAGAATGGCATTTTTCAGCTCAATCTCTACATTTGTACACACTTTTTGGTATAGTTGTGGAACAGCTTTACGGGAAAAATGGTGTCGCAATGGAATTCTGTAACGCGGATACAAAACCTCAATTAACTGTGAAAAACCAGCTGCGTTTATTGTGGATATTGGATGCAGATCTAACACTAACATGGCAGCCATGGCGTCTGTGATTCACTTGGTGACTGGGTGACTGCTGTCATATTTGCTTCCCCTAGAAAATGATTGTTTCACAGTTAATTGTTGAAATGTAGGACTGCTATTTTTCTTGGCCTTCCTCTGGGCTGACGATTCACCCCCAGCAGCAGCAACAGCAGCAGCAGCAGTGGGACTAACGCTTTCTTCAGAGGAATCAATAATAGTGCAGGAGTCATCCAGCCTTAATAAGTGGGATGCAGGGCTAACTCTGAGCGCTACTGAGGATATTGATGAGGATGGTGTGGTGGGTGTATTTTGTAGCCGTCGGGATGTCGGTGACCGGAAGGTCCTAGCTGATGATGGAGTGCTTGTAATTGTTTGGGAAGCACTTTCAGCTTTTCCCAACACTTTGCCATGAACTCTCGACAAATGGCGTAACATAGACGAGGTTCCAAGATGGTTAAGGTCCCTCCCTCGACTGACTGTGGCTTGACATACACTAGAAATGGCTATACTACTGTTGTCTGGATTGTGGTAGAAATAATTCCACACATAAGAAGTAGATTTTTTTGTTTTATGGCCAGGCATGACAATGGCATTTTTCTTGTCACATGCCAGAACTGCTGCCACTGGTGCAGGACTTACACAAACAACCTCATTCTCATCAACATCCTTAATAGCACCCTCGTCGCCTACAGAAATCTCCCCCTCATTCTTTTCTATTTCCAAACTGGCATCCTTAATTTGTGTATCAATGGCTACACTCGGGCTGTTCAGGCACACATCAGCAGAACTGCTGAAAGGGCCCCCCTTTATGGGTACACTAACAGAATGCTCACGATTAGACATACCACTGTTGGATGGACTCTCTATAGGGATTGGTGTCATTTCTGATTCAGAGCATACATTATCCTCTAATGCCTTAGTGTTATCTTGCAGCTCGGCTTTGACGTGTAAGAGTAGTTGTGCACCACTTGTAGACTCCAAATTACTTGGTCTTGCTTGGTCACGAGTGACCGTACAAGAAGAAGGCTCGGTAACATTTTTGGATCTGCCACTAATAGAGAAAGGCGAAGGCCTCATTCTCTCTTTGCCACTGCGTGTGTAGAATGGTATGTTGGCAATTTTTTTTTTTATCGGCAGTTAACTTTTCCTCAGTTACACTTCTTTTTCGCTTCAACACGGTAAAAAAAATTTTGGGGTGTGTTTTTTTGCCTGGTTTCAAAAGACTATGTAGTTTGACATCACCTTTCCCAGATGACTTACTGGAAACACTACCATCAGGACTGGTGACAGAACCTGGTTGCTGATTCTGCTCATATGTGGACTGCTTTGAATCCATTATAATGAGGCCAAAGCACTTGTAGTGCTAAATATTGTTTTAGATACTTGTGACAAATATGACTTTTGACAGGCAGAAAATTACAGTAAAAACACTGGGGAATATGGGACACTCCAAAAGCACTTAAAGTGCTAAAAATTGTTTTAGATACTGCTGACAAATATGACTTTTGATAGCCAGAAAAATTACTGCAATAGAATGGGGAATAAGGGACACCCCAAAAGCACTTGGAGTGCCAAATATTTTTGTACCTACTGCTAACAAATATGACTTTTGACAGCCAGAAAAATTACAGAAAAACACTGGGGAATATGGGACACCCCAAAAGCACTTGGAGTGCTAAATATTTGTTTTTTATACTGCTGACAAATATGACTTTTGACAGCCAGAAAAATTACTGCAAAAGAATGGGGAATAAGGGACACCCCAAAAGCACTTGGAGTGCCAAATATTTTTGTACCTACTGCTAACAAATATGACTTTTGACAGCCAGAAAAATTGCTGCAAAATAATGGGGAATAAGGGACACCCCAAAAGCACTTGGAGTGCCAGAAGTTGAAAAAAAAACCTCCTCTATCCTCCTTTTACTGCTGTAACAATTGGTATTAAGATTAGAATTGTATAGAATAGAAACAATAATGTGTCAAATTATTGCTCTGTCCCTGCGCTGATATAGCCTGTGACCTAACCCTGCTCTCTCCCTCTGTCAAATGGTGATGGATTGCTGTGGAGGTAGGTATTTATGCTTTTCATATCTCGCGAGAACCGAGCTCAGAAATACGAATACGTCACGATGACGTTTTGCCTCGATTTTGATTCCGAATGGGCGGAAGAGTACCGAGCATGCTCGGATGGATTCGGATCTCGGGGAACCGGGCCCGCCCATCTCTACAATTTACCCACCAGTGGCACAGTGGTTAGTAATCCAGCCTCACAGCATTCGGGTCATGAGTTTGATTCCCAACAGGGCCTTATCTGTGTAGAGTTTGTATGTTCTCCCTGTCTTTGTGTGGACCTCCTCCCACACACCAAAAACATACTGGTAGGTTAATTGGCTGCTGGCAAAATTAACTTTAGAGTCTATGTGTGTGTGTTGGGAATTCAGACTGTAAGCTCCAATGGGGCTGGGACTGATGTGAATGAATAGTGTTCTCTGTACAGCGCTACGTAAATGGTGGCGCTATACAAATAAGTGAAAATAAATAACTTTTTACCTCGTGTCCTCTGTTGCGCAGCTCCTCCACCGTAGTTTGTGTACTGTAGGATCTTCGTGGGGTTATGTCCTGGAAATGAGCAACACCAGAGGGAGACCTAGCAACCCTCTGCCCCCCTATTTAGGACCACAGGTACCCACAAATGAAATAGTAATACACCAGGCTGGTCTTTAGAAGCCCCATCGGCACAATTAGTAGTGAAAGGCGGGCTCCCAAGGTGTTTTATAAGTTTTATATATCAAAAATATATTTCTTTGATTCAAACAATAATTATGGGTAACGTTGAATGCAGTAAACACTGTTAGTACACGGCAATCTAAGTGTAAATGTTTCCAAGATATCTTGGGAGCAACACTAACTGATATCTAATGCACAATTTATACGGGCCTAAGTAGTTCTATAACGCTAAGAGGTACCTCTAGCTCTTCTAATGACGGTCCTGCAATATCTCTCTAACCACAATAACTAATCACTAGTAATATACTTTAAGCTCTGTCATAGTCGCTTCAACATTGCTAACACATATCATACAAATACATTTGAATTTTAAACAGATGTATACAATTATGCAGTCCATGTTATAAGGCAGTACAAATACAGATCCCTTCTTTTCCTTCACAGGTCAAACAGTCATTATGGTTGCAAATAGCACGGCTGGGGTACGTGTTTCCGAAGACAAGAATTGCAACATTAATTACAGCAACAGTAATATGCCAATAAGTATAATCCAAAAAAGGGTTAGGTGGCTGGGTCCTGGCATTGTCCCCCTTAGAACCGGCAGTGTCACGAGAATCATGCTGCCAGCATTTTCTGCTATTGTAATTTATATGCGACATGTCTGAAATCTTGTCAGTCGCTTTTAAGTCTGTATTTGCTCCATGCCGGGATTGTAGTCATCGGCATTTTACTGTCTGTGTAATTAATGTCGCAATTCTCATCTTCATAAACATTACTACCACTGAAAAGCACAGCACCACATCACAGTGCACTGTATTCCTCAATATCGGCTTAACACAGATAATCCCACATAGGGGCACTTTGCAATCTTACTCTTCTCCAATAAACAGTTACTTTCTCCAGGTGATTTGATAAAACACACCCCTTGTCTGTCTTTCCTCCAATTGAACATGAATGTAGAATGCGATTTACAACCCAGCTGTTCCCTCTTTTCCTCTTAGACGTGAGGATACAATCACTTTAGTGCAAACTGGCTCCTCAACACCCACTTAGGGCTTTCTCACAGATAAAAAACAATGCCAAAGTGTTTTGTGTAATTTTCTTTAGTTTTAGACACAGTCTCTAGCCGCTAACTATCTTTCCCTACACTTCACCCTTGTTACTATATCACAGTCCCGCAAAAGTCTGTTATAATATATTCTTCAGGTCTCTATACCTGTGCCCTACCTGACTAGTAACAAAAAAACTCAGTCCAAGTAAATCAATAACAAAGTAAATATGGGTTACTTGACCCCACTGGTCTCCAGTATCTGTGTCCAAGTTGTCTCCTCTCTGCTCAGGTATCTGGTAAGCTCAGGGCCGGTGCTAGGGTCCATGGCGCCCTAGGCATTTTTACAAAATCGGCGCCCCCCCCCGCAAAAATCGGCTCCCTCCTCCCCCCGTCTTTCCTTACCTTGTCTCACCACCGCCGCCTCTCTGCTCCGTCTCCTCCCCTCCACTCACTGTGAGTGGAGGGGAGAGGCGGTGGCGGTGAGCAATAGACTCTTCCCCCCTCCCCGTGCATCTGAATGCTGTGCGGCGGCCGTGACAGGTATGGTCAGCGGTCGCCGCACAGTTTTAAAGTAATTTACCATTCTGTGGCGCCCTCCAGAGCCCGGCGCCCTAGGCAAGTGCCTAACCTTGCCTAATGGGAGCGCCGGGCCTGGGTAAGCTCTCACACTCTCCACTATAAAGTCTACTCCACTCTCTCAGGGTGTCTCTATCTCCTTAATCCCTCTGTCTCTCAGACTCCCGTTTCTCTCTCTCTGACAGGTTGCAGGAAATTCTCTCAGGATATCTGTCTCCCTGGGTGCTTCTCAGCATCTCCAACTGCTGTTTGTAACTACTCCTTCACATACTCCCTCTACCCACTGCACGCTGGGAGATGTAGTTCTCTACTGGTAGGGGAGGTATCTAAAGTGCATGTAAAGATAACATTTCTTTTTCCAGAAAGTCCTGTACTGTTCTGACCCAGGTATCAATTAAAATTGCTCATTCATGTTTAATCAACAAATTAAAGGCATTAAATTGCTATTATTAATGTGATTATTTTAAATGGTATATTTAGTTTTCATTATTTTATATTATTATCATGAATTGATTAAATGAGCTAATTGATTACTTATTCTACATTACAAATGTTCCAAGAAGACCTAAAGTTAGTATACTGTAGCAATAGTGCACTGGTGTCAATAATTAGCAACAATAGACAGATTTAAACTTAGCCTACTGTACTTTTTTCTTTCAACTTGGTCTTGATTTCATAGCACAGTATCTTAATTGATCTGTGAATATCAGCTAAAAGAACAGATGCCGTACCACATGGCACATCAAGATGCTGCCTGCAACACTGTTCCCCATTAGTGACAAATGTTGTGCTGTGATATGCTAAAGCGATCCCTATATTGCATATCACATCTTGGTGCTTTACAATAAAGAGTGGTGACAAAATTCCAGTTGAAAAACAATCCCATGTTAAGTTCATATTAGCATTAACCCTGTTATTTAAAATACCATTAATCCCAAAGCCATGATATAGCCTAAAATCAGACGTCAATTAAGTCCAAATGGTTTCCAGCAAATAATTACGTTTCCTATAAGAAAAAAGAGTTTGTGTATTTTGCTGAAGGAAATTTAAATGCTTTAAAATACCTGCTTTCTGTCAATGTATCTTGATTGTTTACTCTAGAGGTATCCAGTTATCAATAGATGGCTAATCAACCCTTTCTTTTTATTACACTGTTAGGAGTCTAAGAAAGCTGAAAGACTGGTTAAAGCTCTTCAGGCCAGAAAGAAACCATATGGAAAGCACAAGGTTCAAGGTATCTGGGTAATAGAAATGTTGATCAATGTAATTTTTTGTGATGTCTCCTGCATACAAGTGTATCCTCTGAAAGAAATGGAACAGCATGTTTTAATGATATGTATTACTCATAAAGGACATATAGGAATGATATGTCTCTCTCAAGAAGCAATATCACCAAATCACATATCATATGTATATGTGCAGAGAATTATCAGACTTTAATAGTGTTGTATCTATTGACTTTTCCAGAAAGAAGTTATTGTACCTTTTTGGGCAATTAATAGAAATATTCTGGGACAAAAAGGGCAATAAATTAGTCATGAAACAGACTTGCATCAATACAGTGAGGCCACAGGGAAGGGGGGATTGGGCAAAGAATAAACACATACAAAGAGTTGAAAAATGTCAGTTTCTAGGGATCATCCTGCTGCTCAGAAATAGTCCACATATTATAAAAAGTATATGAGTTCAATTCTGCTTTTTCTGTGTTTCATTATATTTTCTTTTAAAAACAGTTTTGCATTTATTGTCATATTAAATTATATTGATTAGTGTTCTGTCTTTGCGTTCTTAAAGGATTATCGTGTCAAATAGTTATATGGCTACATGTATGCAGGGAATTGTTTGGATTGCAGTAACTTTGCTAAATTGTGGTTTGATTGCAATTTTGATAGGTCAGTAACTGAAGCCAGATTTTATTGTTTTGATTAGCCCTTTCACATCCACATAGGCCACATGCCCAGATGAGTTTTCTCATGACACTCACCTATAATAGCTTTGTCCCATCTGATGGTAAATGATTGCAACATCCATCCGCTTCTTGTAGTTCTCTTATATTTCCCACAAACTAAAGAATTTGGAAGTGTTATATGACTCAGACTTAGCTGTTTGCCAGATAACCATATTACTATTATGAACTTAGTGACTTCCTTTGCTCCATAACCCAGTTTACGTACAACAAAGATGGCACCTAATAAATTCCTTATGGGCTGACTACATCTTCAGTGAGCTAGATCTAATTGGTTCCACATGCCAGATCAACTAACAGTCTGAGTCACACAGCCACAAACTCTTAGAGACCCTTAATATCTGATACACACACTGCCCTGGTGTGTACTGACCTCATTACTTCCAATGAAGCAAAGCAGACATATATATATAAGCAACATAGTACAAAGTTATTATGGTCTATATTTTTATAGGGAAAGGGAAATACAAATTTAACAGCACATTACATGCTTGTTAGTAATATATTTTATGTGCACAGTGAAAACTACCAATACAACCATGACCAACGCCAACAAAGATTTACAGTCTAAATATATTTGGAGGTGATTTTCAGAAGGAAAATGATTAAAGGTGCAACATTTGAGCTCTCAGAATGTGTCATGCTGTTTAACGTTTATGTCTATGCGAGCAACCAGTGTGACCTTACTACACCAACTGGCGGAATGCACTCAGGCTCTGGAGCAGATTGTGCAATATTAGCTTTAGGCCACTGGCACACAAACATTTTAACCCTGTCCAACCCGTCATCCATGTATCAGGGGCTAAATCGAAAGCTAAATGACCTTGCAAATAAATATTGAGCTATTGATCTCTAAGTTGAACAGAAAGGTTCATTTACAAACCTCAAACAATACAGACCCGCGCAGCCTCTTTATTTGTCCATATTTAATCGTCGAGTCTACTTCAAGGCCCATGACAACTTTCTGGTGGTCCTTAAAGCTGCCCCCCTGGAAATCAATCTGTGACTATCTCTGAGGAATTTCAGACTACCTGAAAATATGATTCACTTTAAATTCCAAACTATTAACACTTTAGTTTTTATCTTAAAATACAGCACTTTGTAGCTTAATTAATTTCTTAAATGAATCGTAAGAATGAAGGGACATTGGGTCTGTCATTATTACATGTCACATTTTGTGTATTTTAATGTCATATTTTTCAAAGTCTCTTAAAATCACTGGTATAAAATAAAAATGTTCACGTATCTATAGGCATTAATTTGATCATTAAAAGTGTCTTCAAAAACATTTTTTTATTAAATGTATTTTCACACAGTTCATATGTTTTAATCAGGAAAATAGGATCTCCAAATCAATTTGCCAAAAAATAGAGCTTCTGGTCCATTTATGCCAATAGTTTCTCTAACCAAACCAAGGGAGATTCACTCATGCCTAGTCTTGGGCAATGTCACTACAGGACAACCCATTGATTTGCACACCACATTGTCATACATTGCAGAATAAGAAAATCTTGTACATGGTCAGATGTAGTGTTCCTCAATGCTGCACTGGACTATATTTCTACAATATTAAATATTGTTTCTGCTGGATGAGATCTTGCAGAAATCCGAAAGTATTCCTGATTTTGAGGTGCTGTAAAATTTTTGGACAGTGCAAATAAAGCTTAACCTTGCAAAGCTCACGGGGTGGTAGACATAAGTACTTTCAGATCCTTTCAAGATAATAAGTCCCTTGCTCCATTTTGGCACAAATACTATTGTTCATAACTATGTACCTGTAAACCAAGGTATTTAAAAAAAGAGAAATTATGTTAATTGGCACTTGAAATAGTGGGATAGGTCAAGAGCTTCAGAGACGTGAGGCATGCCTGTAGATAGCGCGGCCACACTTTATGAGAGTACTGCCTTCTCTGCAATGTGTCATCATGACCATTGGAGCACTATGAATGCTAGTTATTTTCCAGCTGAATATGCACTAGTGTTCAAAGTGCCAGTGTGACACCTCCTTAACACTTAGCTGCTGCATTCACTTTTTCCACATACTATATTTTGCCTTTATTCTTGAATGAATGTAATTTTATTTACTTGTTTATTGGTGTATTAAGTTATGTCCTGCAACTATTTTTATTTACCTTATGTATTTATTATGAAATGTTAATTGGTAGAATGGTGGCTGTCTGTGTCACGGAATTGCAAATATGGCCGCTAACCGGTATTGGCGCAACTAAACAGGGAGGCGCAGAGTCTAACGTACCCCCGGTATTCCACAGGGACCCACGCAAGGGAGTTTGGGCTTAGTTACAGAGGGTACGCAGGTTGCGATTCTCCAAGACAGTCACCGGTGTAGCGACAGTAGTAAACAGGCGTAGTCAGGCAATCCATGTCAGAGCCAACCTAGCGTTGCAGTACACAGGAAGGATCCAGAGAGAAGTCAGAACAAGCCAAATAGTCAAACCAGCCGGGCAGCGAGGTACCAAAACGAAACACAGGAAAATAGTAACAGGAAGCCGAGTCAGAACCAAAGAACACTGGATCAGAAGTTCAGGAAGCGCTTGAGCAGGAGTGAACCAATACTCTGGCACTAGACATGTGTCAGAGGGTGCTTTATATACCATAAGGTCCTGATTGAGTTAGGGAGATTTTGGTGGTCAAACATAATGACTGCTGACAGGTGAGTGGAGATAGCGTCCTGCTCGTGGCCATGGGACGCGGCTGCCGAGAAGGTGCAGGCGTTTGTCTCCTGGACCAAGTGTCACTGCGAGACGGCACCTGACAGTACCCCCCTCGCCCTGAAGAAGAGGAATTGAAAATCTGATTCTTCAAAAACTTTGAAAGCAGATGGTGGGCATGTAGGTCTTTCTTATCCACCCAGGACCATTCTTCAGGGCCATAACCCTTCCAGGGGACGAGGAACTGAGTCTTACCATGATTGGATCGGGATTTCAAGATGCATTCAATCTCATATTCATCACCCAAAGCCTTCTTGATGGGAGGAGGCGGAGGCTGAAGGTTGGAAAATTCATTAAGAACCAATGGTTTAAAAAAGGAAATATGAAATGAATTATGCACACGGAGTGAAGGAGGTAGATGGAGCTTATTGGAATCCGCATTAATAATTTGAGAAATGCGGAAGGGACCAATATATTGGGGGAACAAAATTCATTGAAGGTAGCTTGAGCCTGAAATTACGTGTGGACAGTCACACCTTGTCCCCAACGTGAAGAACTGGAATCTTCCTTCGGTGACGATCAGCAAAGTGTTTATGCCGTTCCGAGGACTGTAAAAGTTTAGATTGTACCAGAGTCTAAAACTTCGAAAAGTCACCGACCATCTCTTGAGCTGCAGGTACTGATGCACTGGGAATTTCTGAAAAGGTGGGACGTATGGGATGTCTGCCAAAGACGGTAAAGAAGAGAGATGCTCCAGAAGATTCATGTTGATGAATATTGTGTGAAAATTCTGCCCAAGGTAAATAATCACTCCAGGAGAATAGGTGATGAGAGCAGTAAGAATGGAGGTACGTCTCCAAATCCTGGTTGACCCGTTCAGTTTGACCATTGGTCTGGGGATGGTATCCCGAGGAGAATTTTAGCTTAATTCCTAGACTGTTGCAAAAGGATCTCCAGAATCTTGAAATTAATTGTACACCTCTGTCAGAGATGATCTCAACGGGGCAACTGTGGATCCGAAAAATATCCTCAAAAGAGTGGCTAGATCAACAGCAGATGCCAATTTCTTGAGAGGGACAAAATGTTCCCATTTGGAAAAACAATCAACCCCAACCCAAATAGAATTGAAGCCATGACTATTGGGGAGATCACTAATAAAATCCATGCTGATGCTTGCCCAAGATGAGTCTGGAACCAGGAGCAGAAGAAGAAGCCCTGCTGGCGGACGCCTCGGTGTCTTGTGACGAGCACATACTCCGCAAGCTGCAACATACTTGTGAATATCAGCACTCAAGGATGGCCAACAATAGATGCGGGACATAAGAGCAATGGTTTTCTTAACCCCAGTATGAACAGCAAATCTGGAATCGTGGGCCCAAGCCAACAGTCTGGGACGGAGATGGGTCTCCACAAAAGAGTGTCCAGCAGTGGGTGTCTTAACAAAGGATTTAGTAATAGCCAGGGCTTTCAGAGGACTGATGACAGACCTAACGCAATAATCTGAAGGAACAAAAGACCTTGAGAGTGCATCGGCCCTGGAATTTTTTGACCCAGCATGGTAAGTTAGAATCAACTGGAATCTGGAAAAAAAAAGGGACCAGTGGGCCTGACGAGGGTTAAGGCACTGAGCGGATTGCAGATAGGTGAGGTTCTTATGATTTGTGAATACCGTGATAGGATGGAGAGCTCCTTCAAGAAGGTACCGCCGTCCTTCTAAGGCTATTTTGATGGCCAGGAGCTCCTTGTCTCCGATGCTATAGTTGGCCTCACCAGGTAAAAATTTAGTGGAGAGAAATCCACATGGAGAGAAAGTGCCGACAGAATTCTTCTGAGAGAGAACTGCTCCCACACCCACCGAGGAACCATCAACCTCTAGAAAGAACGGTCTTAGTTGATCAGGCTGTCTCAAGACAAGAGCGGTGGCAATAGCTTCCTTAAGGACTTTGAAGGGCAAGACTGCCTCCTGAGGCCAGTTTTTAGCTAGCCCACATTTACGGGTAAGTGACATGATGGGCGAGATCAACAAAGAGAAGTTTTTAATGAATTGCCGGTAATAGTTGCAGAATCCACTAAAACCCTGAGTAGCCTTCAGGCCAGAGGGTTGAGGCTAACTAAGGATAGATCTCCATTTGAAGATCCATGCCAGAGATTATATACCCGAAGAAGGGAACCTGACTGATCAAAAAGGTACTTCTCCAACTTGCAATATAGGTGATTAGTATGAAGGCGAGACAGAACTTCTTTGACATGATCTCGATGAGAGGTGATGTTCTGGGAGAAGACCAGGATATTATCAAGGTAGACAAATACAGATCTATAGAAAAGGTCTCTGAGGATTTCGTTGATGAATTCTTGAAAAACCGTATGGCTAGACAAGAGATTGAAAGACTTAGGAGGTTGTACAGCAGTCAAACAATGTTGTTTGCAGATGGATCCCCAAGAAACGTCTTGGACACGAGACCAATTGAACTGCGGATTGTGAGCTTTAAGCCAGGTTAGACCCAGAATAACAGGATTGACGGACTGAGTAAGAATCGGAAAACTTATCCATTCAGAGTGAAGCGCTCCTACCACCAGTCATAAGGGACTGGTAATGCGATCACTGGAACCATTGCTGATATGATTACCATCAATTGCGGTCAGTGCCAGAGGCTGTTGCAATAGAAGGATGGAGAGATGATGCATGGAAGCCATCATCTCTCCAGCGGAAATGAAGTTCCCAGCGGATCCAGGTAAAGGTGGAAGAATCTCGGAGGGTAGGATCATCCCGTTCCCAGAGGGGAGAAGCCCAAGACAAAGCTTGACCAGAGAGGAGGCAAATTATATAAGCCTCTTTGGTCCTCTCGGAGGAAAAATTATCCAGGGCAAACTCAAACTGAATAGCGCACTGGTTAAGGAACCCACAACATTTCTTAGGATTGCCATCATATTTCTCCGGCAGTGGAATACGTAGGCTTCTGAAACTAGCAGTGCTGGCAGTAGACGTTGTGGCTACAGAGGAAACCATTACTGCTAAAGCCGTCTGGCTTGCTGGAAGAGACCCCTGTTTAAACTGTGTATGTGTTAGGGAATTTAGTCTATGAGCTCTATTGGGACTGATGTGAGTGGTTCTCTGTACAGCGCTGCAGAATAAGTGACGCTATATAATTAAATGATGATGATGATGTTTATTCCAGGCTTTCTGCTTGTTGAAAATTAAATAAATAAATCTGCCAAAGCAATACTGTTCTTGCCGGTATATCCAATCTCATGCAACAGAAGAAAGAAAACTAAATAAACCAAAATACGAACCCTGGATACATCTGCATATCAATAACAAAATTAATGCATAAAAAGGGCAAAAACAAAATATTACATTTGAATGGCTAAATAACTATACAAACCTGTATTTATAGACAGACATTTATATCAGTGCTGTATAAAGTTGACAAGATCAAATTAAGATAATTAATGGTTTATAGACTTTTAAGTAAGCTATTTTCTATCATTGTAATTCTGTTTATTAGCATCTTGCTTATGAAATGACTATTTTGCTAGCAGAACGTAAATGAGTAAGAAAAAAATAGGCAGATGTCACAAGGCCAGTAAGCAGGTGGGCTGAAACTTCTGTACCAATTCAAACTGGCACTGCATCAAACCTGGTGGGTATAACCTTTAATTCACTGTTCCTCTGGGACCAGATCTAGTGCCATCTGCTCCTCTTTGCTAAGCTGTGCTTGTTTCTGTTCAGGGAGAATGCCAACAATACAGACTGTCTCCTACATGTGCAGAGAATCATCAGTGTATCTAGATTTCCGAGACCCATATGGTGGCATCTGCAAATCCACACTGTCAGCAAGACAACCACAACCCTGTGCGTTTTAAGAATGGAAAGACTACTGTGAGGTTTTAATTTAGGCTGCTAAGCATGAAAAATATTTTCTTTTCCTTATAGGTTTAATTGGGACAAATCTGCTATTTTTAGTACACAAAGGGTTAGATTTACTAAGCTGCGGGTTTGAAAAAGTGGGGATGTTGCCTATAGCAACCAATCAGATTCTAGCTTTCATTTATTTAGTACCTTCTACAAAATGATAGCTAGAATCTGATTGGTTGTTATAGGCAACATCTCCACTTTTTCAAACCCGCAGCTTAGTAAATCTAGCCCAAAGTCTTTTGCGGGTGGGGCTGTCATATATAATAAAAAAAAAGAGATAATATGTGGTCCAAAAGTCTAGTGTCAATCAAAAACCCTGCAATGAGTTAGTATCCGCTTAAATAAGTATCTTAATATGCCCATAAGTATTTTATAGATGTGTGCTTGTATATGGTTTAGAACAATTTATTTTTCATCTATAGCTTGACAAGATGGAAAAAATGTGCACAGTAAATATATTTATCTATTGTGATATTATGCTGACTTCTGCAGTTAAATGGGCATTAAAGAATGAGGGAATCTGTGAAAAAGTATTAATCCCATTAACTTGAAATAACATTTTCATATATGGATTTTATGGCTGCTCAGTAGAGAATCACATTATGTATCATTCATAACACATAGGGTTTCATTTTTGCAGAAGAAATTAGACTTTCTTTTAATGTTTTTAGTCTTTCCAATTACATTTTCATGCATAATCAAAGAAATCCTTGACAATTGGATAGCATCAGTTCTAATTTCAAATCAAAACATTGTTGAGTCACTCACATGTATTTAAAAGGAGAAACATATTTGCATTTATCTAAGGGACTGTAACCTCAAACATTGTATATTCCCTAGGCTTGTAAATGTGTATGTTACATAAAGTTTTATATTATCCCTTTTGTGCAGACAGTGAGTAAGCTATTGCGGTATGAGAAGACTATCACAGCTGAATAAGACTGACAAGAGGGCTCTGGGAGGAAATAAGTGGTTTGGGGAATATTACAGAGATAATGGCAGTTGTCATGAATAATGAGCTCTGGAAGCACTGCAACAAGAATTACACTTAATAATAATAATAATAATAATAATAATAATAATAATAATAATAATATTATTATTATTTATTATTGATTTGGAAGGCGCCACAGTTTTAAAATGGCATACGTAAAACAGAGACATACAAAGTAGGCAAAATAAATGCTGGCAAGAGGGCTGTGGTCATTAGAGAGTTTAGAATCTAAAGGGAAAAGAGCACAGCTTATAATGTAAAATGAACGTAGTTCAGAGTATAGAAGGAGAAGGTTGTAAGAGTGTACCAGTATGAACAGTATAAGTGGAAGTAGGGTTAGCTCTAATAAAGAGGTGAGTTTCCTGAAAGTTTTTAAAGTTTTAAGGCTAGGAGAGAGTCTGATCGGGTGTGGCAGAGAATTCCATAAGTGGGTAGAAAAATCTTGCAGGCGGGAGTGAGAGGTGGTTATCTGAGATGGGGTGGGGCACAGGTACATCTAAGGGGGCGTGAGGACAAGTATTTGGAGATGATATTTGAAAGGTATGAAGGGGTGGTGTTGTTAAGGAATTTTCAGAAGAGGGTGAGTAATTTGAATTGGGTTCTGCAGGTTATGATGAGGAGCCGGTGTAGGGTTTTACATAGTGGTGTGGAGGAGGTAGAGAGGTATGAGAGGAATATCAGTTTTGCTGCAACATTAAGAATGGATTGAGTGGGAATAGATGGGTGAGAAGAATGCTAGATAGGAGAAGGTTGGAGTAGTTGAGAAGGGAGAGAGTGGATAAGCGTTTTTGTTGTGTCTTGTGTAAGAGAATTGATTGTTTCCGCAATATTTCAAGGCAGGACGGGAAGAGAGACAGGAATAATGCAAAAGGAAAAAGTCAAGTGTGACAAAGAGGGAGATGTATGGGAGGTTGGTGCTCTGGGTGGAGGAAAGTTGATTAGATCTGTGCTGCACTTGAAGAGCTTTAATTTGTATTGCGACATCCATGTGGTGATAGCAGAGAAACAGTTGGTCACACAAGATAGGTCAAAAGGGGAAAGGTCAGGGGAGGAGAGGTGAATTTGGGTTTTGTCAGTGTAGAGGGGGTACTAGAGGCCATATAAGCAAATGATTTCACCAAGAGAAGAGGAGTACACTGAGAAAATTAGAGGGTAGGAACAGCGACATGTGGGATCCAAACAGATAATAGAACAGTGGAGGGAAATGGAAAATGTGCCAGAGATAGAGACACTGAAGGAGTGGTTTAATAGGTCAAAAGTTAAACAAAAAAAAAACTGCATCATGAAGACTAATGGAGTAAAGCGTGTGCAGGAGAAAAGGGTGATCAACAGTACCAAAGGCAGCTGAAAGGTCCAGGAAAATGATTATGGAGATGGGACCAATATAATGTGCTATGAATAGATCATTGATCACTTTTTTGAGTACAATATCAGGGTAATTTTGGTGGCGGAAGCCTGATTGCAGAGAGTTTAGAAGGGAGGGAGAGGAGAGAAAGAGAGATAGGTGGTTGTACACAAGTCACTCAAGTAATTTGTAGACAAAGGGCAGGAAAGAAATAGGTCTGTAGTTGGAGAGTGAGGCTGGGTCAAGAGAGTGTCTTTAGAATTTGTAAGATGAGCACATGTTTAAGTGAGAGTGTTTCAGTTGAGACTGAGATATTGAATAGATGAGCTAGATTCAGGGCATGTAGTGGGGGAAAGGAAGTGGAGCAGTTGGGAGGAAGTGAGGAACCAGGTTATATGGTAGTTTGATGAGATAAGTGCAGAGATTTCATCCTTAGTTACTGGTGAAAATTAACTGACGATGTATTGGAGAGTCTAGGAAAGGGGGAGGAAGTGTGCGGGATCTGGATGACAAGATATCTTGTTAAATGGTGTCAATTTTGTCTTTGAATTAGGTTTCATGTGCTGTGAGAGGGAAAGAAGGAAGTGTAGGTGAGCAGAGAAGTGAGTTTAAAGTGGCAAATTGGTCAGGAGTTCAAATAGTTGGTGGATGTTAGAGAGTGAAGCGCACTAAGGGCTAGATTTACTAAGCTGCGGGTTTGAAAAAGTGGGGATGTTGCCTATAGCAACCAATCAGATTCTAGCTGTCATTTATTTAGTACCTTCTACAAAATGACAGCTAGAATCTGATAGGTTGCTATAGGCAACATCCCCACTTTTTCAAACCCACAGCTTAGTAAATCTAGCCCTAAGTGTTATAAGATGTAAAAATGAATTTATGGTTGAGAAAAAAGATTTTGGAGTGAGATTTCTTGCAGTGGCAGTCTGCAGTGCAGGAACATTTTGCAGGAGGTGGATCTAAAGGTGTACCATGGTTGAGGATTGGATTGCTGGCAACTGTGTGTAGTGGGTTTGAGATATATAGTCTAGGGCTGCAGTGAGTTTGCTATTGTACAAAACTGCAGCCAGATCAGGACAGAACAGGGTGGTTATAGAAGAGAGGAATAGTTAAGTTAGGAGTAGTGAAAATTTAGTGAAGGGGTGTGAGCAAAAATGAGAGAACTATGCCTTATTTACTACAGAATGTCTTTATTGATTTTTTTGCATTATTGTTTGAGAAAAGGAATGCAATGTGTTTATACAACAATGAAAGTACTTTGTGTATATAGCCACTGGGGGTTAAGAAGAGCAGTTATATTAAACTTGTGCTGCATTACACTGACCAATCTGAGGCTGGTTTTCACTATGACTGTGCGACTCCAAGCTCCATAACCCCCTGCTTCTTGTCTACTTTTTTTATTGGGGTCCAGACCAAGCACTATAGTTCTAAGGCTAGTTAAGGAATATAGTTTGGATGAGGCACTCTGACCTTTCCCATTCATTTCAATGGCTCAGTGGGATTTTTACATGTAGCTCCAATGAAGAAACCTCATTGAAATGGATGGGCTATTGAAATGAATGGAAAAAGTCTATACCACGTGTTCTCAACTCTAAGGCATATGAACCACATATCGTACATATGCATTTTAACATTTATATGCGTTTTCAAATGCGGTTACACTTGCGTTTTCTTTACTCAAAAACTACATCAATGGGTAAGGAGCCTTAAGAGCAAGCAAAGCCACTTTTGGACACCAATAACCATTGTCAAACTCTTTGCATTATTAAGTTAATAATGTATAATATACAAAAGGTAATGTGTTTATCCCTAGATATATGTACATAAAGGGACTGATACAGAGTTATACTAAACTTGGACATAGTTGACAGCCCAAAAATTGTGCATGCAAAAAAATGTTTCAGCCCATATGCTTAGTCTCAAGATGTGTCCAACTCGGCATCTGTAGCATATGTGCCAGGTTTACTGCAGGCATATTTACATAGACATGGACAGAACCAGGTTGTAAGCAGAATAAACTTTGCAAACATTTGTTTTCATAGGGAAAAATGCATTTGCTATTAGGCATCATATAATACAGCAGATATAACCTTCCTTCTCGCATACGAATGAAAGCAAAAGCCTTTTTTTTAAAACACACACAAAATCATATTGTATATGCACAGTCAATGAAGAACTGATAATAATACAACTGTAAAAGGCGTATTTACGTCTGCGTTCAGGTCTAGATCAACTTGCAATTCCATGAACATGCCTTTACTGTACTCGGCCAATGTTAGAACACCTTCCCTCCCCCATCTTGCCTCTGTAAGCGCGGACAGAAATTCTTTCCTCTCTCCCCTCTATGTGCCACCTGGATCCCATCCCTTCTCACCTCCTTTGCTCCCACTCCCCTCTGCCTGCTCCTACCTGGCACACCTCTTCTGCCTTTCACTCTCCACTGGCATTGTCCACATCTACTTTAAACATGCACTTATCTCCCCCATTCTTAAGAAGCCCAATGTTGACCCCACCTCACTTGCTAACTACTCCCCTATTTCACTTCTCTCCTATGCGTCTAAACTACTTGAGCGGATTGTATGCAACCGCCTCACTAAGCACTTCTTGGACAGCTCCCTCCTTGACCCTCTCCAATCTGGGTTCCGCCCCTTCCAGTCCATTGTAACCGCGCTGGCCAAAGTTACTAACGACTTCCTCTTGGCTTAATCCAAGGCTCACTTTTCCCTGCTCATCCTCCTCCACCTCTTCACGACTTTTGACACTATGGATCACCCCCTCCTGTTGCAGACCCTTTATTCTCTCGGCCTCTTTGGCTCTGTCCTCGCATGTAAAGTTTCACAGGGAGCACAAAACACTTGAGTTGTCAGTACAATATTATATACAGAAATAGGTATAGATGCTAAGAAATACTAATGTAGGTGTGGATGGATACAAGTTATATATATTATGGATAAATTTAATGAGGATGCAGTGTAAAAAACAATGATTTATTTATGGAAGAATGCGGTCAATCTTGCATAGTAATGTAATAGCCTTTTGCAGAGTTGGTGCAGTGGAGTTCATTAGGGAGAAAATGAGCATCAAAGCCACTTCTGTCTTCGCATGGTTCACCTCATACTTCGCCAACTGCTCCTTCTTTGTTTCCACTCCTGACTCGTGCTCAGCCCCCTGTGCCTTCCCCGTGGGATTCTCTCAGTGCTCTGTTCTTGGCCCTCTAATCTTTACACTGTACACTACCTCCGTTGGTGATCTCATCTCTTACTTCTTTCTTCAATATCACCTTTACATTCAACTCTACAACTCTTCTCCTGACCTCACCCCTCCTCTCTTGTGTATCTGACTGCCTTTCTGCCACCTCCTCTTGGATGTCCTCACATTTTCTTAAAATCAACATTGACAAACTGAACTCATTGTTTCCCCTCCTTCTAAATCTTCATCCCACCTTGATCTCTCTAACACTGTTAACAACTCCACCATCTCTTCTGTTCTCCAACTTCGCTGTCTGGGTATCACCCTCTACTCCTCCCTCTTTTTTGCCCCCCATATTCAATCTCTTGTCCAATCCTGTCGCTCCCAACTACGTAACATCGCCTGCATCCTGCCCTTCCTATCTCAGGATGCCACCAAAACCATTATTTACGCATTCTTAATTTCCTGTCTTCATTATTGTAACCTTCTCTTCACCGGCTTTCTTCAATCCCACCTCACCCCTCTTTGTTCTATACGCAACGCAGCTGTGAGACTAGTCATGCTTTTGTGCTGCTCTTCCTCTGCCTCCCGTCTTTGCTTTGCCTTATACTGACTCTCTTTCCCCTACAGAATCCTTTTCAACCCAGCCACCCTCACCTTCAAGGCCCTCTCTCACTCCACTGGCCCTTATATCACCAATGCCCTCTTCATTCACACACCCTCCCGTTCCCGGTGATCGGCCAATGACTGTCGCCTCTCCTCTTCTCTGGTCACCTCATCCCATGCCAGAATTCAAAATTTCTCCCGGCTGCTCCCCTCCACTTGAACAACCTCCCTTGCTCTATTTGACTGTTCCCTAACCTGTGTACCTTCAAATAGGCACTTAAAACTCATGTGTTCCACAAAGCCTACTAGCCATCCACCTAACCTTCTCCATGTTTGTTTTTCTCACCTCCCTCTGCCCCATCCCCATATGCGCTCATCTTGCACCTTATCCCCTCTACTGACTCCCTTGTGTGCCTGCTGTCTGTTTGTCCTCCCGTTAGTATGTAAGCTCTCACAAGCAGGGCCCTCTTCTCTCCTGTCTCAATACGTATTACTTCTGCTCCAATTACACTGATACTGGTCCTGCTTGGAGCTTTTGGAGTCTTAGTAGTACTTGTTTATTTTGTTTGCCCTCTAAGGTCTATTGTCTGTAATATGTGCGGTGCTGCGGAAATCTTGTGGAGCCTTATAAATAAAGGTTAATGATAATAATAAGTGACAGAATCACACAAGTGTGCATTGGCGCATATCTGAGCATCCACTTTCTGCTCTCATGTAAAGGAGATAATGCTGCCAGGAGTGGAATGTTACAGTACACCCTATACCCCATCCTTATATATGATCTCCAAGCATCCCCTACCCTACTTCTGTGGGTCAAAAGAGAACATCTAAATAAGAATGTTGGCACGTTTTGTGAACATAGAGAGCTTGCAGTTATTTATAAGGGATAATTCATAACTGCAGTGTAAATAGGTTATATCAAATTAATCCATTGATAAGTTTAAAGTGTAAAATTTAAAGACAGAGAAATGTGTTTGATGTCTTTGCACATCCCAGTGTGAGAAGATAGAAGTGTCACCTGGTAGCAGCTTCAAAGAGCTCCCGGGGTGACATATAGCATAGTTTTGGACACTCGAATAGACTGTGTGGGGCCGATCACAGCTGGAGATCCTGGTAGGCAGCATGTGAAAGCCTATACAGGTATATAGAAATATGACCTTCAAAGGAAAATGTTTTCATAGTTCATATTTTGGGAAATCTGGGTGTAACTCCATACTGAGGAGCAGAAATTACACCAGGGTTGTGAATGACAGGTATGGGTGGTATCCATGAACAGCTAAAATTACATATCTTTGGAAAAGGTATGTCCCATTGTCATAATTCCATCATGTTTGGTATTTAAATGTGCGGGAGATTATAACCGGTTTATTGAGGGGGGAGTTATTTCGCTGGGATATATCTGTGAAGAATTACCCACAGGTCAAGACTTTGGGAATATTTGAGAGCAAAGTATAGTGACACTCAGGGGACATCCCTGCCCCCTATTAGCATTAAACACTGCCCCTGTGAAGACCGTTCCATTTAATTTTGCTTAAAAACCTGTGTTTTGAAAGGACAAACTGTCAGACTTTTTGGGGAAATCAAGTTACATTGATAAGCTGTCCATCTTCCTAGCCAATTCCCCATGGTGCAGATTATGCAGCCCAATTAAGTGCTATTCTGAATGTAACCCTTTTTATTTTAAACTACTTTATGTTGTTCTGTCAATCTATTAATTGTTATTTATTATTTTTTTTATCTGTATGCCCTGTATTTTTGTATATTAAATCTATAATTTAATAAGTTGCGTCCTTGATACTCTAACGGATTCATTAGCCTATTAGAAGAGAGATTGCTCGACCAAGTTAACCCTTGGAATGCCAGTGTGTGATTTGTTGATACATTTGATTAACAAGCGGTGTGTGCTTGCATTTGTGTAACAGTCTGGAGGTGTGAAGAGGTAACCCTTTGTGTGCTGGTGTGGGTCTTGTTAGTTTGCGGATAACTAGAAGCCTGTGTGCCAGTGTGGCACAATGTATTGGGGTCCTATTGCCCATACTCAATAGGTGGTGGCAAACCTGTAGTGTCTGGGGGTGTGAGAGCGCTGTGTTTGGGGGCGATTCCATAGGTCTATAACCTGTGTGATAGGTAGAGAGAGACTGCGGGCTGAAATCGTGTGTGACCTCATACTGTGAACAACCCAAAGTCATGGCAGCTGGGAGCGTGTTCGTGACAGCACGTATATCTGAAACTCTGACCCAGAACCAAATGAAGCAAGCAATAATCCATTCTACATTTTAGAATCCAACATTTGTTTCACTTCTATCTCTTATGGACAAATCAACCAGAAGCGGCTTGGCGGAAATTTCTAGGGAGAAAAATACTAGTGGCTTAAGAAAACATAGAAAATGTTGTATTGATTAAGCAAGGTAGTATGTTTAGATGGAATGGTACATAATTCCATTTAATTGAGGAGTAAGTTTGAGAGAAGACACTTTTATCTTTCTGGTGGACAGCTAAACCATATATCCAAGTTGTAAATTAGGAGCTGGTTAACAATGTCTTTTAATCTTGTGATAAACAAGGGTTTTAAAAGGAACATCATGAGCTTCCCTCCAGATGTTTTCGATGGTGGTATCAACAGCAGGATTCCCTGACGGTGTGGAAATTGGAATAAGATGTTTAGAATGGGCACCAGAAACTATAAAATTTATTTAAGTAACACATCCATTAGTATTATTTTGTGCAAATTCTGCCTAAGGGAGTAACTCTGCCAAGATGCTTAATATGCGGAGATATACTCCATAATAAATTTGATGGTCTAATTGAACCTCTCCTTGAATAATTGCAGGAGCCCTCCAAAACTTACAAACAAATTGCACCTCAGATTGAATGGGTGAGCTAGAGGTGGGCATACATGTGGAGGGGTAGACCCTAAAGAAGAAGAGGAGATGCAGATGGCAAACCCATGAGAATGATACAGTGAGACATCTTAGAATAGTAGTATAGTGCAACAGAGATAACTGTTAAATCATAGGAAAGTTTATGTGAAAGTGTTAATACCCGTGTATATATATATATATATATATATATATATATATATATATATATATATATAAGATCTCAAAACAAGAAAGAAAAAATAGTATAAATCTTTACTTCAATTGATATAAAGTTCCAGTGCCCAAAGCGAACTCAAACCAGATTAAGGTATACAATGCGCTTATCTGATTAATATGTTGAACACCAAGCTCTTCTTTTTTATATTAATCTTAATTTCAGGATTCTCTTCCAGGATGTAGCTAGAAGCTCAAAGAAACCAAAACAGTAGTATAGTACGCTCCAAGCATTCCCTACATAAAAGCTCCAAGCGTACCCAAACACAAAAAGATATCTACTAAAAAATGATGCCATAACAGGTCCTATCGGTCCCAAAAGTCAGTATATAAAATTCACTTGAGTTGAGAAAATAAGTTATTCTCAAAGAACCTGAGGGAGCGCGAATATTTGAACAATGGTATGTCCACTGGAGGTGCAAAATCAACATATTTTTGCTTTGAAACTACTTGCCAATTGACTGCCACTTGTCAGGTCTAAATAAGTTTTATGTACTCAATGATTATTATAATTTTGAATATGAATGAAGAACGGAATTGAGACATGTTTAGGGTCAAAAGCAGAGATTAAAAAAAAAAAAAAAAAAAGGTTAGACAGGGACAAGAACCGGGATAATTAGACAAGAAAGGGAAACCGGTCCCATTAACATATTTTTGATAACTGCCTTAACCCTTACACTGCCAGGGGTCTGTGCCAAATTTGCAACTCATTTTAACATTTTGCACACTGCATCTGTAATAAATTATTTTTATCATTACTCTACCCAAGCACATTTCATATTCATATTTGTCGATGTTCATATTGTTTCTTTTCGTACTATAGGCAAATAAGCACAATTTTAATTTGTAAAGGGAGGAAAAAAGTTTTGGGGTTTTTTTTTAAATTAACTGTTGTAATTTTTACATTAACTACTTTCATAAAAATTAATTACATCTCTAAAATATAACACTTATTTTTTATTGTGTAATTTCTTACATTTACATGGATAACCAATATGTGTTCATTATTTAAAATTTTGTTCATGTTTTTGGGCCAAATATATCATATTAAAGGTTATTAGGCCTGTATATTTTTATTGACTCAACATGTTTTGTTATAGTTTCTATTGTCATGTAATACCATAGACTTGGATGTCATATGTCTGTATTAGAGCATGTAAATACATGCCACATGCTATAACACTAGGGGTTCTATGACAGAGATGATCTGGGTATTAATAGACTCAGATTATTTTTTCATGCAGGAAATACCAGTGATCACATTGGACACAGATTGGAGCCCTATGGGCACGGATGCCATCTGATAAAATATCAGGGCAGATGACAATATAGATAGATAGATAGATACTATAATGTTGGCAACAAAATGGTTAAGGCATTCTGGAAGTTAAGCAGCTACACGGTCTGACAAGCACATGTCAGCGGATTTATGGGTGAACCACCCTGCCTTTAACCATGCAATACTCATGTCTAAACTCAAGAAACCACTTTAAGTCATCCCTGTCCTCCAGCTATAGACCCAGTTATTTACTGCAATTTGCCTCAAAACTACGTGGGCTTTTAATGACCCTCTTTCTCTACTTTAACTCCTTAATGGATCTTCCTTCACCACAAGTCATAGAAACTGCACTCAAAATTAGCCACTGTCCTGCCATCAGCCAAATGAAAAGCTAAATCTTCCCTGCTCCTCCTCATGGATATTTCTGCTGTTTCCAACATAATTGACCATTTCCTCCTCCTACAAATATTCTATCCTCTGATGTCATACTTGTCTGACCACTACACAGGATTTCTTTCAACAGAACCTCATCTCCTATCCTAGGTCCACTACTGTCCTCAGTTTATGTTCTTTTGATTAGCTCATATCTTCCTATGGGTTCCAGCGCCAGTTGTACGCAGACACAATCTAATCCTGAACTCTACCCCTCTGTATTAGCCACCAGATCCAACTGTCAATTTGCCAAATGCTTATGGATGTCTCAAAGGCACCTAAAGTTAAACTTATATAAAACAGCTGATACTGATTCCACCATCATCTTCCAAACCTTCACTTGGTTTATCACTATTGACTGTTGTCATCTATTCTTCCCATCTCCCAAAATCTTTGTCTCAAAGTTAGCTTTGACTCCTCACATATCTTCATCCCACGTCTTTGGACATTCTCCAAATCATGCCATCTTAGCAACATTTCCAGAACATATCCGTTCCTTCCATAAGATACTACTAAACATCTGATCTACTGTCAGGATTCCTAGTATGAACACCACAGAGAGAGATATAAATAAAACAAGGTGGTTTATTTAAGCACAGAACATACAGGTAAAAATTAAATATGGCAAATGAAAAAGGTAGATAGCACAATACTGGATTGCCAGATAAAGCTGAGCACTCTGGTTACCAGGCAGGTGAGGTGATCTGCAGGCACAGAGAGTCTGAATGTCCAGGTTAAGCTGGGAAGCTTGTGAATGGGATACCATGTGTTAGTGATAGTCTGCAGGCACAGGCATCATGGAGGTCCAGGTAAGCTGGGAAGCTTGTGAGCTGGAGAACAGGCAGGTGAGATGATGCGCAGACACAGGAAGACCGAATGTCCAGGTTAGCTGGGAAGCTTGTGAGGCACAGGGAGCATGGAGGTACAAGTAAGCTGGGAGTTGGATACCAGGTAGTAGAAATAGTCTGCACTAACAGGTAGCATGGAGGTCCAGATAAGTTGGGAAGTTTGGAGCTGAATACCAGTTGGTGGCGATAGCCTGAAGGCCCAGGCAGCATGGAGGTTCAGGTAAGCTGGGAGCTGGATACCAGCTAGTAGTGATAGTCTGCAGTAACAGGTAGCACAGAGGTCTAGGTAAGTTGGGAAGTTTGGAGCTGAATACCAGTTGGTGGCGATAGCCTGAAGGTCCAGGCAGCATGGAGGTTCAGGTAAGCTGGGAGCTGGATACCAGCTAGTAGTGATAGTCTGCAGTAACAGGTAGCACAGAGGTCTAGGTAAGTTGGAAAGTTTGGAGCTGAATATCAGGTAATAGTGATAGTCTGAAGGCACATGGAGAATGGAGGTTTTGGTAAGTTGGGAAGCTTGGAGCTGGATACCAGGTAGTAGTGATAGTCTAAAAGCACAGGGAGAATGGAAGTCTAGGTAAGCTGGGAAGCCTGGAGATGGATACCAGGGAGTGAGATGATTAGGGAGTCAGTCAGGATCAGAACACAGGCATTACACTGAGAACCCAGCCGCAGCAATTGATGAACATGCCCAGATTGCTGGGAGAGGCAGTCTTTTAAAGGCCTGAGACAGGCGAGCATAATCTGGATCCAACGAAGAGAGCTTAACCCTTTGTAGGCAGGATCAGGTGTAGACACAGTAGCATCTAGGGAGGAGATGCAGAGCTGCAGCCAGAGGCAGAGGTGACATCTACGTTCTTATAATTTACCACATTGATTATTGCAATCTCTTTGTTTCTGACCAGACTAGATAGATAGGTCTACATATCCTGCTCTTATCTGCCAATATTTACATTGGCTACTCATAACCCCCAGAATACAATTCAAACGGCTGTCCCTTACACACAACTCATATCTAGCTATATTTAGAACACAATGCACCAGTACTGTGCCTCTACTGAATTCCAAATGACCGTTAACACACAAGGCATTTGGAATGGCATGTTAATCAGATTTTAGATTATGCAAGAAAAAAATATTTTTACTGTTAAGTTAGAAAAAAATCCTCAATGTTCATTTCATTTTGTTTTATAAATCTTTCTATTCCAATAACATTTATCTCTTCTTGCCTTGTTATGCAAAACCCTCTACAGATGGTTTCCCCCAGACTGCAAATTATTATAATACCAGCTGTTGCTTTATGCATAAAAACAGTGATACATGATTGCAAGTATTCAGGATAAAATATTACAACGTACAATCAATACTAATAATATCCTGCATGGGATTTAAAGAGATTGTAGAATCACATCACTTTCACCTTCTTCTTTGTTGTAATAAACAGAGAAATAAACTGAGCACAATTTATCCATAAACTGACAATCGTTAGAATTAAGAGTTATTTTTTTTTTACAGAACCGATTTAAATAGAAGGAAACATTAATGCAGAGCTGCCATGTGCACATGAAACCACATTACACTATTGAAAAAGTCCATCACATTCAGGGGCAGACTGGCTGGGGGCAGGGGGGCATCTGCCCCCCGGGCCAATCCGGTAGTGGGCTACCTTGGGCAGGGTCACTGGGCCACCTGCATTTCTCTTCCTTTAAAATGTTTCTAATAGGCTGTTGAGTTGAGTCTTGTTCCCTGGGCTAAAATCTGCCAGCCTTCCCCTGATCACATTCAACCTAATAAGTGGTATAATCTAGCTGTGTTGATCTAGTAAACCAAAACAACTGTGATGTATGGCTAGCGGAATAATTTCTTGTAAAAAATGCATCTAATCAACATTTAAGTTCAATTACATTATTAGTCTTTTCTGCTCTTAATGGCTGATAATTATATAGACTACCCTTTTCTATGCAGATGGTGAAACCAGAGGCAGATCAGTGCCTTAATGGACCCCATATCAAAATATGGGGCCCAGCGATGTCGTTCTTACCTCCCAGGACCCTGTTCTCCTGTTCTGAGCATATGCGTTCCTGAACACCCAATGACCACTGTGAAGTGATCTCTGCTCTGCTCTTTTGAGACCAGAGGAGGGGAGTGACCAAGAATTACCACCACCCCCACTTCCCCCCACTCACTCCCACCCCCCGCACCCATTTATAGATATGCCCCTGGGTGAAACAGTCTTTTGTGGTGACACAGAAAAAGTCCCTTGTCATGGGTATGAAAAACCCAACTGAGAAAACTTTATAGTGACATCAGATATATTTATACATGGTAACAATGTGACTTCTAAAACACTGTGGTTCTTAAAACCTAAAATTATTATTTTTGTAGTTGGATATGTTTCAAAGTACAATTGTTTTTTCTCTGCACTTTATACCCTTAAAGGGTAATTCAATGTAGCAATAATATATTTATATTAATTCCTCTCTCCTAACCGGTAGAAGCGTGGGCCTCTATGCCTGACATACGTATTTGTTGGATACTCGCTCCTAGCATCACAATAATGGACAGTTCTCCAACACCGATAGTCAGGGGACATTTGAAAATAATCCCAGTGTATTGAAAGGTTGTCAACGCAGATAAGTCAAAGCATGGCAGTTATCCAATCAGCTGGGTCTACTTCTTCCAGCTGTCAGTAAAATGTCTAGTACAGTGCTGGTGAATGTGGGTATGTTACGATCCTCGGGGTTTCCAGGATTACATGAGTTGGAGAGAGAGAGATATTATCATTAGTTGGGATTCTTGTTTAAAATGTTGAGATTTCTTGCAATTATAAAAGTAGAGCTCAATATTACCACAACTATTTCATACCATAAATATACTTTGATTACATAATGGATTTACTTATTGTTATATTAGAGGGCAACAAAACCACCTTTGCCATGTTTTCCTTGTATCAGACATTCCAGATGGAACCCACATAGGCTTTGGTAACCGTAATGGTCAATTTGAACCTCATTTAAAGTCAGGAACAAGAAAAGGAGTAAATTTGCACCTGGAAAAACCATGTTGCTGTAACACCAATAGTGAGTGAGTCTGGCGTGTGAATGTTGTGTGGTTAGACAGGAATAGTTCAGGTGCCTGGTTTAAAAGGGGGAGTAAATATAACGCATATACTATACTGTTGCTTGCCCCCCCCCCCCCCCTTTGTGATGACAGGTGAGTCTATAAAGACTCTGACTTCCAACCTTTAGGTTGTTGGCAGCCATTTAAAAGTCTGGGAAGGAGGAGGGTGATCTTGGGTCCTCAGAGAGGGGAGGCTGTGGCACAAATTAATTACCCCATTAGGGCTATAAAGTGACCCAAAGTGATGAAAGTCCCATAGAAAGGGGCAGTGACAGAGGGAGATACCCACCATCAGGGATACCTCAACAGAGGAACCGGTGAAAGGGTGTGGATGCAGAAGAGCAGAAGATTTGCTCCTGGATAATAGGGGACAGGAGGGTGAGAATCCCCAACAGCAAAGGTCTCAGAAATATTGGAGAGCCTTTGGATGACGGTCCCTGGGAATGAGGCATGGATAGAGAGTGAAACCCTTGGAGTGATATTGGATGGAAGCCACATGTAATGTGGAGAGAGAGAGAGGACCCTGTGTAGAGCCTCCTTGTAAAGTGCCCCCATACTGTGAGGAGGTGTCACTGCAACTATGCAACTGGCTGCTCTGGAGGAAATGAGCCCCACAGTGAGATGTAGATGGAGAACAGTGGTTGAGTAACTGTTATATGAAGTGAGGCAGACTCCCTGGCTATTGGGATGTATTGAAGAAGTCTCCCCGTCAGTATATGGGTACTTTGATATTTCAGCTGACACCAGGATTTTTATTATTATTCTTTATTTATAGTTCACCACATGAGGCCCACAGGGCTGTACAGAGGGAAAACAGCAAGACAGTACATGGCATAACAGTACAATACAATAAACAAATACACTGTAACCTTCAACACAGCTACTGGGGTACAAAGGGTATACTCAGAGCAGGCTGAAAGCTGTGCCCATTAGGTGGGTGCAACTAACAGATTTAGAGCTACTGAAAGACAATGGAGGAGTGGAGTCAATGGGCAGATTATGGTACAACATGATTTTATTATGAGGTCAGCAGATCAGAGCTATACAACATGAGACAGATCTTAACTGACTAAAATAACGGACAAACATAACAGTTATAACTTCCAGCAGTTTGGAACATGGTCCTTGAGGGACATTAATCAGCTGATTGCCAGTCTACCTTGTGCCCCTAACCCTTATAAAAACTATACTCTAATCTATACCTGACCTAATTATACACTATTGTCTATGCCAACTGCTAACCAACATTATAACAATAACCTATGTTTATACTAACTAATCTATCTATACTATACATGCTTAAATGAAATAAAAGCTATCTATACAGCCGACTCAAGATATTCCTTCACACTGCCTGAGTAACCAACCATCCATGAAATGACATCAGTCACTGCTGCGGATTCCCAAGTTGTGAAGGTCCCTGGATATTGGGATGATATTAACCAGAGTTTTGGCAGTGTGAGATGAGGCAGTGGGGCTGGTGTAAGAGGGTCCCTGTGTGGGATAGGGTGCAATGTGGCAAGGAGAATCCCTGGATAGTGGGATGTCTGGAACATGAGCATGACCCTCCAATATATGCCCATTGCATACTGACACCTGTGGGAGAGAGTACAGTATTTATTGAACGTGTGGAACTACCGTACCCAGAAACACCGGATATGCAGCTGTAATATTATGCATAATGGACTTTAGCAAGTAATGTGCTGGTGGAGTATAGGAAAAGAATAACATCCGCTGAAGTGATATGCTGGAGGTGTTTGGAAGAAGTGCTTGTTATCACAATGATCTGTGTTGGAGGAGATTGGGATTTGTGTCCTATTCCTTGCAACCATAATAATATTTGCAGGAGAAGAAGTTTGACATAAAACGGCATGTTACTTTTCTATGAGATGTCTGGCACCCAACAGTTCTTTGACGTTTGCACTGCAGACCTATAGTGTCAACCCCATATTAATGGTCTTTAAACATCTGCCTGTGACCACCACCTCACTACTTCACTGATCACCTCGTCTTGAGGACTTTGCCTGGGCTGCTCCCCTGCTGTGGAACGATCTTCCACGTTCCATCAGGTTAGCATCTACTCTGAAAGGCTTCAAGCGTACCTTTAAGACTCTTTTCTTTATTTAAATCTATCAGCCCTCCGCCTAACTCCCATGTCCTGGCTCTCTTCCCCAGTTAGCACCACCCTATTTGTGTCTCCCCCTTTCCTTTAGGATGTAAGCTCTCAGGAGCAGGGCCATCTTTTCTTGTGTGTTCCTTCTACTATTCCATCACCCTCTGTACCTCTTGGCCTGCTTCCCTAGCCCTGTTTTCTTTAGCTTTGGCCTACTTAATGCTGATTTCTACCATCCCTTTCACTAACTGTCCCAGAAATAATTTCCTTTGCTTTACCTTGTTACCTGTGTTTGCATATATTTTTGTTCTTTCTGTATCATGTTGTGTCTTGGGTCTGTGTTTTTTGTATATGTAATGTACGGCGCTGTGGACCCTTTGTGGTGCCTTATAAGTTAAAGATAATAATAAATAATAATAATAATCTTAGTATTTAGTATTCAAGGGACCCTCTGGTTGCAGATGCCACACCCATGCCATAGCCGGTGCAGAAGATGAGGGCATCAATAAGTGGGGTACCACACAACATCATAACACCCCAAGTAAGTGACTGCACAACATGACCAGCAAGGGTTTCCCATTACAATGCAAGGATGTACATGTCTTTATTTTTTTCACATGCTGGGAAAGTACTGCTTTTGCATGAAGCACACAAATACTGGACAGCTTTATTTTTGCAATGCAAGCTAAAATATTTCTGCACATTTTAAATTTTCCCCCCTGCCCCACACAGGGCAACATGGTTTTGCCAAGGTGCGAATTTGCTATTTTTTTGCTTTGCTTCTATCTCTAAAAGAGGCCCTATGTCAGGAGGTATGTATGTATGTATGTATGTATGTATGTATGTATTATGTATGTATGTGTAATTGTGTCTTCTTGGGAATTCACAATTGTACAGAGGATGAATCTATAGTACATAAGTTACCTTAATCAAAAGGTTAGCACATTCTCATAAGAAGAATGTTCTTTAAGTCAAGAATCTGCTTGTGTGAACTGAGCTTGGCATTCAATCAAAGTGAACTGATAACTTAGAACCCTCTGGAATGCTCCCACGTGTATTTCAGTTCTGTATAGAAGTGTTGCTTGAAAGTGTCTTTGACGAGATCTGGCACAAAATACAAAGTCAGATAACATGAAAAATAAAAAAAACATTTTCAATTTCAATTTCTTCCAATCAGTTCACAATATAGATGAATACATACTTTAAATAATGAATGATAAATAGACTTTTAATGATGACAAATATAACATCATGAATTAAAGTCAGGTTGTTTTAACCTTTGCTTATAAACGGAATCATGGAGAGGTCATGGCAACATCCCCGTGTGATCCAATGGTATGTACGCTTCACAGATCAGAGACATGGTACAGAACATAAGTCAGTGGTCCTTAACATAGTTTTATCAAGGAACATAAATAATCTTGTACATGACTTATCTCACAAATCTCTCATAAAGGAGCTACATTAAGTGATAAATCGTTTTTCTTAGAGCACAGCACCAAAACAATCCTGTAACATAGGAGCAATTTGTGGATAAATAATTATATATAGAAATAATATGAATAGATAAGTAACTCTATATGTATCCATACCTAATTCAAAAGCACATGCCCACAAATGTGTTGTAGACCTCAATTCATAACTTTGTTAGACACAGTAGAAAGATGTGCGGAAGACCCAAGTTTGGATTGAGACGGAGACCCCGAAAAGTGTACAGTGAAGACACACGCTCGATCACATGTAAGCTCATGTACATAGTATTGTGAGTCAAGGTAAATTAAGAGGCAAGGAGAGGTGGTGATGGAGAAGGTAGGACCTGATCAAGGGCGCACTAGGCTAATACACTTGTAGTGCCCCCTCGTCTTCCATGCCAGGCTAATACGCAGTAGGCTTCCTTCACCCCCACCAATGTTTATTTTCCTGTGTTTTCGAAACTCAGCTCCACTTGGCTTTTTAAGAGGGTCACGGCAATCTTTGTCACTCATTTCGTTTTCATTAAAATCAGAATTGTATAGCAGAGTGGAGACGTGAACGACCCATACTGGGGGTGAAGATGTTGAAGTGGCTTTCTTGTCTGCACCTGTACCTCTCCAAAACGCTATACTCAGGTGCCCACCCGAGGATGACTCATTGCCTTTAGCCTTTGCCATGAAAATACATCTATTAAATCCTCACTACATTCTTCTTTCATGATTTTTTACTATGAATTTTATATTTTGGAGAACAACTATTCTCTTATATTTTAAAATTAATTTCAATGTATACCTCTCCCTGTGACAATTTTAAACCCTAAAAAAATTTGCAATCCCCCCCCCCCCTTCCAAAAGCCTCACGCCTCTAGGCTGCTACCTAGGCAGCCTAATAGATAATCAGGTCCTGGGTGTAAGGTTTATTGCAGTGAATAGAGTATAATGGCACAAGATTTTTTGCAATAAACTTTAATAGCCTAACCCAGGGTTTCCCAAACCCAGTCCTCAGGGCTCCCCAACAGTGCAGGTTTTCCGGATCACATGTGACATAATTAGGACCACCTGTGGATCTGTTACAATGTGTCAGTCAGTAATGAATACACCTGTGCTCCAGCAAGGAGATATGATAAACCTGCACTGTTGGGGAGCCCTGAGGACTGGGTTTGAGAAACCCTGGCCTAACCTATTTACGTAATAGAATAGAGATCTGTCACAATGTAGCACATTTTCTCTATTTTATACCTAGTTATATTGCCTACACTCTACTCCATCTGTATCATAAAATCCTAAAAATGCGTTAGCATTCCTTATAGACTACCATTCCTCTTTCAGGGACATTTAATAAGGCTGAGTATTGAGCAAGGTGTGTGCAAGGTGTCTTTTTTCACATTTGATGAATTGCTAATTGTAATTATATGCTATAAGGTGCATTTTTATGCCTTAAGGTGCATTTAGCATTTTTACAGAAAGTCACAACAAACTTGCTAATAGTGATGCAACATAATAGGCAAATAAAGGAGAAACATTGAAAACATCAAGTTACAGCAAACTTTTTTTGCATGCAGGATTCAGTGATGGTAGAACATTTATTCAGCTTCTAAAATTATTGCTGCTAAAATGTGCTATCTGTTAAGAGGAAATTTGAACAATTTTGTACTTAGCCTTTCTGTTGCCCTATTTTACAAGCCTGATAGTGATGCTTGAGGAATGGTTTTAAGACATGAAGGAAAAAAGTCACTTTTGCCAAGTTTCCTTGGCAAGTATCCGGGAGTGCGATCATTATTAGATTCCAAAGCAGTTTGTATAGCAGCCTAAGCATACACACAAAGCTGTTTTTTACTAGCTTAAATGTTATTATTCTATCTTAACACAATATATTACTAAATATGTTAGCTGGTCATTGTCTAAGGTTTTATAGACTAAACATTAAGCTAACACTATATTTAACTGTGACACTGAAATACATGCAGACAAATTCTGTGCAAACACACAAAAATACACAGTCACCCTAAAGTAACCCCCCGCATGTTATTGCCATTGGCACATCATGACCCTAAAAGGGAAAACACCTCTAAACTAACAAACACATGGTTTCCTCTTTAAATGCCCTAGGGTGAATCAGAAAACGGCCACATGAGGGCAGCTGTCAATCAGAACATTTGATCCTGCCCCGTAGCAATCCACCAGTTTCATATTTTTCCAGATGTTTGTGATCATGGGTTTTATAGCAACAAAGACTGTTCATCCAGCAAAATGCAAAGCAGATTTCTCTGCAAAGTCCT
This sequence comes from Mixophyes fleayi, assembly GCF_038048845.1. Lineage (NCBI taxonomy): Eukaryota > Metazoa > Chordata > Amphibia > Anura > Limnodynastidae > Mixophyes > Mixophyes fleayi. The sequence goes on from NC_134406.1 coordinate 245,048,065, forward strand.
ACATGCAGTGATCATATATGGTGGTATTTTATTGCAGAATGAAAATTCTAATTTTAGATTGAACAAAATTGCTTTGTTTAACACTCAAGTAACATTATAATATCAATATAACCCTAGATGTGGTATCACTTTTCTTTTCATGGGTCGTTGACTCAGAAATAACATATCTAAAGAAAGCCCAAACTCTCAAGTAAGATGATGCCTATATATATTACATGGATAGCTACACACAGTAAATACCTATAGTGTGAATAAGAAAACGGTACAAATTATAAATAGTGGAGAAAAGAAGTAGAGAATAGAATAAACTAAAAATGTATTTTGGGGGAGAAAGGTAAGAGAAATAATAAACATATAATGTACTTACTCAGGGCCGGTGCTAGCCTCCATGGCGCCCTAGGTATTTTTACAAAATCGGCGCCCCAGCCCCCCCCCCCCCCCGCAACAATCGGCGCCCTCCTCCCTTCTCCCCCCTCACCCTGTCTTTCCTTACCTCTCTGCTCCGTCTCTTCCCCTCCACTCACTGACACTAGTGAGTGGAGGGGAGGAGACGGAGCAGAGAAGCGACGGTGGTGAGCAATAGCCTCTTCCCCCCTCCCCCGTGCATCTGAATGCTGGGCGGCGGCCGTGACAGGTATGGTCAGCGGTCGCCGCACAGTTTTAAAGTAATTTTCATTCTGGAGGGCGCCCTCCAGGCGCCCTCCAGAGCCCGGCGCCCTAGGCAAGTGCCTGACCTTGCCTAATGGGAGCGCCGGGCCTGTACTAACTTCTACACACTGATCAAATGTTATATAGTATCTAAATCTTTCTTATCCTTTGCTCTACAACAAAAAACGATTTACTTCTAAAAGCAGTAACATAATTTCAAATCACGAAACATGCTTTATTATTTATAAATTCAATTTATCATGATTGAACATATAACTTACATCAATGTCAACCACTCTCCATACAGTATAGACATGATAAACATTATTATTTATGTTTATTTATATAGTGCTATCATATTACACAGAATATGTAGTCATTAATATCAGTTCCTGCACCATTGGAGCTTACAGTTTAAATTCCCTAACATACACACACTATGGTCCATTTTGCCACGAGCCAATTAACCTACCAGTATGTTTTTGGACTGTGGGAGAAAACCGGAGCACCCAGAGGAAACCCACCCAAACACATAAAGAACATGATATATGTATAAATTTGCTCTACCATTGGCCTCTGCATCATTAAAGTGACTGCCACATTTATTGGATAAACGCCCCAGTTGTGATCTTTAATCTTTATTTTTGTACATTTCATTTAGATCACCTTTACAACCAATGGTAACTTGCTTAGAAACACATTGTAAGTTAGAAAGATAATGATGGAAAGCATAGATTGGAACAAGGGTACACAAATATACGAGTTTAGTTGTTGGGACTGGAGTAATCTCCACCATCATCACTACTTATATTTGTAGCGCCACCAATTCCGCAGCGCTGTACAGAGAATATTCTGTTAATGTTGTCAGCAGTCAAATACCAACCAGTATGTTTTTGGAGTGTGGGAGAAATCCGGTACACCCAGAGGTAACCCACACAAACACGGGGAGAACATACAAACAACACACAGATAAAGCCATGGTTGGGAATGAAACTCATGACCCCAGTGCTGTGAGGCAGAAGTGCTAACCACTAAGCCACCGTGTAATGGTGCTTCACTAGTTGTACATCAAGAGCTCTGCAAGATTCTTGTCTGGATGGAAGGGTGGCTCCTTAAAGCTAACCATGTACATGGAATTTGGTATCCAGTAAAAGAGTGACCCAGTTATGGCATGGGAAAAAGTTTTGTGGCCCCAATGAGTAGACCACAAGAATCACAATTTCTACAGTGAAGTATGGTAACGGCAGTGACATGCTTTGAGGAAAGCTTCTCATCAGCTAGAGCTGATGGGAAACGGATGGAGCAACTTACAGGAAAATACTGCTAAAAAGCTGAAGCTTGGGAGAAAATTGCCCTCTCAACAGAAAAATGGTCAGATGCACAGGATCCATATAACTTTGAAGTGTCTCTGAAATAAAAAATGTTATGTCCTTGAGTGACCCAGGCAACGTCCTGAAATTCTTATGAGTGGAATGTCCAAACACCACTCCCAATCAGTGTGCAAAGCTTATACAATATGGAAAAAAGTGACTCTACCATATATTAATGTCTGATGTCTGAATGATTATAGAAGAATTATATCTAATTGATATTTTCTTTAAGATAACTTCTGACAAATAAATAACAATTGGCTAATTTATATTTATAAGTCCATAACACATAGAAAAGTGGTTGCTGCCCATATCCTTATCTAATAAATGTGTCGGGGTGGCTTCTACACCGTTCCTATGTCCAGGTAAAGTATTTTCGTGTTTGCTGTTGAAGTTATAATGCTGGGCAAGGGGTCCCCCAAGTCTACCCTTGGTGTTCGTAGTCTCAGACACTCCCCAGAAGAGAAGCCAAGATTTGGGTGGAGTCACTGTTTGGAATAAGAGAGGTGAAAGGAAAATTACACCAATGCCATTTACAAACAGCAATTCCAAGATGAGCTTGGAAATAATGTGCTACAGTGTTACAATACCTAAACCTAAGAGCCTCAGCCATTCTGAGATGGGATTCTGATCCCACTGTGATCCCTACCTGTTTGCTACCGCAGCACTATAGGTGCACTGTATGCAGCTGTGTATCCTTAGAAGAGGCCCCTCTCTACTTTATTTTAGAGAAGCAGAGGTCTTCAGGAGATATATCAGCCTCACTGGGACCTTACCCTAAACCAACTTTCTCATTATACCTCTCTCATTGTAACTTTAACACCATTCTGAAGTACAGCAATACATGCTAGTGAGGATTGAAGGTGGGGTGTCTACTTTTGATACATTTACGATTAAGACCTTTCCTTTGGGCTTTCCGTCAACTCACTTGTCTGTGAAGCATTGCTGCTATTGAGGGTTAAATGCGGGATCATTCTCCTATGATGAAAACAACAAGTGGTTAGCATTGTAGTCAATCTCCATAAAGTCATCATTTGCTCATATAATTTTACATTTCTTTCCTGTACTGTGTATCAATATAATGGTACTTTTCAAAACACAGCTTAGGAAAAGTTTTTATAATAAAACTCCACATCAGATAAATCTCCTCATTCATTTGAAAGCAATAAACTAGCAATATAGAGCTGCTTCAATCAGTTGTACAGTCTTACTGCTTGCTGATTGGAAGCCGGCATGATCATCACTGTCTGGTAATGACTTACCATTAGAATGACATACAACAATGTTTTGGTAATACTGAACTTAACCAATCTCTTTACACTCCTCTTTATAAAACAAAGTTCATACAACTAACTCTTTTTGAATAAAGGGAGATGGATAGAAATTATAGAATTACAGAAAGAGAATGGATACATGAAAAATGCAATATGTAACATACTTTTACAAATATGTAGGGAGAATGCATCAAATACTGTAGAATTGTGCATGAAAAGTGCTAGAATGATTGCGTGCAGCAATTACTGAATGGCATGTCCTTCCATTGTATTATTCATTATTCTACCCTTGGTGTTCGTAGTCTCAGACACTCCCCATTATTTACCTGAATTTTATTTTATATATTTTTATTATTGAATTTTCCCTTCAACAAATTGAATAACATTTTAAATATAGGCCAATCTAGTCATGCTGGAGAGGAGGTCAGGTGACAAGGGCAGGAGGGGGTGTGGCCCCGCCTCTGCAATGAAATATCAAAATTCACGGCACTGCATAGCAGGGCGGGGCTTGATAACGAGTATCGCGTCACTAAGCTCCACCTCCACCAAGTCTGGGAGGATGCCTACTCTTCAGGGAGTCCGAAATTCGGGAACATCTCGGATATCTGGGGAGAGTAGGCAAGTATGATTTAAGATTATCAGAAATTCCTAGAAGGGCCAAATATGAATAAAACAATGAAAGAAAATTTAAAAAAAAGACAGGGCAAGAGTAGAATAGTGCAACAGGAGAGACCCATGAAATGTGAGTAATGAGTAATTTACACACATATGAGAAGATACTAGAGTACCATGGAGTACTATTGGGTTATATGTGAGTATTAACCACAGATATACAGATATACAGTGATTGAAAGTGAAGTGAATTATTGACCTCCAATGTGGTAGTGGTCTGTGTGGCAAAGGAAACTAAACAGCCGCCTGCAGGTTGATGAGGGAGTAGTATCCACGCTCTGGTTAATTGTAATTAGTACAATTCTCAACATTTTTTGGGCGTATCCTACGCTTCATCAGAAGTATTTAGATGAAAATAAATAAGACAAAAAACCTTACCAAAAATATAACATTTTCTTTGTTTTGTTTTTAAATATACACCTGACCTAGTGGAGGTAATTTAGTACTCACTGGTCTGGTTGTGCAATATTCATCCCGTAGGGGCTGTGTCCTCTATTTATCACTCAGACTGGTGAACTATGGGACCAATGGTAGCCACTGGCCCATACCAGAGGTCACACCACAGGCTTCGGGAGATGACAAGGTGAAAATATTGTTTAGTCAACTGTAGCCTATTTATCATTAGTTTCTACCAATGGGGGTACATTTACTAAAGCTTCTGAGAAAGAAAAGTGGAGGTGTTGCCAATAGCAACCAATCAGATTCTAACTATTATTTATCTAGTACATTCTAGAAAATGATAGCTAGAAGCTGATTGGTTGCTATGGGCATCACCTCCACTTTTTTATTTTAAGAAGCTTTAGTAAATGTACTGCTTAGTCCCTGTCAAAATGTTTAAATGTTTTTTAAAGGGATGGAAAGTATGCATTTTAGGGGATGATCCATACAGAACTCTTTTTCCTGCAAAATGACTGTTTTTGAATAGATTCTGGGTCTGGTGATTGGGAGTTCAATTGGACAGATTTTGTACAAACCGGGCCAATTTGACAAATGTGACACATGTACAGTCCAGATGTCCCCTCAGTTTAATTTAGATTTTAATGATGCTCGAATAAGCTGTAGTTCAGAAGGAAAAATTAAAAGTTAAATGTAGTCCTAAGCAGCAGGCGGGATTTTGAAACTGGTGGCAGAAACTGGTGGCAGTTCCCAAAAGCAGAAACCGGGCATGCAACAATGTATACACTAAGCCATAGTTGCCTACTCTCCCAGAATGTCCAGGAGACTCCAGAATTTTTAGGAGTTCTTCCAGACTCCTGGGAGAGTAGGACAAACTCCCGCATCCTACCCTGTTTGTTGGTGAAATGGGTGGGGGTGGGGCTAATTGCGTCTTCCTGGCCCCGTCCCTGCTGTAATTGGGACTAACTATGCGATTTGCATGGCCACGCCCCCAGGAGGCTGCATGGAGATCTATCCTCCTGGACGGGAGATCTCCAAAGTAAGTAAGTATGCACTAAGCAGAAAAAAGGAAAATAAATGTGAAGTCTGCACGTTTTGTTTACAAAATTACCCAGATTGCGTTTTAAGTCCTCTCCTATTTATTTTGTTTGAGATGTTCAACAAACTATATATATGTGTCAAGAGGAGCGGGGCCAGCATCAGAGGAACGTAGTGCTAGATTTACTAAGCTGCAGGTTTGAAAAAGTGGGGATGTCATTTTGTAGAAAGTACTAAATAAATGAAAGATAGAATCTGATTGGTTGCTATAGGCAACATCCCCACTTTTTCAAACCCGCAGCTTAGTAAATTTAGCCCGTAGTGGTAGCGCTGAGAGGGCTGTGGATCTTGAGAGGGGTAAACAAAAATCTAAAACATAAAAAAAAGTTATATATAACATTATGTTTTTTCTTTATTGTAATTTACTTTATTTGTTGACCATAAGATGCTCCTAAGACACATCGCAATTGTTATGGTCTAATATTTAGTAGGAAAAAAAAACCTGCTATTAGTGACAAGATGTGCTGTATCATATTGTATCTTACGTTGTCTGCACTGCACAATACACGGAATTGTAGAAAAATGTATCTAAAGATAGCAACAGCAATATACTGTATTTAAATAAAATATTTCAAAATTCTATTCATGTTATATAGGAAATTATTTCAACGTAATATATATACATATATATATATATATATATATATATATATATATATATATATATATAAATAAATATGTGTGTTTGTGTGTGTGTTTCCACAAATCCTGATTACAATACATATCATGACATTTGTGCTTTATGATATTACATTTTATATCATTATTTATTATGTTTGATATGTTTTGCATAATTTAAAAACAGTAGATTTTACATATGTAGGTTATATATTGAAATGGGTGTTAAATTTGTATTTTCCACAGAAATAGGTGTTTTTTGGGCTTCCCTTTTAATTTAAAACCTTTTACCGACGGCTAATGTTTTTTTTTTTCTAGGCACTGCTGAAAATCTCTGGGCTCCCTTTCTTGTCTGCTTTCCCTACGCATGGCAGCTGGAGCGGGTAGGTACTGTGCAGTGTAGGCGAGATGGCATCGGATTGGTACTAATAGTGTTAGCACATTCATGACCATCAGATGCAAATCACTATTTTTTTGCTATTTTTTGGAGGCAAAAAGTATATCTTTTGGTTTCAAGATAAAGTAATTTACTTTTAGTAGGAGCTAGTGTACCTCTATATCTGTGAAATGTTTTTGTTATTTACACAGAGCCACTTGAATATTAGCAAAGCATTATACAATAGGTTGCTATGGAAACACATTAACCACAGCTGCAATAAGACAACTGCATCCTTTTTAACATTTCAATGTGTTACTCTTCCTAACCAAGTTCACTATTGTCATACAGAACTTTCTCAAAATGTTCATTATTAGCTACGGAAAGTCTATTATGTAAATGTTCAAAAAGGATATTTGTCACTTAAGCAGATCACTAAATAAAGATGATGTATGATGAGTTCTATTTGTGTCACACTTATTTGCTTCTCTTGGTCCTTTTTAATATATGGAAACCTCAGGCCAAGAAATCAGTGATATTTAACAGGTAAGTAAAGCGTATTTTGTGTATGGATTGTTTTTAACAATTAATATGTACATATCAAAACGGAGACTGTAGTAATTATATGAAACATGACCTAGCTAGCGCCTCACACAGATTAAGAAGAGACTGTAACCTACTAACGCAGGGGAAAACGCAGGATTTGTAGGAGGGGGGTTTCCACGCCACGCCGCCAGTGGGCATGACCAGCATGCATGGAAGCGTGGCTATAATATTAGACAGTGCTTGGCTGCTCTTCATCTCTTCCTATCCCTATAATATACATGGGCAATGCTGCGTGCACTACTGTTAGGTGCACGTAGCTCTCCCTTTTCAAGCAGAGCTGTGTGAAGTGGGGGCAGGGTCCAGCCACCTCAATTATACAGTGCCCCAGGCTTAGAGGGGGGGGGGGGGGGGGTTCCAGGCACTAGGAAACCCCCCCCCCCCCTCGGTTTGCCTATGTAACGGTCATCGTCATCATCAACATTGTTTATTTATAAGGTGTCATAAGACTCTGCAGCGCCGAACAGTTAGTACAACAAATGATAAAGTTCATAAAACGATTCAAACAGAACATGGACATAAAAGTTTGATGAAGAAGGTGCAGATATGAGACAGAGAGAAGAGAGCATCCTGCACGTTACACATTACAATGTAGAGAATGAGCTCAGGGTAGACAGTAGTAATACATTTTAGATTGTATAGCTTTTGGTTTGCGCGTTTCACTGCTTTACTAAACAGTAGCATAGTTCTACTGTGGGGATAGCTTTATTGTACAGGGTTCAGATACTAAAACTCTTTTACCGCACAGCTTTTCTTACATGCCCACCAGCTATTCTTTCACATGCCACCCCGTTCCCATCAGCTCTTGTCACACATGCCACCTCCATTCTACCAGCTTTCTCATATGCCTCCCTGCCCACTATCTTTTCTTTCATATTTACCACTGCCCAAGCCAGCTTTTTTTCACACATGTCCCCTGCCCACCATGTTCTGTGGCAATCTCTCTCCATGTTTTCTGTAGACCCCTCTAACCCACCCCCATTTTCTCCAGCCCTCTCTCAACATTAGCTGTAGCCCCCTCTGCCCCCATTTGCTCTTCATCTTAATTATCTTTTCTTCAATTTCTCCTTGTCCGCATCTCCGCTTCTTCTTTCTTCTTTCTTCCTTCTTCTTTTCTTCCTGTAACCTCTAAGCTCCTCTCTGCCATATGGATGTTAAGTCTGGGAGGTTTCAAGGTGTAGAATAGATACAGCAGAAACAGAAGGCTGGGAGAGCTGGATCACAGATAAAACACAAGTAGTAATGCAGGATGGCTGGGAATGCGCAGACACATATTTGGGGGGAGGGGGGAATCATGCAGATAGAGAGGGGTCAAGTGTTTAAAAAAAAATCAAACTATCAAATTCCATTCACTTTATGTTCCATACCGCCACTTCTAAATTTCCACTTTGACCACTGTATGTACGCTAATCACTTAATGCCCCATACCTTATAACATAAGAGATCAAAATGCTCTATTTTTGAGTCAACTGACAAAGGAAATAGTGCCTAATTATAAATGAGTAAAGTACATAAATACACAATATAAAGCAAAATACAGTATCAGATAATAATCAATTTACATTTTATTTTTCCCCCCAAACCTCCTTGTTCCTGCCAGATTTACAGTTTGAGTTGAATTATGCTTTAAGTGCATTTAAGAAGTATATTTTATTAAGCAGTTATTTGAGACACTGGACAGCACAGTTTTATTATTGGCTCATTAACACTCCCCCCATCTGCTTTTCACATGTTAATAAACATATGACAAGTATATTCAAAATAGGTGAAATAAGAGTAAATGCTGCAGTTCCCACTTTCGCATATATTCCCTCAGTTTTCTGACCTTAGTTCCTCATTTTTTTCTTAAACATTTTAATGATTAGATAATATTTACTTACATATCAACACACATATCAACTTTAAATTTCAGTGTACAAATAAGCTATCAAGTATTTGTGTGTTACATGATAAAACAGTCAGTATTTAACTTATGTGCAAAACAGAACACTCATTTGCACCCCTTGCATTGTAACATGGTTTTGTCCAGGAGACTGAAATAAGGATCCTCGTCGTTTAAGATCCTTAATGAATCAGGCCCAACATTCTGATATTTTAATGCACAATTACTATTACATTTCTGAATTTAATAGTTATTGAATATTAGGGGGAAATAGTTCATCTGGCATGTGTAAGCGCTTGAGCACCTTGTTAGTCAGTACTTAGTAACACCTCTTTTGGCAGAAATCGCAGCTTCCAAATGTTTCTTGAAGACAGATAAGCTTCTTTCTGTTAGGTTAGCAGCAGAAATTACAAAGTGTGGGACCTAAAATGACATTCTTAATTTTAGAACACAATTGATCAGCAACACACGGTATATGCAGAGAACCAGATGCAGATTATCAGGTTCTGAATCATATGCAGATTTATCAATTTCAGAATTAAATGCAGGTTTACTAAGTTCAGAAACAGACGCAGATGGCTCTGCATTCTCAAGGCAAAAATGCAGGATACAAAAGTCCCAATATCAGAGCAGGAGATCAAGCCAAATCAGCAGATGTGATACAGCGGAATTACACAGTGTACTTATCAGCAATGTATAACAAAGTCCTGAGTATCCTAAGCATTCTGAGACAGACCCAGAGTCCCTCAGAACAGACGACAACAATGGCACTTGAGGCAGTACAAAAGTCAAAGCAAATGCTTACCACTCCAATAGGATTGAGTGGAGCTGCACAACTGATTGTCAGGATTCAGGCTGGAATGAATGTAGAGTAGCTGAACACCAGAGAGATGTATCACCCGACATAGCAATCAGAACGGGTTGTGTAAATGGTAATGGTACCAATGTTACGACTTTCTCAGGACAACAGCAACTCAGCCAGGAATGGAATATTTAGAAACCAGGTAGGGAGTCAGAACCTGAATCATATTCTAACATAGCCAGGGATCAAAACCAGAATCATAGCCAGACTGTCACGGAATTGCAGAGATGGCCGCTAACCGGTACTGGCACAACTAAACAGGGAGGCGCTGAGTCTAACGTACCCTCGGTATTCACCAGGGACCCCTGCAAGGGAGCTTGGGCTTAGTTGCAGAGGGTACGCAGGTAGCAGTTCTCCAAGACAGTCACCGGTGTAGCGACAGCAGTAGACAGGCGTAGTCAGGCAATCCAGGTCAGCACCGACCGAGCGGTGCAGTACACAGGGAGGATCCAGAGAGAAGTCAGGTCAAGCCAAATAGTCAAACCAGCCGGGCAGCAAGGTACCAAAACGAAACACAGGAGAATAGTAACAGGAAGCCGAGTCAGAACCGAAGAACACAGTGTGTGTTTCATCAGTCCATGGGTCACAGATCCAAAAAACTTCTGGATTATCTCAGTATTGTTTTCTATTCTTCAGATGACTTTTGTGATGAGGTCGTAGAAAAAGTTTCCTTCTGACAACTCTTGCAGATGCATCCATGCAGATAATTTTTGTGTAAAAAAACTCAGTACTGGGGACCAGTCCTTCAGTATTAATTTAACTTTTCTGAAAGTCCTTTGCAATGATATATACATTCTGCTTTGCACATCTGACCATTTGATGAACAATTATATCATAAATATTTCTGTGTGTTCCAGATGTTGCCTTGACTTCAAGAGTTCCCCTTAACTTCCATTTGTTAATGGCATTTCTGCCAGTGAAAATTCCAAGCTTTAAGCATTTAGCTACATTTTAATAACCTTTCTCTACTTTGTAACAGTAAGATCTTTATTTTCAAGGTCTCAGTCAGCTGCTTAGAGGGAGCCCATGGTTGCTAAGAGTGGTTACAAATTGTGAGAGGTTAGAAAGGCCGCAACATTTATTCAACTTTAGAATTGTCTTCACCTGTCTTAATGTATAGCCTAACAAATCAATAATGAGGCCTTCAAAAATGCATTATTAATTAACTGAAAGGGTGTCCAGTAGTTGTAAATTAGAATGTACAGAGATCTGGAATGTTTAATTTTGAGAAAGTCTTGCTGTTACAAAATGAAACGCGTCAGAGTGAACTCCATACGCTGAGATCCGGCTCTCTTCTATATGCCATCACTGTTTAGGCAGAACTGAAATTTACGGTCCGTATTACCATCAGAGGATCTAATAAAGCATGCGCACCTGTTGTCTTTACAGAGACGTTACAGAGACTATGGCCTTGAATGGTATGCATGCTGAAGTTAATTATCCCTGCAGAGGGTTGACCAGATGCATACGGGTAAGACGTATTTGCACTTTATTATCATTTGGAACCGCCATTGAAAAATGGGACAGAGAGACATATTGACCCGGTTAGTTCTTATACAGGATCTTGTTATCTCCATTTATCTCAAAGTGGGATCTGTGTGAGCACACAAATTATTTTCTATGGACTGTATTTCTGCTCCCTAATGTGAGTGCTTTTGGGATTTCTCAGAAGAATGTACTTATTTCAAGGTCTTTAAGGACTGTGTTGGCTTCATTTGAAATAAATTGCTGGAACATTGCCTGGAGTATATATTTTTCCCTTCATATTTTCACGCCAATACCTATTGGCAATGTTTTATATGTTTATATAGTGATTACATTTTTTTTCCTTTTTAGAGACCCTCTCTTGTCACATTTATCTTTTTGAAATGTATTAATGTGTATTGATAATTATTAATCTAGTGATCAATGTGCATAGCATAGTTCTCTTTCTTCTTTTCTGTGTATGTATCTATGAATAGGGTGAGCAATAGACCCTACGAACTAGCTACAGTGAGATTGACTACTTGTGTATTGATATTTTTAATATGTAATGTTGATTATTTAATTAAGATTTATGTGTATTAATCGGGTATTAACCTCATTTTATATTTATATTTATTATACTGTTTACATCCTCATTAGCGCCGGAGAGCTTCTTTGCTTAGGCATAAGAAGCTAAAATACCTTTTCATGCTTAATTTTATACCTGCAGACTTATTTCTAACTTCGAGTGAAGTATGCAATCTGACAAGGGTTGCCTAAAATAGCCACAAGTGAGTCAACAGCACCACAAATATTCTTGTTTGTTGATAGGACTATTTTTGATAGGTTTTTGGTAGTTGGAAGTCAATAGGCTGTAAATTAAATAATACTGATATATGAAAATTATTGATACATTTCATTTCAGTGGGGAAATGCTATGAAATGTTATATGTAACACATACTGGCCAATATATTAAATTACAAAATTAGTATAAATTAGGCCATGCATATTCTTGATAGGCCACTCTTAGGTAGCCAAAAATATGGACTATCAAGAAAATTGGGATTATTGCCAGGTATGGATATTGCTATTAGAGATGAGCGGGCTCGGATTCCGCTAATCCGAGCCCACCCGAACAGTGCGGATCCGAACGGAATCCGAGCACTGTTCGGATATTTCCGGCGGGCAAAAAATGAAAACGAGGCTCTCTCGTCCAAGTCTCGCGTCAAATCTCGCGAGGGGTGGGAGGGAGGGCCCAGAACAATTCCATCTTGTACCTCTTTTTTTGGCATTATGTGCTCAAGCTACCTCGGTGCAACCTTTTGGCCTAAAAACAATATTGTGAGGTATTCAGGATAGACTGGAAATTAGTGGAAATGATTGTTATTGAATGTTATTGAGGTTAATAATAGCGTAGGAGTGAAAAAAAAAACCCCACAAAACTGTTTTTTAGCACTTTTTATGTTTTTTTCAAAATAAATCCGAATCCAAAACCTTAAATCCGAACCAAAACCTTTCGTCAGGTGTTTTGCGAAACAAAGCCGAACCCAAAACCTCAAGCAAATCCGAATCCAAAACACAAAACACGAGACACCAAAAGTGGCCGGTGCACATCCCTAATTGCTATGGATGTCAAACTTGCTAAAATTTAAAAGACATATATTTTCTTTTCAGGTATGGACTCCTTTGGGATTTATTTGGTTGCACTTGTAATAGAATATTTATTAAGTGACAATATAAGAAATGACTAGTGACCTGTAGATAATCTGTTAAGCTATATTGCATAAGGATTTTTTTAAAGATATGTGAATGCTATTTAGGGGAGTTAAATAGTGCTGAATAGAAGTATTTTAGGAGAACAATCAAGAAGTTTAACTTAATGAACGCAGTGGTACTAAAGTGATCGTAGACACTTTCATGGCTTACAACATATATAGCTTCCTCTGATAAGTTTATTAGGCAAACTACTGTGCAATGGCTTTTAATCTCTAAAGCCCAACAAATGTTATTCCTTGTAACTATGGTTCCTAAATTTACTGTTCACTATTACTGCAGCACCATATTTGCTCAAGCACTTTTAATGTTTTTCTTTTCCTGATTTTCCATTAAATAGTCAAACTCTTGGCTGTGAAGGACAATTGCAATTTGTAACACCAGTACTATCCCCTCTTGTGTCTACCCACGTCTTATATGTCATTTGTATTTGAAGAAGGATAACATCCCTGAATTCTCAAAAATATTCCTATCTTGTCTTTACTTTCCTTTCTTCCTTATGTGCAGTCGGGAATACCTGCTAATTAGCTAGCAAGACAGTTGCTGTGTGTGACCTTTTCTTCTCACAGTCCTTGCTCTGACTTACAAACTCTGACAGTGCGCTTGAAGCTGCTTTCACATACCGGTATGTCCTCTGCTGATATGGTCACAGCAGGGTCATGAAAATTCTTTAGTTAAACTGAGATTTCCAATGTCTACTTGTTCCCTCATAACTTCATTGTATATGACTTGAGATGGATGCTCCAAACTTGTACTTTTCTTTGAGAACCACAGTAATGTACAAGACATATTAGTTAGCTACTACATATTTACACGTTTATCCTTCCTTCAGAAGACTCAGCTGTTGTCCCCTTGATGATTCCTATTTATAATGGGACTGGCATGTTCTCACTTTCACATTCTAGATGGTCACTTCTTTGTAGTGGCAGAACAAGATGGATAGTTTAAAGATTCAGTGCAGAAAATAGAAATGCCACTCTCATGCTCCTCTTTGTCTCAAGCATACACCTCATATATTATACCAGAAGTACTTCCTATATGTTAAGCTGGCAGTCAGGGGTGGATCCAGAAAAAAAATGATAGAGTGCACCATAATACAAATATTTTGCTACCAATTATCAATATAGAAAAATGATAGTTATATCATTATATCGAAGGAGGAGGAGATAGTCTGGCACAGGCAAGGGAAGAGCAGAGAGTCTGGCACAGGCAAGGGAAGAGGAGAGAGTCTGGCACAGGCAACAGAAGAGCAGAGAGGCTGGCACAGTCAAGGGAAGAGCAGAGAGGCTGGTACAGGCAAGGGAAGAGCAGAAAGTCTGGCACAGGCAAGGGAAGAGCTGAGAGTCTGGCACAGGCAAGGGAAGAGGAGAGAGTCTGGCACAGGCAAGGGAAGAGCAGAGAGGCTGGCACAGTCAAGGGAAGAGCAGAGAGGCTGGCACAGGCAAGGGAAGAGCAGAGAGTCTGGCACAGGCAAGGGAAGTGCAGAGAGTCTGGCACAGGCAAGGGAAGAGCAGAGAGGCTGGCACAGGCAAGGGAGGAGGAGAGAGTCTGGCACAGGCAAGGGAAGAGCAGAGAGTCTGGCACAAGCAATGGAAGAGGAAAGAGTCTGGCACAGGCAAGGAATAAGCAGAGAGGCTGGCACAGTCAAGGGAAGAGCAGAGAGTCTGGCACAGGCAAGGGAAGAGGAGAGAGTCTGGCCCAGGCAAGGGAAGAGCAGAGAGGCTGGCACAGTCAAGGGAAGAGCAGAGAGGCTGGCACAGTCAAGGGAAGAGCAGAGAGTCTGGCACAGGCAAGGGAAGAGCAGAGAGTATGGCACAGGCAAGGGAAGAGCAGAGAGGCTGGCACAGGCAAGGGAAGAGCAGAGAGTCTTGCACAGGCAAGGGAAGAGCAGAGAGTCTTGCACAGGCAAGGGAAGAGCAGAGAGGCTGGCACAGTCAAGGGAAGAGCAGAGAGGCTGGCACAGGCAAGGGAAGAGCAGAGAGTCTGGCACAGGCAAGGGAAGAGCAGAGAGTCTGGCACAGGCAAGGGAAGAGGAGAGAGTCTGGCACAGGCAACAGAAGAGCAGAGAGGCTGGCACAGTCAAGGGAAGAGCAGAGAGGCTGGTACAGGCAAGGGAAGAGCAGAAAGTCTGGCACAGGCAAGGGAAGAGCTGAGAGTCTGGCACAGGCAAGGGAAGAGGAGAGAGTCTGGCACAGGCAAGGGAAGAGCAGAGAGGCTGGCACAGTCAAGGGAAGAGCAGAGAGGCTGGCACAGGCAAGGGAAGAGCAGAGAGGCTGGCACAGGCAAGGGAAGTGCAGAGAGTCTGGCACAGGCAAGGGAAGAGCAGAGAGGCTGGCACAGGCAAGGGAAGTGCAGAGAGTCTGGCACAGGCAAGGGAAGAGCAGAGAGGCTGGCACAGGCAAGGGAGGAGGAGAGAGTCTGGCACAGGCAAGGGAAGAGCAGAGAGTCTGGCACAAGCAATGGAAGAGGAAAGAGTCTGGCACAGGCAAGGAATAAGCAGAGAGGCTGGCACAGTCAAGGGAAGAGCAGAGAGGCTGGTACAGGCAAGAGAGGAGCAGAGAGTCTGGCACAGGCAAGGGAAGAGCAGAGAGTCTGGCACAGGCAAGGGAAGAGGAGAGAGTCTGGCCCAGGCAAGGGAAGAGCAGAGAGGCTGGCACAGTCAAGGGAAGAGCAGAGAGGCTGGCACAGTCAAGGGAAGAGCAGAGAGTCTGGCACAGGCAAGGGAGGAGCAGAGAGTATGGCACAGGCAAGGGAAGAGCAGAGAGGCTGGCACAGGCAAGGGAAGAGCAGAGAGTCTTGCACAGGCAAGGGAAGAGCAGAGAGTCTTGCACAGGCAAGGGAAGAGCAGAGAGGCTGGCACAGTCAAGGGAAGAGCAGAGAGTCTGGCACAGGCAAGGGAGGAGCAGAGAGTATGGCACAGGCAAGGGAAGAGCAGAGAGGCTGGCACAGGCAAGGGAAGAGCAGAGAGTCTTGCACAGGCAAGGGAAGAGCAGAGAGTCTTGCACAGGCAAGGGAAGAGCAGAGAGGCTGGCACAGTCAAGGGAAGAGCAGAGAGGCTGGCACAGGCAAGGGAAGAGCAGAGAGTCTGGCACAGGCAAGGGAAGAGCAGAGAGTCTGGCACAGGCAAGGGAAGAGGAGAGAGTCTGGCACAGGCAACAGAAGAGCAGAGAGGCTGGCACAGTCAAGGGAAGAGCAGAGAGGCTGGTACAGGCAAGGGAAGAGCAGAAAGTCTGGCACAGGCAAGGGAAGAGCTGAGAGTCTGGCACAGGCAAGGGAAGAGGAGAGAGTCTGGCACAGGCAAGGGAAGAGCAGAGAGGCTGGCACAGTCAAGGGAAGAGCAGAGAGGCTGGCACAGGCAAGGGAAGAGCAGAGAGGCTGGCACAGGCAAGGGAAGTGCAGAGAGTCTGGCACAGGCAAGGGAAGAGCAGAGAGGCTGGCACAGGCAAGGGAAGAGGAGAGAGTCTGGCACAGGCAAGGGAAGAGCAGAGAGTCTGGCACAAGCAATGGAAGAGGAAAGAGTCTGGCACAGGCAAGGAATAAGCAGAGAGGCTGGCACAGTCAAGGGAAGAGCAGAGAGGCTGGTACAGGCAAGAAAGGAGCAGAGAGTCTGGCACAGGCAAGGGAAGAGCAGAGAGTCTGGCACAGGCAAGGGAAGAGGAGAGAGTCTGGCCCAGGCAAGGGAAGAGCAGAGAGTCTGGCACAGTCAAGGGAAGAGCAGAGAGGCTGGCACAGTCAAGGGAAGAGCAGAGAGTCTGGCACAGGCAAGGGAAGAGCAGAGAGTATGGCACAGGCAAGGGAAGAGCAGAGAGGCTGGCACAGGCAAGGGAAGAGCAGAGAGTCTTGCACAGGCAAGGGAAGAGCAGAGAGGCTGGCACAGGCAAGGGAAGAGCAGAGAGTCTTGCACAGGCAAGGGAAGAGCAGAGAGGCTGGCACAGTCAAGGGAAGAACAGAGAGGCTGGCACAGGCAAGGGAAGAGCAGAGAGTCTGGCACAGGCAAGGGAAGAGCAGAGAGTCTGGCACAGGCAAGGGAAGAGCAGAGAG
Source organism: Mixophyes fleayi (assembly GCF_038048845.1). Classification (NCBI taxonomy): domain Eukaryota; kingdom Metazoa; phylum Chordata; class Amphibia; order Anura; family Limnodynastidae; genus Mixophyes; species Mixophyes fleayi. Next base: position 245,065,143 of record NC_134406.1, read on the forward strand.
CCTGGCACAGGCAAGGGAAGAGCAGAGAGGCTGGTACAGGCAAGAAAGGAGCAGAGAGTCTGGCACAGGCAAGGGAAGAGCAGAGAGTCTGGCACAGGCAAGGGAAGAGGAGAGAGTCTGGCCCAGGCAAGGGAAGAGCAGAGAGTCTGGCACAGTCAAGGGAAGAGCAGAGAGGCTGGCACAGGCAAGGGAAGAGCAGAGAGGCTGACAGAGGCAAGGGAACAGCAGAGAGGCTGGCACAGGTAAGTGAAGAGCATAGAGGCTGGCACAGGCAAGGGAAGAGTTGAAAGTCTTGTGCGGGAAAGGGAAATCAGTAAAATATAAAAGCACCTCATGCCATGAACAGATAAGCTACAATATTAGCTAGGTCCCTAAAATGGTTGCCTTTAATATATGTAGGTAATGGGTGCACTTTATTACAAGCTGTATAGCTACTACACTGTGGTATTTTGATCACAGACATCAGTAGATCTTAACATGTCATTAGCATCTTAAATCAGCACCTTATATTGTAAAATGTAATTTTGTTAAATAGGAACCATCTATCACACTGTTTTCCCTTTATTCCACTGTTCCCCCTCCTTAATCACAGTGCTCGCTCGCCTTCATCACACTGTTCCCCTTCATCACACTGCTCCCCTCCGTAATTACAGTGTTCCTTCTCCTTCATCGTTGCTCCCCTCCATCATCACACTTGTCCTTTTCTTCATCACACTGTTCCTTTTCATAACACTGTTCCCCCCTCCATCATCACACTTGTCCCCTCCTTCATCACACTGCACCCCTCTTTTATTACACTGCTCCCTCTTCATCACACTGCTCCTCTCCTTCTTCACACTGTTCCCCTTCATCACACTGCTCCCCTCCTTAATTACAGTGTTCCTTCTCCTACATCGTTGCTCCCCTCCATCATCACACTTTCCCCCCCTTCATCACACTGCACCCCTCCATCATCACACTTGTCCTTTTCTTCATCACACTGTTCCTTTTCATAACACTGTTCCCCCCTCCATCATCACACTTGTCCCCTCCTTCATCACACTGCACCCCTCTTTTATTACACTGCTCCCTCTTCATCACACTGCTCCTCTCCTTCTTCACACTGTTCCCCTTCATCACACTGCTCCCCTCCTTAATTACAGTGTTCCTTCTCCTACATCGTTGCTTCCCTCCATCATCACACTATCCCCCCCTTCATCACACTGCACCCCTCCATCATCACACTTGTCCCCTCCATCATCACACAACCCCCCCTTCATCACACTGCACCCCTCCATCATCACACTGCACCCCTCCATCATCACACTTGTCCCCTCCATCATCACCACACTATCCCCCCTTCATCACACTGCACCCCTCCATCATCACACTTGTCCCCTCCTTCATCACACTTGTCCCTTCCATCATCACATTGCTCCCCCTTCATCACATTGCTCCCTTCTATCACACTGCTCCACTCATTCATAAGACTACTTCCCTCCTTCATCACACTGTTTCCCCTTCATCATACTGTGCCCTTTCACCACACTGTTCTTCTCCGTTCTTTGCTTACCTTCCTATGACCTACTTTCCTTCTGTCTTCTTTTCTTCTGTCTTCCCTTCGTTCTAGCTCACCTCTGCATGGCTCCTCAATGACAGTGTTGTGACAATCAGCGAGAAGGATGGAGCAAAGTCCCGGAAATTAATGTATTAATGTCAGGGGAGCACATGCTCCACTGCTATCACATTACATCAGCAGTGCCTCCTATACTTTCTCCAGCATCCCCCCTCACATATTATACCAGTAATACTCAGGCCCGGTGCTCCCATTAGGCAAGGTTAGGCAGTTGCCTAGGGCGCCGGGCTCTGGAGGGCGCCACAGAATTAAAATTACTTTAAAACTCTGCGGCGACCGCTGACCATACCTTCCACGGCCGCCGCACAGCTTCAGATAAATCCACGGGGAGGGGGAAGGGGCTATGGATCACCACCGCCGCCCTCCTCTCAAACAACTGATGGGGCGCTCCGTCTCCTCCCCTCCACTCACTGACTGTCGGGCGTGACATCATTATCATCAGCAGTGTCAGTGAGCGGTGGGGAGGAGATGGAGCAGAGAGGAGCAGCTTTATGGAGGTAAGTTAAGGTAAGGAAAGGGGGGGGGGCGCGGATTTTGAAAGTGTGGGGGGGGCGTAGATTTTGAAAGTGTGCCTGGGAGGGGCAGATTTTGAAAGTGTGCCTAGGGCGCAAAGGACCCTAGCACCGGCCCTGGTAATACTCATTATAAAGCACCAGCAGTGCACCCATAGACATTGTAGCAAAAGTACCTTAAAACATAACAACTGCATTATAAACACTTGCAGTTGTGTAAATAGAGGTGATATACCAACTAAACAACAAGTATCAACATTTTCACTAGGTGGTAAGTGACAATAATCAGAAACCTGTGATTCCACTAAAAGAACCCTTTTAGCTCAAGTGTTATACACTTATAAATATCATGCTAACTGTCAACTGAGCAAACAGTCAAACAAGTTTTCAAAAGGTGATAATGGTAAAAAAACATATGGTGAATTCAAAAGTAGAACCTAATAAATAAACATTGATGATGTTGATGATATGTCACTAGTAGTCAGTTGCTCAAGTTAAGATATATGAGTCCATGGAGCAATTGGTACAGGCAAATGGACCGTAAGTGCCCTGGGTCACTCTCTAGGTATCTTAACTCTGGAACATGATTCACAAGACTGCACAATGGATGTAACAGCATCAGAAATAGATATTTGAGACCAGAATGCACCCACACCAACATCAGAGGCATCCACTACAATGATGAAAGGCTTTCTTAAGGGCTTCAAACGCCTGTACTGGCAGCTGGATGAGCTCCATTCTTGGTTAAAGCTACTATAGGCTCCACCACTAATAAGAAATCACAAATTAATCTTCTGTAATAGTTAGCAAAACCTAAAAACTGTTGGATTGTTTTTAAGTTAATAGGAAGACTCTATTCAGTGATGGTTTGAACGTTTCCTTGTCCATGTATAAACCTCTATCAGAAATACTATAGACCAGAAGTGCACCAGTGGAGACTTCAAATTCACACTTCTCCAAATTAGAATATAAGTGGTGCTGAAGTTTAATAATTGAATGAAAGTGGTAATCAATGTTTTCTGTACTCTAATATTGGTTGCCATGCAATTAGTATGCAATCAAATAATTATTTTAGCAAATAGCAACATGCAAGTAAGTTTAATCTATTTATTTTAGTTAATATAAAATATAAAAAAAAAAGCTAATTAATATTTCCAACATATTAATTACATCGAGTTTGGTCTCATTTTGTTTGCAATCGCATGAGAACGTTTCAGGTATTATTTATGTAGCGTTCGCACATTGCGACCACTAGTTATAACTAATGTTACTTTTCGTATGACAAATAGCAACTCCAGAGAGGTCACAAAAGACCCGTTTATACAGGTCCAGGGGCGGAGCCTGAGGAAGGACACCTGGCTCTCTCAAGGAACAATGACCAGAGGAATCAACCAATGACCAGAGGAATCAACCAAGTTCTTTGGAGGTCATGACCCATCGAACTGTGAATGTGGACCTTAATACTGTAACTGTGTATCTTTGTGATGTCACTGCTTTTTACAAATGTACAGTGTTTAAATTGTTCACCTCTGGCTTTGGAAACCAGATAATTCTGATAGAAGCTTGTGTAAGTGCTAACAGTTGCAAGCGTATGCGTACCAAACTTTTTCTTTTAATACATTTTGAGAATAAAACCCTTTGTGTTTTGTAACCACAATGATTGCATCGGAGAATTTTTATTGCAAACGATAAGATACGGACGTAACAATGGTTTTCCCTAAGTTTCTCCAAGACAAGACAGCCTTGTTCACAATGTTGAGACAGTGAGGTAGAGTAAAAAAGTCAAGATAGAATATAACGAACTTGCCCAAATAATCTTGTTACACATTGTTGATCACAATCTGAAAAACAGTCGGGCATTACATATCCCAAAAGGCATCACATAATACTCATAGTGCCTGTAATGGGTGTTAAAAGACGTTTTCTACTCATTGTCCTAACGGATTCGTATCAAATTTCAAGCTCCACATAAATCAATCTTATAAAATACAGTAGCACTGTTTAATTTATCGAACAATTGTGAAATCAATGGCAACGCATTCACCGTAATTTGATTCCGGCCCCTGGAATCAATACAGGGATGTAAGTCACCATATTTCCTTTTAACAAAGAAGATGCCTGCACCAAGGGGTGATCTGGAAGGCCTAATAAGTCCCTTCTGGATGCTTTTCCTTGTGTGCAAGTGACCATCCAAACCACAAACACAGACAGTCTTGTCCATAGACCTGACTGCTGAGAGAGCAGTTATCTGTTGTTCCTAACACACCATTGGCAACTTCAAGCTACCAAAATGTATCTAAATTTTGTATGAATGTGTTCAAGCCATGTGCAAACCATCTCACATGTCCGAACTGGCTCTAACATGATTGAACTGGCTCGAACACGATTGAACTGGCTTAAACATGGTTGAATCTGTTCGACTTTCTTGAAGGTAGCTTGATTTTCTTTACTCAATCTAAAATTCAATTTTGAATTTTAGAGCCAATTCTTCAAACCTGTTTGAGAATCAATATTCGACCCGTTCGAGCATTTCTACTCATCCTTACTCCTTTCATTGTATTCTGCCCTCTTCACTCACTCTTCCATACCAACAAGGGCATAATTAGAATATTGTGGGCTCTATAGCAAAGTTTTGCAATGGGCACCCACAAGGAGCTAGCTGGCAAATTTTAGCCTGGTGGGCAAACACAGCACTGGCCCATGAGCAGCGACTCATCCTTAAATGGTGGATTTAGGTATAGAAGATAATAACTGACAACGTTAACCCCTGTTAGGGGCACCTATTTATCAAGCAATGATAATGGTAACGCACCTATTAGATATTGCTAACAGAACAGAACATTTAAATGCTGCTGTAGTCTTGGAATAAATCACTTTTGTAATGCATTGCTGTTTACATTATTTTTATTGTTTTATAAGAAAGTACTTAATTATTCGAGTCAAGATTTATTCGAGTGGAAGGTTTGAAAGCAACGGTTCAAGTGGAGGAAGTGGTGCTGTGCTGGTAAGCTACAATTGGGTCCATAGAATTATCAAGTACCATGATCACTTCTGACTAGCAAACTAGACAAAGCAAAAATAACTTTTTAGCACAGCAACTTACAGGCAGATATCAGGTTCTCTCCAACAGACTCTGCGGCCCTTGTCCCCAGGGATTGAGAGAGTGACTGAGCTGAAGCCTTTTACCCATACCAATCAGGTGCAACTCCTGATTGCCAGCAGAATCACTGGTAACCTGGAAGACCCAGTTAACAGATCTAATGGATGGAGCCCGCCCTCTCTCTCCATCCATAAACCCCAGGACCCTTTATGGCTTTTCACCAAGCCTATAGCCCTTCAGCAGCTCACAGCCACTACAGACAAACATTCTACTGGGGTTTTAAAACCAGTAGGTTAGGAATCTAACATCCTATACTACACCAGTGACTTTGTCACAATATAATATAAGAATACATTGTAAATAATATATCATTTATTAAAGTACGGAGCACGCACTTACCTAGATAAAACTTGAGCCCACATATTAATATACTGAATGTGCATGAGGCACGACTAGAGATACCCTCTGTGACAGGTACCCAATTGTATTGGTTGCCAGAAATAGCCCAGCTCCATCTGTAAGTATGTATAATACTTTTAACTTTATATGACATTTGCAATCTATGTATATGCCTGCATGCAAACAATATTAAGTGTCAGATTTTGGATGATTCATTAATACAAATTAATATTATTATTTATTTATATAGGGCCAATCATACTACACAGCGCTGTACAGAGAATATGTAATAATTCACATCAGTCCCTGACCCATAGGAGCTAACATTTTAAATTCCCTCTCACACACACAGACTAAGGTCCATTATGTCACATGACAAATAACCTTCTGGTATGTTTTTGGACTGTGCAATGAAACCCTGCGCAAACATACAAACTCCACACAGAATATCGCCTGATCGTAATCAAACATATGACCCCAACACTATGAGGCAACAATGCTAACCACAATGCCACCGAATGTGAAGTTCTTCGTGGAGCAAAACCACATTCTCATTCAGAATATCTGTAAATATGTTTGATCCGTACTGTCCCTGCAGCTCTTGTTTTATAAAATAATGGGTAGACTTTATAATATACAGTAATGAAAAAAAGAAAATGACAAAAATAAAATCCTTAGCTTGCTAGCTTGAATTCATTTGAAATGACAAGCTTGTTATAAAAATGACAAATTAATTACCTTTTTCATTTTTTTAATAAAATTTGATGTTGAAAATAAAAGCAATTTTGTTACAATTTTCAAATTATTATTTTTTTTCAGTGCAAAGAGATCAACGTCTCTGAATCAGTGAGATTCAGAGAATCTCAAATACTGCTGAATCAATACCACAATCGCTAGATATGCAGCAGTGATATACATTGTAATGTGCATTAGATTAGAATCTGACCACCTTCTTGTTATCAGTCTTTGTTTTATGTTCATCTGTGTGTCCCCTGTTTTGAAGCTGGTGGGGATAGAAAATCAGATTATGGGAATGTTCACAGCAGCAGATGATTATGCTGATGTTGTGCTGATAGCTGTGACCTGTACTCTCGCGTGATTATGTTAATGTGACATGAGCATTGTCAGTATGGGAGAGTGAAATGGTGGTAAGCGGAAAGCCACAGACTGAAAGGTTTATACTGAAAGCATCAGAACCCCTAACAGCACCGACATGTGATGTGAGACACCTGGCAAACTTATACAGGGAAACTGTGGTGGGAAATGAACATCGACATGAAAATAAGTTCAGGAACACTTATCAAACCTAGATACGAAAATTGGAGATGTTGCCCATAGCAACCAATAACATTCTAGCTACCATTTATCTAGTATATTCTAGAAAATGTTAGACCAAATCTGATTGGTTGCTTTGGGCAACACCTCTAGTCTTCCTGTTTAAAAGTTTTGATAAATCTGCCCAACAGTATCCAACTTAAACTGTTTAAGAATCAGATTTTAGATCTGTGTCTGAAATTGTATTCAAGGTTTTATGAAGATAATAAAGATAATATAATATACTGTTTCATGATTTAATATGGCATGGGTTCACACTGAATACCTGAGTGTGCACAGAAAATTCAAGAAGTGGAACCAATGCATCATAGAGGTAGATATTTTTCATAGGCATATCCCATACTTGCCAACTCTCCCGGAATGTCCGGGAGACTCCCGCATTTCGCGAGAGTCTCCCGGACTCCCGGGAGAGTATGCAATCTCCCTGATCTGCCCACTTCCTAGTGAAGTGGGCAGAATTCGGTTCAAACGCCGGGAATCGCGGCGTTTGGCCCCACCCTCGCTGTAAAATGACGCGATTTGCGTCATCACGTCACGGGGCTAAAATGACGCGAATTTTGAAGCCCCGCCCCCTACACGCCCACCTCCCCCTTGCATCTCCCGGACGTAAATTATAAAATGTTGGCAAGTATGGCATATCCCATTAAATGATTTTGCCACCTTACACTGTATCTCACTTGTACAGGAAATAACCCAATATCACAGAACACCGTGACTGGTGATTTCCCAGATCCAGTTACAGAATTTACAGCTTATTTGCGGACACAGAGTGCATTAAAACAGCCCAGCGGTTAAAAGTTTCACTAAGAAATAATTGATAGTTTTTTTTTAATCAATGTGTTTGTGATTTTAGGTTCTCTGTTGTTGCATTGGACACCTCTCCCAATTTTTGAATGTGATAAAAATCTAACTATTGCAAAACCTTCATTTTGAAAATCAACACTCACAGACATGGAGGTATATTTACTAAACTGAGGTTTGAAAAAGTGAAGATGTTGCCTATAGCAACCAATCTGATTCTAGATGTTATTTTGTGGAATGCACTAAATAAATGACAACTAGAATTTGATTGGTTGCTATAGGCAACATCCCCACTTTTTCAAACCCGCAGTTTAGTTAATATATCCCATGGACAGGGGGGTATCCAAGTTTTATACTAAATGGGGACCATATATAGAAACTCTGTAGGATGATGTACAAACAAATATTATGAAGATCTGAAACAGATGTACACGGCTTATAGATCATATTGCACAGTCTAACACTGAAAGGTATACGTTATGGATGGCTTCACTTACTGGAGCAGTATGTGTTGTTTTTCAGAAAAACAAAACATAAGTAATTACATTACCTTTCTGACTCCGGGTGATGAATGCTCTTACTAAAAGATACCCTGATCATTCCATATGCACGTTTGGTTTACTTGAACTTAACATTGATACAATTAATTATACTTTACAAAATTATTTTAAAATAAAAACACCAATAATGTATTTGTATTATTTTGCTAAATTAATTAATTGAGAACCTCAATTTGTTCTATATAATTATGTGTATTGTTTTGTTATAATGTAGTTCCTTTTTTCCAATGGTCGGTACTATCTTCTTCCAACATGTCTCCATTAAAAGACCATTACCACTAATGAAATTAATAAATTAAATAATAGTAATAATAATAATAATAATAATAATAATAATAATAATAATAATAATAAAAACTGAAAATGTTCATTTACATTTACATCTGATTTCATTTTTTGTTTGTAAGGAAAAACCCTCTATGTGGAGTAGAAGTCATGTTTCATTCATGTTTTATCATGTTTTAAGTGCACAGTGTATAGCGAATGATATTTGACCTATTACCTACACTTGCCAACTGGGTGCTGACAGTCTGGGAGGACTTCCTTAAATTCATGAGCCTCCCAGAAATCCTGAGAGCTAGGCACAAATGCTATTTCTTTGTATAACCATGATTTCATTGTACTTCCAATTAGCTGAATTACTTTTAATAAGTAAGGGCCTGATTCATTAACGATCTTAACTTAAGAAACTTCTTATTTCAGTCTCCTGGACAAAACCATGTTACAATGCAAGGGGTGCAAATTAGTATTCTGTTTTGCACATAAGTTAAATACTGACTGTTTTTTCATGCAGCACACAAATATCAACTTTAAATTTCAGTGTAAAAACAAAGCTATCAAGTATTTGTGTGCTACATGAAAAAAACAGTCAGTATTTAACTTATGTGCAAAACAGAATACTAATTTGCACCCCTTGCATTGTAACATGGTTTTGTCCATGAGACTGAAATAAGAAGTTTCTTAAGTTAAGATCCTTAATGAATCAGGCCCTAAATGAGGGCTATTGTAAAAGCTCAGCTTATATATATATATATTGGTATTGGAGCTTCTGAAGAAAATATGAAAACAATGCAATATAAACTGTGCATGTTTTAAGAAAATAAATTGCATTGCCATTTTTAAATACTGTGTCGTTACGATTTTCCTTTAAGTGTTGTTCTTTAAATGAAAAGGTCTGGGAAAATGTTGTGGAGTCTCTGCGCATTTTTTTTTTCTTCCCTAAACAAAAGGGCCAGTCATACACTTGCTAGTAAACTGAACACTAGGGAGATGTACCTCCACTGCCTCCAGAATGGAGCCAGACGGTGAATAACGTAAGAGGAATGTTCTTACACTCAGTACCAGCTCGTGACAAGGCCTGCACTCTGTCTTGAGCCTCAAGTTTTGGAAAAGCTTCAGGAACTGCATAAAAAAAAAAAAAGTATTCAACCTGACAACTATTCTATTGCTGGAATAGGCTCCTGTTTTAATTCAGCACAGATGTGATTGTTAATGAAAGCATTATGGATCAGCAGCTGCATAGAAGGCACAAACATATAGAAGGAATAAATAATTTAAACATTTCTTTGCATTGAACAATTATGCCTGACCTTTTATAGGGTAAAAAACTGAGATGGATTTGGGGGCAATTTAGTAAACCTGCTTAGTTTATGCAAACTAGATTTAATTGGGATTAGCGAGCTCATTATTATGATGTTATACACTTAGATGTATAATATATGTTCTTTCTATAGGCTGCTCCTTATGAAATATTTTAACGGCTTCAAGTACTGCTAAACTTAATACACAAGTCGGCTTACATAAAATAAACACTAATAACATTCCTAGATATAGGCTGAGGGGCCCCCCGTGAGCTTAGCTCCTTCCGTTGCTCCACTCCATGTAGTGCTTCCGCGGCACGCTGTAATCTCCTCAGTAAGGAAATTACTGCGCGCCGCATAAGTACTACAGTGACAGCAGGCAGCTAACAGCATAACATTTGCTGTTAGCTACCTGCCATTCTCCTTGAACAGATGACAGTCAGAGCCGGAGGCACGGACGCCCCCGACCTGATGAATGCCAGCGGACCCCCCTAGCTGCCGAGGCCCCTGGGCTGTAGCCCCTTTAGCCCTTTTGTTAATCTGGCTCTAGCGATCGCTCAGAGAAGAAGCCGGGAGGTTCAAGACTGCATTTGCAAGTATCTGATGTAAATGATATAACATTCTCTGTAAACAGCTGCATACTATATTTGCGCTATATAAATAAAGGTTATAAATTAAAATAATAGTATATAATAACATATAATAACAAGCAGGATCACCCGCCGTTGCACGGGTCTGATTTGTGATGTGTTGCAGTTTTTATATATTAGCAAATTATTTGGTAAATAGTGCAAAAATGTTATTTAGAAAATAAGATTTTTCGCATTGGCGCATTGTAGCTATGTGGTCTAATAGGCTACTTTTTCAATACAAAATATGTAAGCTATGTAAAATTTGGCAACTTTACCTTGAGAACTGTGGAAGATATTCGACAACAAGCAAACAAACAAACTTCTTCTTTTACATACAGTATATAGAAGATGTGCAGGGTCACTTGTTTGCTAACCATTAATCCACAGAACCTTGAGGCTAGAGAGACTGATCTACAGCCGGATGATTGACTGAAGGGTTCTGCAACGTTGGCGTTAAGGATAACAGCCTCCCCACATGCAAGCAGGGGCTACACAGCAATAAGAAGCCACATCATCGATACAGCAGAATACTCTATGCTCCTCCTGTTACCTGAAAACCATCTATTATTTCAATAGACCTGGCAGACATGCAGTCACACAGGTAAATCAGTACTGATAAGCACCTGAAACTTTTACACTTATATTAGTGAATGTTATTAGCTGTTTTATATAAGCCAACTTTAGGGTTTGTGGTCCTTTAATAGAGTAGATATATGAAACGGTGGAAGTCATTTAGGATGTGCACAATGTCACAGTACAACATCCAGGGCCACCTTAACTACTTTATGGGCCCCCGGGCAATGCAGTGTACCGGGCCCCTAAAAAAATAAATATATATATATATATATATATAGTGTGTGTGTGTGTGTGTGTGTGTGTGTGTGTGTGTGTGTGTGTGTGTGTGTGTGTGTGTGTGTGTGTGTGTGTAAAAAAGAAATATATGTATGTAAAAAAAAACCTGATTATATATATAATCACTTTTTTTTTACATATATATATATATATATATATATATATATATATATATATATATATATAGGGGCCCCCTTAACTTACCTTAAGTCCGATCCTCTTCTTTTTTCCGCGCCGCTAAGTCTCTTCTGCCCTCTTCCGTGCTGTGGTTGCAGTGAATGCTGGGCGTGACATCACGCCCAGCATTCACTGCGAGCACAGCACGGAAGAGGGGACCAGGGAGGGAGCCGGATCACCACCGGATCACCTGCCCATCGTGCCCAATGGAAGAGACGGCCCTGACAACATCCTCTCTGGTAGCACCATGTGCTTTGATTTGCACATTTATGTCTAGAATTCCAGAATGTGCAGGTTTATCGGGCACAATGCTTGCAGAGAAGTAGAAATTTGCACAAGTGGGTGGCAGGAATTTGGCAACTCCTTGTATAGAGCAGGCATACCAGTGTGCCTAGTTTTGCAGAACAGTAGAAAAATTAGACTTAATCTTGCAGAGCCAGATTATTGAAATAAGGTTAAGAGGTGTTCCATGTTGTGCTGAGGGGACCACAGCTGTTTCCTCTTCTCAAAAGGACTTGATTTTTGCAATACCTTAGATTTAACAGATATTGAGTCTTGTCCTAAACTTTTAGTTGTGCCTTCTAGTAGAATTCAGTGAAGAAGCCTATTTCCATACTTCTTTACAGTTCCAATTTAAGGGCTCTCTCCCGCCAGCACTAGGCTGTTCCAAACGGCTGGAAAAGTGAACAGCTGCACGCACTGCAATTAAGGTGTTCGGAGGGAAGGGGAGAAGAGAGAGGGGCAGCTTGATGCTTCAAAAACGCTAGACACACCCCTGGGATGTGGCCACATCACGATGGCCCCCCTGTGCCGAGACCTAAATGTTGGGAGGTATGTGTCGCTAAGCTCACTTTGCCCAATATTAAACCAAGCTTCAGACATAAAAGTGTCACATGGGCCACATGTAATAAAGTTAGCTCCAATGTCCACTGTCACCTTCATAATTAATTTAAGCTATAAATATGTGCTCTTTGATGAGTGCTGGGTAGACTATCACGGTGCACTGATACAAAACCAAGGTGCTTTGTACTGATTATTGAATCTTCTTCATAACTGACCTCTGCTGTTGTATGATGTCTACCAAATAGTCATCGAGTGAATTTAGCATAAACAAAGGATTATGTTAAATTGGTTCCAAATGTTACGGAAAACTGGTGATTCAATAAACGTTGATCATTACAGTAAAATGACATCAAACATATACCGGTATATGCAAAAGCATTTGAACGCCAAATAGGCCACATAGCTCTGCATAATATCAATAGTAAAACAGAAAATAATTAATATTGGCAGAGATAGTCAATGAAATCATAGAGTATGCCTGGGTCCTGTATGACTGTCATTGGTAAGAACTGTTCTCAGTTCTGCATCATGTGTTATAAGGACATATGGTCAGTGTCACAAATGATTAGAAGGTTAGTTAGTGTACCAGACCTATTGTTATGTAAGTTAGTGATGAGCATATGTCAATGGAATTTGTACCTCAGAGTTTCAAATATGTGAGGGAAAAATAGGAATGCTGTAAATAACTTATTAACTGATTGAATTTTGTTATTTCAGTTTAGTAGTGAAAAAATAAAGTGTTGTATAATTAGTTTTTACTACTGATATTACTAAATAATAATGCTCAAATACCTTAATGCAGTGGTTTCCAAAGTGTGTGCCGCGGCTCCCAGGGGTGACGCGGCGCTGTCACGGGGGTGCCGGGGCCCAGGGAAAAAAAAAAAAAAAGTACCAATCAGCAACACCCGGGACCCAGCATCCTTCTCCCTTCTCACTTCTCACTGAATGTCAGGCGTGACGTCATCACTCCCGACATTCAGTGAGAAGCGGCAGGAGAGTGGAGGATGCTGGGTCCGGGCGCCGCTGGATTGGTAAGAAGACAGAAGAAAAGACAGAAGAAATAGAAGAAAGAAGACCAAGTATAGTAAGTAAAGAAACGGAGGGGAAATGGTGATAGGAAACAACAATGGAGGGGCAAAGGAGAGGGCTGAGTGAGGATGCAGAGGGGGTAGAGGATGAAGAGGGACAGAGTGTGGATGAAGGAGGGCACATAGTGTGTGGATGAAGGGGGCACAGAGTGTGTGGATGAAGAAGGGCACAGAGTGTGTAGATGAAGAGGGACAGAGTGTGTAGATGAAGAAGGGCACAGAGTGTGTGGATGAAGGATGGCACAGAGTGTGTGGATGAATGAGGGCACAGAGTGTGTGGATGAAGGATGGCACAGAGTGTGTGGATGAAGGATGGCACAGAGTGTGTGGATGAATGAGGGCACAGAGTGTGTGGATGAAGGAGGGCACAGAGTGTGTGGATGAAGGATGGCACAGACTGTGTAGATGAAGAAGGGCACAGAGTGTGTGGATGAAGGGGGCACAGACTATGCGGATGAAGGAGGGCACAGAGTGTGTGGATGAAAGAGGGCACAGATTGTGTGGATGAAAGAGGGCACACAATGTGGATGAAGGATGGCACAGAGTGCGTGGATGAAGAAGGGCACAGAGTGTGTGGATAAAGGATGGCACAGAGTGTGGATGAATGAGGGCACAGAGTGTCTGGATGATGGGGGCACAGACTGTGTAGATGAAGGAGGGCACAGAGTGTGTGGATGATAGGGGCACAGACTGTGTAGATGAAGGAGGGTACAGAGTGTGTGGATGAAGGATGGCACTGAGTGTGTGGATGAAGGGGGCACAGACTGTGTGGATTAAGGGGCACAGACTGTGTGGATGAAGGAGGGCACAGAGTGTGGATGAAGGAGGGCACAGAGGGTGTGGATGAAGGAGGGCACAGAGTGTGTGGATGAAGGAGGGCACAGAGTGTGTGGATGAAGGAGGGCACAGAGTGTGGATGAAGGAGGGCACAGAGTGTGTGGATGAAGGCTAGCACAGAGTGTGTGGATGAAGGAGGGCACAGAGTGTGTGGATGAAGGAGGGCACAGAGTGTGTGGATGAAAAGGGCACAGACTGTGTGGATGAAGGAGGGCACAGAGTGTGTGGATGAAGGAGGGAACAGAGTGTGTGGATGAAGGAGGGCACAGAGTGTGGATGAAGGAGGGCACAGAGGGTGTGGATGAAGGAGGGCACAGAGTGTGTGGATGAAGGATGGCACAGAGTGTGGATGAAGGAGGGCACAGAGGGTGTGGATGAAGGAGGGCACAGAGTGTGTGGATGAAGGATGGCACAGAGGGTGTGGATGAAGGAGGGCACAGAGTGTGGATGAAGGAGGGCACAGAGTGTGTGGATGAAGGAAGGCACAGAGGGTGTGGATGAAGGAAGGCACAGAGGGTGTGGATGAAGGAGGGCACAGAGTGTGGATGAAGGAGGGCACAGAGTGTGTGGATGAAGGCTAGCACAGAGTGTGTGGATGAAGGAGGGCACAGAGTGTGTGGATGAAGGAGGGCACAGAGTGTGTGGATGAAAAGGGCACAGACTGTGTGGATGAAGGAGGGCACAGAGTGTGTGGATGAAGGAGGGCACAGAGTGTGGATGAAGGAAGGCACAGAGGGTGTGGATGAAGGAGGGCACAGAGTGTGGATGAAGGAGGGCACAGAGTGTGTGGATGAAGGAGGGCACAGAGTGTGTGGATGAAGGAGGGCACAGAGTGTGTGGATGAAGGAGGGCACAGAGTGTGTGGATGAAAAGGGCACAGACTGTGTGGATGAAGGAGGGCACAGAGTGTGTGGATGAAGGAGGGCACAGAGTGTGGATGAAGGAGGGCACAGAGGGTGTGGATGAAGGAGGGCACAGAGTGTGTGGATGAAGGAAGGCACAGAGGGTGTGGATGAAGGAGGGCACAGAGTGTGGATGAAGGAGGGCACAGAGTGTGTGGATGAAGGAGGGCACAGAGTGTGTGGATGAAGGAGGGCACAGAGTGTGTGGATGAAGGAGGGCACAGAGTGTGTGGATGAAAAGGGCACAGACTGTGTGGATGAAGGAGGGCACAGAGTGTGTGGATGAAGGAGGGCACAGAGTGTGGATGAAGGAGGGCACAGAGGGTGTGGATGAAGGAGGGCACAGAGTGTGTGGATGAAGGATGGCACAGAGGGTGTGGATGAAGGAGGGCACAGAGTGTGGATGAAGGAGGGCACAGAGTGTGTGGATGAAGGCTAGCACAGAGTGTGTGGATGAAGGAGGGCACAGAGTGTGTGGATGAAGGAGGGCACAGAGTGTGTGGATGAAAAGGGCACAGACTGTGTGGATGAAGGAGGGCACAGAGTGTGTGGATGAAGGGGGCACAGACTGTGTGGCTGAAGTAGGGCACAGAGTGTGAATATGAAGGGGTACACAGTGTGAGGATGATAGGGGCACAGACTGTGTAGATGAAGGGGGGCACAGAGTGTGTGGATGAAGGATGGCACTGAGTGTGTGGATGAAGGATGGCACAGACAGTGTGATCGAGAAGGGGCACAGTGTGATGATTTTTGTACATGTTGTTGTTTTAATTTGTTTGATCTTATTCTGAATATTAGCTGTAAATTATTCTTTGACAGAAATATAATTGAAAAAAACACATAAAAATATTCTTTTCTCTTGGATTTATTTGTATTATTTTTGGAAACAACTTAACTTTGTCCTGACCTAAATACTTATTACATTATTTTGACCCAACTACTTATAAAATGGGACTGCTCTGTAATTATTTTGGAGGGGTGCCTTGAAAAACTTATGGAAACTCTAAGTGTGCCGCGAACTTAAAAAGTTTGGGAACCACTGGCTTACTGTAATGTTTTGTAAGGCTGTAAGGGAAAGAGACAGGTTGTCAGACACTAGGGGGAGTGGTCTACAAGGAACCATTATTAGTGCTGGTCCTCCAGTCCTACATGTTGTCAAACAAGTGGAGAATAAAATGATGTTTCTATAGAATGTTGCAAAATAAAACCATATCCTCTTTATGCAACCCATATATAGACACTATTGTTTTATGTATGTATATAGCACAGCTGTCTTTCTATTTCATTTCAGTTGATTGTACTACAGAAGACTTGTGCAGATGGAGCCCAGTTTGCTGCTGTGAATAGAGCAGCATGACACCGAATGTCACTTGTATATTCCCAGCTAGTCACAGCTGAAGTAATCAGATGTCTGTCACAAGATAGCAAGATACTCACTGGATCCTTAGATACGGTGCAGCTGCACAGCATCTGTGAAGTTCTGTACACCACAACCAATGGGATTAAAAATGGAGATGGGAATGAATCTTGAATAAATCTGCAATGAGAGGGCGGGTGGGAGAGATGAGGGTGAAGCCACCATTAGTGATTTTGATCTTGTTGACACTGTGCCGTAGTGAACCTCCTCAGCTAGAAATCTGACAGGATAAACACAATCTTATTTGTAGCATATTGCAAAAAGTTTAGTTGGCTCAAGTCCACATACAACATCTGGTACCCAGGCATTAGTGTATGTGTAGCTTTGCATTGGATTTCATTTGCCTTTACTGGCAAACTCTTAGCAGTATAGTTACTATGAACCACCGATTCCCGGCGCTTTGAAGTCATTTTCTTCAAATGACACTTTTATTAAAGATAAACACTGATGGGTTTCTTTAACTTTAATAAAAGTGGCAGTTTTAAAAAAAATTACCTAAAAGCGCTGTGAATCTGTAAATATTCCCCTTAGTGACATACCATCTATATATATTTTTTAAGTAAGGCTGTGACGGAGAGGGCAGAAAGTTGGTGGCAGAGGCTAGCTGGCAGAGTTGGGAGTTGGCTGGTATCAAGCTGAGGGTGCTATTAGTGGCAGTGACTTGGAGACTGCTGTTAGTGACCTGTCACTGTGGTTCCTACGTTGTCCAGAGTGGACGAGTGTAAAACATTCTTTTTTGCCAGTATTTTACAAAAGAAGTTGTAGATCTCAAAATCTGTACTGTGTGTCTGGTAGGCCATTGACTTTGGATAAGAAAGGCATTTCCAAAACAGTCAAAAGCTAAATTTCATACTGCAACAGACAATAACAAAATAATGAACTGGCTAATTGCCAGTTTAGAGGAATTGTTTGACAATCGTCAGCCCCTAACGAGTAATTTGAGAAGAGATAATAACAAAGATTGCATGTCATCGGAGACCTGATCCCATCAGTAGAATTGATAACACCACATTCAGACACTGTAGCTGTTGATGAGAAGACATTCTCTGGAAGTGGTTCCCCTTTAATTGCAAATTAACTTTCAGAAAAGCTTTGTTCTTTGCAGTGAAGTTATACAGGGTTCTTCCTGTAGTACAGCTACTAGACAGAGTGATTGTGGTTTAGAGTGTGTTTCTGCTGCAGTCTAACCATAGCCACAAATAAAATTGTTCTTATATAAAGGAGATATCTGTAAATAATCCCAAGGGCATGGCAGAGAGACAACCTAATGTCTTGTCTAGCAATGAGTTACAGTGAAGATGATGTTGATAAACATTAATACTAAAGTAAGTGTGAACGGTCCCATTGTGCATACTGAGTGTCCATGTGACAACAGACACCAAATTCCATAAAAGAACCTTTAGGACCAGGCTAGCACTGCTCTTTGTGTATAGCAGCCCCCTTTCCCTATAGTTGAACTTGCTCACCAGTACTTGTTTGCGACCAGGTCTTGCACATGCTGCAGTCAAGGCTTATTCCAGGATAGGCTCTGACACTAGAAATATTGAAGACACCAATCAACAATACCAAGAACTGGATAACAGGAGAACACAGGTAGTGGAGAGATCAGGATACTGCCACTGAGTTTGTAAGATCTGACCAGAAAGATCTTGGGTCAGGGCTGGCCAAATCTGCGAGCAAGGAATACTAGGTATTATTTCAGGGACTTCAACATGTAACCATAAAAGCTTCAGGATAAGGCATCAGCCTTGGTATTCTGAGACCCTGGTCTGTATGTAATGACAAAATCAAATTTTGAAATAAAGTGCCCAATGTGTCTGTCTAATATTCAATCTATTAGCAGATGGAATATATTGCAGATTCTTGTGACCAGTAAAGACCACAATGGGATATAGAGACTCCTCCAATCAATGTCTCCCGTCTTCGAAACCCCACTTTATGGCCAATATTATACAATTCCCAACATTGTGATTAATCTCTGTCACATAGAATTTTCAAAAAAAGAAAGCACAAGGATGTAATTTATTATCTTCACATGCACAATTATATAAGACCAGGCCTGACATGTCACCATCACACAGAAGACTTTGAGTTTGGTCTTCTGTGTTTGATCCTAACTCTGCCTGCCTGCCCTGATCTTTCCATATGAATACCTGTCTTTGCCTTTGGATACTGATTTTACATTTCATTATCTGAACCAGAGTCATACTATGCCAAGCTGGTTACACTATAATGTGTCATAATGTGTCCCAGCCTGTTCAGCATAGGGCCGAAAAAAAGTGGCCCCCTTCCCCCCTATGGAAAAATAAAAGATTTGGATAGATGACAAACATCCTGGTCCTAGTAGAGCTGCGATGCAAGTAAATGAAAAGGGGGCTGTCTGTGACTAGCCAAGCAGTACAACTTGCCTCTGATAGGCTGAAGCATGAGAAAACCACAGCGATTCGCTAGTCATGTATAGCCCCCTAGTGTATGAATGAACTTCATTGATGCGTCAATATCATCCACTGTAAATTCCACATTGTTTTACTACTCCAACTGTATATCAGGCCTGAGTGTCCTCTTGGATCTCATAAAGATTGTTATCCCCATGTACCATAAAATTTATGAGATTATTTGTTACCATGTGGCGTGTGTGCTTCCTCCCCTGCTCCAGGCACCAAAACTATATTCACTATAGGATTTGCTATAGGATGCATTTTGCACCTATCACTATCCAATCACTATTGATGCAGGACACTGGATTTTGATTTCTCATACCCACTGGCATGGAAATACATTAATTTACTACTGGTTTCAACATCTGTACAATGCACATAACAGGTCTGACTTTGGTACCCAATGTCAGCATACCAATTCATGTTTTTACTTATGTTCTTATGCAATGCATTACCATTGCCTTGCATCACATTTTTTTTAAACACTTCTTCCTCCATTGAATGCTTTTATTGACCTCCAGAACACAACTACATGTTAACAACTAGACGTCAAAAGTAAATACATTTGTCATGTGGTCTCACTGACATTTGAACTTGTACACATATTAGATTATAAAGATATTTTATTCGAAAGACAGTTCTGATGTTATGCTGCTCTCATGATTTAATTAAAACATAACAAATGTTAAATTAAAAAAATAAAATTAAAATTTAAGAAGCAGGTGGGCCGAAAATAGTAGTGGAAAGTGTCCTTATTACTGTTTCTGCCATGCACGGTTCTATCTGGACCCACAATGCCATAGAACATTGCGCAGAGTATTTCTACGGGGCAGTTGCCAAAAGTGGAAAGTCAGTGTACACTTTTATACGCGCTAGTTGTGTCTGCATGTTCTACGGTAAGTAAATGCCCCGTATAGCCTTGAATGGTTAGTAAGGACAGGAATAAAGAGATGCTTGTAAACACTGACTGATATAAATGGTTATGTGATAAGAATAAGGCTGAGATTTTGGGCCACAGAACTTCTCATTTACTTACTATTCAATTGTGTGGTTTGCTTGTCCTCTTTCTCACCCTGCTCCTTCTCATGGCTGCTGTTGACATCTCAGCTACTTAAATGATTGGTGTACAGCCACCTGTTTCACTCACTCTCCTCTCACTCCATTGTCAACTCTCTTCAATCAGGCTTCTGTCCACAACATTCCACTGAAACTGCTCTTACAAAAGTGATCAATGATCTACTTACTGCAAAGTCTAAGGGCCATGTCTTCATACTCATCCTTCTGGACCTCTATGCTGCTTTTGACACTGTTGATCATCTTCATCTGTTACACACCCTTCACTCCATTGGCCTTCGTGAGACAGTTTCTTCCTGGTTCACTCTCTACTTATCAAATCGCTCTTTTAGTGTTTCTACCTCTGGCACATCCCTCCACTCCCACTATCTGTTGGGGTCCCATAAGGCTCTGTTCTTGGCCCTTTACATTTATCACTGTACTTTTCTTCTTTTGGGGAATTAATTCTCTCATTCAGCGTTCAGTACCACTATACACTGACAACACTCAAATCTATTTCTCTTGCCCTGATCTCTCCCCTTTTGTACTATCTCGTGTAATCAACTGTCTTTCTGCTATCTCCACATGGATATCCCAACACAACCTAAAGCTCAACATCTCCAAAACAGAATTTATCATCTTCTTACCTCCCTTCAAATCCCACTTACCGTCAATAACACCACAATTTTCTCAAGCCCACTGCCTTGGTGTCACACTTGACATTGCCCTCTGCTTTATTCCTCACATCCAGACTCTCCCAGTCCTGTTAAAACATTGCCAGAAAATGCCCTTCTCTTACCCAACATGCTTCCAAAACTCGTATCCTTTCTATCATTATCTGCATTCTTGACGACTGGAATCTCCTGCTATCTGTTATTCCCAACACCAGTGTATTTCCACTTCAATCCATCCTAAATGCTGCTGCAAGACAGATCGTTCTTTATCACCACCCCACATCTGCTGCACCACTTTGCAAATCCCTATACTGACTCCCTGTGCCCTCCAGAATCCAATTCAGATTACATACCATTACCTACCAAGCCCCCAACAACACCACCGTTCAAATCTCATGTCAAAATACTTTCCCTTCCGCCCTGTTAGATCTACCTCTGACCTGCGCCTTGTCTCTGCTAACCACCTCTCACTCCCGTCTACAAGACTTCTCACGTGCTGCTCCTCACTTATGGAATTTCGTACCACACCCAATCCAGCTTTCCCACAGCACTCAAATCTTTAGATGCACTCTGAAAATTCATATTCTTTTTAGAGGTGACCTTATCCCTGATGATACTACTGACACTAATGTACCCTCACAACTATCCCAATCTCAACTCTGAGTCAAACTCCCTCCTCTTGTTTCAGC
Source organism: Mixophyes fleayi (assembly GCF_038048845.1). NCBI lineage: Eukaryota > Metazoa > Chordata > Amphibia > Anura > Limnodynastidae > Mixophyes > Mixophyes fleayi. The sequence goes on from NC_134406.1 coordinate 245,086,647, forward strand.
TGTGCCCACTTAGAATGTAAGCTCTTTAATGAGTAGGGTCCTCCATACCCTCTGTTTTCATGTCTGAATTTTTATGTTTACCTTGTAGTCCATGTTTTATGTATGTACTGTTTTCCTTACTATACGGTGCTGCGGAGCACTGTGGTGTCTTAAAAATCTATGATAATAATAATAATAGTCTATGGGGTCAATTCCATTCTAACCGATGTTTGGATGCATACATTTCCGGGTACTTTAGTACCCAACATCACAGATTTTCCTGTGCATTTCTATGGGATGAGAGGCAACATCCACTATATTGCATCACCGCGGAGTGCCCCCAGGACTGTTCCGGAGGAACTCCTTGGCACATCACTCTGGATTGAATCGACCCCTCTGAATAGAGCTGTGACGACAATGGTCAGTTCATTCTGTTGTGTGGTGTGGTCGGGTAGGACTGGAAGCAGCGAATACCTCCAACACCACATGTAAAATTTTGCCGCAAAATGCCGAATGAAACAAACCTGCTACAGAGCAGTTTTCAAAATCTCTCTAGTGCCAAGCATTACCAATGTATTTTAAACTAAGTACAGCTACTATTATTAAATTATATTAACAGTATAGTTGAGCAGGGTTCTCTTACCTCTCTGTCTGTATGTATTACCCAGTATTGTCTTATTAATGTTTGTTCCCAATTGTAAAGAGCTACGGAATTTGCTGGCGCTATATAAATAAATGTTGATGATGATGATGATGATGATTATATTATTATTATTATTATCATTATTATTTATTGTTGTTGTTCTTGTTTGTTTATATAGCGCCACCAGACTGCAAGGTGTGGTACAGAGTATATCTAAAACCTATCTGAGACAGAAAAAGAATACAAAATAAAAGAAAAACAACAAAACATTCATTTTCCTCTTTTTATTATGTACAGATGAATCATTTTAACAAGTTATCACTTACTCAATCCTCATCTAGCATCACCGCAAGAGTTAACTGGGAAACGCTAAAGCAATATGTTTTTATTTAAAACATCTCCTTGTCTGAGTATTGCAGGGTGAACAGATATTTCAGAGCTCTCAATTGATAGCATTCCTGGGCTATAATTTAGTCTTGACATCTGCCTGCTGAAGTACTGCACATATGTCATTTCAGTTAAAGGCTGTAGACTAGAAATGCAAATAACCTTCCCTCCTCTGCTGTGTTAGAAAAACACCAAATCTATGTGCTGGAAACATCTGCACGCTTAGGTATAACAATAGCAAGGGTTTTTTTTCTTTCTTTAAAATCCATTAGCGGCAGACAAGTCTGCGCCGTGGCTTCCAGTGATTCAATGCATTAGTCCTACATTATAATGGTAGCTTCATTACTGTGTCTATGAATAGTTTTTATATAATAGGATATTGATAAGCATCATTTTTTTTCAAATAGCGAAAGAAGGGTCAAGTGTGTAAGAGGAACATTACTCTCCTGTCTGTGGCTTGGGTGTTTTGGAGTATACGTTTTGTCAAGATCCAACGATTGCTCTGGCATGATCCCCCTACTATAAACTGGTCCTACCACTTGCAGAGCATCACATTATTCAATATGGAATTCACAGTTTAATCAATGAAATCTGAATCCCCATGACTTATGTGTGTGGGGAAGGTATTAAACTGCTCTCTCCTGGCTGTGTTAGACCAATGAAGCAATTTCAGCTGCCAGAGCTCAGATAATGGTTAAATACAACTTATCTGTAACTGTTGGTTTGAAACACTTTACATTATACTAGTGTAAGACTCTGCCTAGGATTGAGCCTATCGCCCTACGCTTTAGTTTCTGTTCCTTAACCGCTAGGCTATTGGAGTAGGAGTTGTTGTATAACTCTCTCCCTCTTTTCTTGCTGCATTTAGTATCTATCCATTCAGAGGCCATCTTCTCCACCTTCAAATGAGGAAACGTTGAGGTGTTGCCCATAGCAACCAATCAGATTCAATCATTTTCTAGAATGTACAAGATAAATGATAGCTAGAATCTGATTGGTAGCTATGGGTAACATCTTATTTTTTCATTTTTAGAAGGTTTGATAAATCTACCACTAAATAGTTTATGTGGGGTAGAGAATTATTCCTCTTTCTAGAAGACCTGTGGATGTAACTATTACAGAAATAGGAAGATAAAATTGATGTTACTGTCATGAAGGACAGGCTTAAGTATCCATATTAGCTAGAGAGTGCAATGTGTCTAAATTAGGGATGAGCGCGCTCGGATTTCTGAAATCCGAGCCCACCCAAACGTTGCGGATCCGAGTCGGATCCGAGACAGATCCGGGTATTGGCGCCAAATTCAAAAGTGAAACTGAGGCTCTGACTCATAATCCCGTTGTCGGATCTCGCGATACTCGGATCCTATAAATTCCCCGCTAGTCGCCGCCATCTTCACTCGGGCATTGATCAGGGTAGAGGGAGGGTGTGTTAGGTGGTCCTCTGTGCTGTTTAGTTCTGTGCTGTTTAGTTCTGTGCTGTTTAGTTCTGTGCTGTTTAGTTCTGTGCTGTTTAGTGCTGTGCTGTGCTGTGCTGTGCTGTGCTGTGCTGTGCTGTTTAGTGCTGTGCTGTGCTGTGCTGTGCTGTGTTCTGCAGTATCAGTCCAGTGGTGCTGTGTGCTGTGCTCTGTCCTTCTGAGGTCAGTGGTGCTGCTGGGTCCTGTGCTGTGTCCTGTTCAGTCCAGTGGTGCTGTGTCCTGTGCTCTGTGCTTCTAAGGGCATAGTTATTTCCCCAATATTCCCCTGTGTTTAAAAAAATAAAAAAAAGTTTTTTTTATAAAATACCAAAAACTACTTTAATATTTTTTAATTACCACAAAATTTTCACAACCAATCCTGCAGTATAAGCCCATTGGTACTGCAATATTACCAAGTTCACACATTCAGCAGTAAAAGTCCAGTGGTACTGCAATATTACAAAGTTTACACATTCTGCAGTATCAGTCCAGTGGTGCTGTGTCCTGTGCTCTGTCCTGCTGAGTTCCGTAGTGCTGCTGGGTCCTGTGCCGTGTCCTGTTCAGTCCAGTGGTGCTGTGTCCTGTGCTCTGTGCTTCTAAGGGCATAGTTATTTCCCCATTATTCCCAAGTTTGTAAAAAATAAAAAAAAAGTAAAAAAAAATAAAAAATTAAAAAAATAAATAAATATATAATAATTATAACCAAATATGCAAAACCAATCCAGCATTATAAGTCCATTGGTACTGCAATATTACCAAGTTCACACATTCTGCAGTATCTTGTGCTACATATAATGGAGACCAAAAATTTGGAGGATAAAGTAGGGAAAGATCAAGACCCACTTCCTCCTAATGCTGAAGCTGCTGCCACTAGTCATGACATAGATGATGAAATGCCATCAACGTCGTCTTCCAAGCCCGATGCCCAATCTCGTAGTACCGGGCATGTAAAATCCAAAAAGCCCAAGTTAAGAAAAAGTAGCAAAAAGAGAAACTTAAAATCATCTGAGGAGAAACGTAAAGTTGCCAATATGCCATTTACGACACGGAGTGGCAAGGAACGGCTTAGGCCCTGGCCCGTGTTCATGACTAGTGGTTCAGCTTCACCCACGGATCTTAGCCCTCCTCCTCCTCCCCCCCCTACAAAAAATTGAAGAGAGTTATGCTGTCAGCAACAAAACAGCAAACAACTCTGCCTTCTAAAGAGAAATTATCACAAATCCCCAAGGCGAGTCCAAGGGTGTTGGTGGTTGTCAAGCCTGACCTTCCCATCACTGTACGGGAAGAGGTGGCTCGGGAGGAGGCTATTGATGATGTAGCTGGCGCTGTGGAGGAACTTGATGATGAGGATGGTGATGTGGTTATTGTAAATGAGGCACCAGGGGGGGAAACAGCTGATGTCCATGGGATGAAAAAGCCCATCGTCATGCCTGGTCAGAAGACCAAAAAATGCACCTCTTCGGTCTGGAGTTATTTTTATCCAAATCCAGACAACCAATGTATGGCAATATGTAGCTTATGTAAAGCTCAAATAAGCAGGGGTAAGGATCTTGCCCACCTAGGAACATCCTCCCTTATACGTCACCTGAATAACCTTCATAGTTCAGTGGTTAGTTCAGGAACTGGGGCTAGGACCCTCATCGGTACAGGGACACCTAAATCCCGTGGTCCAGTTGGATACACACCAGCAACACCCTCCTCGTCAACTTCCTCCACAATCTCCATCAGATTCAGTCCTGCAGCCCAAGTCACCAGCCAGACTGAGTCCTCCTCAATACGGGATTCATCCGAGGAATCCTGCAGCGGTACGCCTACTACTGCCACTGCTGCTGTTGCTGCTGTTAGTCGGTCATCTTCCCAGAGGGGAAGTCGTAAGACCGCTAAGTCTTTCACCAAACAATTGACCGTCCAACAGTCGTTTGCCATGACCACCAAATACGATAGTAGTCACCCTATTGCAAATCGTATAACTGCGGCTGTAACTGCAATGTTGGTGTTAGACGTGCGCCCGGTGTCCGCCATCAGTGGAGTGGGATTTAGAGGGTTGATGGAGGTATTGTGTCCCCGGTACCAAATCCCCTCGAGATTCCACTTCACTAGGCAGGCGATACCAAAAATGTACAGAGAAGTACGATCAAGTGTCCTCAGTGCTCTTAAAAATGCGGTTGTACCCACTGTCCACTTAACCACGGACATGTGGACAAGTGGTTCTGGGCAAACGAAGGACTATATGACTGTGACAGCCCACTGGGTAGATGCATCCCCTTCCGCAGCAACAGCAACAGCTGCATCAGTAGCAGCATCTACAAAATGGCTGCTCATGCAAAGGCAGGCAACATTGTGCATTACAGGCTTTAATAAGAGGCACAACGCTGCCAACATATTAGAGAAAATGAGGGAAATTATCTCCCAGTGGCTTACCCCACTTAGACTCTCATGGGGATTTGTGGTGTCAGACAATGCCAGTAACATTGTGCGGGCATTAAATATGGGCAATTTCCAGCACGTCCCATGTTTTGCCCACACCATTAATTTGGTGGTGCAGCATTACCTCAAGAGTGACAGGGGTGTGCAGGAGATGCTTGCGGTGGCCCGCAAAATTGCTGGACACTTTCGGCATTCAGCCAGTGCCTACCGCAGACTAGAGGCACATCAAAAAAGCTTGAACCTGCCCTGCCATCACCTCAAACAAGAGGTTGTGACGCGCTGGAACTCCACCCTCTATATGCTGCAGAGGATGGAGGAGCAGCAAAAGGCCATTCAGGCCTACACAGCCACCTACGACATAGGCAAAGGAGTGGGGATGCGCCTGAGTCAAGCGCAGTGGAGACTGATTTCCGTGTTGTGCAAGGTTCTGCAGCCATTTGAACTTGCCACACGAGAAGTCAGTTCCGACACTGCCAGCTTGAGTCAGGTCATTCCCCTGATCAGGCTGTTGCAGAAGCAGCTGGAGAAAGTGAGGGAGGAGCTGGTAAGCCATTGCGATTACAGCAAGCATGTAGCTCTTGTGGATGTAGCCCTTCGTACGCTTTGCCAGGATCCGAGGGTGGTCACTCTTTTAAAGTCAGAGGAATACATTCTGGCCACCGTGCTCGATCCTCGGTTTAAAGCGTATGTTGTGTCTCTGTTTCCGGCGGACACAAATCTACAGCGGTGCAAAGACCTGCTGGTCAGGAGATTGTCCTCTGAAGAGGACCGTGACATGCCAACAGCTCCACCCTCATTTTCTTCCACATCTATGGCTGCGAGGAAAAAGCTCAGTTTTCCCAAAAGAGGCACTGGCGGGGATGCTGATAACATCTGGTCCGGACTGAAGGACCTGCCAACCATTGCAGACATGTCTACTCTCGCTGCATTGGATGCTGTCACAATAGAAAAAATTGTGGATGATTACTTTGCTGACACCATCCAAGTAGACATGTCAGACAGTCCATATTGTGACTGGCAGGAAAAAAAGGCAGTTTGGAAGCCCCTGTACAAACTGGCTCTATTTTACCTGAGTTGTCCCCCCTCTAGTGTGTACTCGGAAAGAGTTTTTAGTGCAGCGGGGAACCTGGTCAGTGAGCGGCGAAGGAGGTTGCTTCCTCACAACGTTGAAAAAATGATGTTTATAAAAATGAATAATCAATTCCTCAATGAAGTACAGCACTGCCCTCCAGATACTACAGAGGGACCTGTGGTTGTGGAGTCCAGCGGGGACTAATTGATAATGTGTGATGAGGAGGAAGTACACACTGTAGGGGGAGAGGAATCAGAGGTTGAGGATGAGGACGACATCTTGCCTCAGTAGAGCCTGTTTAGTCTGTACAGGGAGAGATGAATAGCTTTTTTGGTGTGGGGGCCCAAACAAACCAATCATTTCAGTCAAAGTTGTTTGGTAGGCCCTGTCGCTGAAATGATTGGTTTGTTAAAGTGTGCATGTCCTATTTCAACAACAGACCTCTCAACTGCAGCTCATCCCTCCTCTGCGGGGATAATGTCTCCTGTGCTCTGACACGTCACTCTGTGTACTCTCAGCCTCAGGATCTGACACTACAGCTACCATGCCTCTTGTAGCAGCCCTCACTCCAGGGCCTCTTCCATGTGCAGTGTCCCCCTCTCTCTTGGGTTCACTATAGTGGCATGGAGTTCTCCCCCTCATCCAGGGCACACATTCCTTGCCCTGGCTCAGTCACCACGCTCAGACTTCCAGGCAATGCTGGGGGAGCCTGGGAGCTTCCACCCCAGGTCCCCAGCTACAACTCTCCTCTCCTGTGTCTTCTCTCTCTTTCTGACACTTTAAAGATCGTGCCTTTAAATGAAAAAGTCAGTCTTCATTGCACGACTATGTGCAAGGGCAACAGGGACATTTTTTTGGGTTTACAAAGTCAAACAATAACACTACGACCCTGTCTGTCTGGGGTATGTCAATGACGAATTGTCTGGAGCATGTTTTGAGGAGGTATTGTGGCCCCGGTATCAAATTGGGTACCGGGGCCACCCCACTATGCAGTCCAGATACTTGTTTGGTGGAATTCCGACACGTGGAGGGTTTTTTAATTATATTGTGGCCTCGGTACCAAATTGTGTACCGGGGCCACCACACTACGCAGTCAAGATACTTGTTTGGTGGAATTCAGACCAGTTGAGGGTTTTATTATTATATTGTGTGGACCACTCTATCTATACCACACTACAACTCTATACCACTCTATTTCCTACTTTAATTCTATTTAATTCTATTTCCTACTTTAATTCTATTACTAATTAATTAACATAAAGAGGAACAAAAAAAACCAATTTTACCAAAAGTATAATATGACTTAGACTTACAAACACTACACTTGAAAGATCGTGCCTTTAAATGAAAAAGTAAGTCTTCATTGCACGACTATGTGCAACAGGGACAGTTTTTTTCTTTACAAAGTCAACTAATAACACTTGGACCCTGTCTGTCTTTAACATACTTAATGGGATCTCAATGACGAATTGTCTGTAGCATGTTTGGAGGAGGTATTGTGGCCCCGGTATCAAATTGGGTACCGGGGCCACCCCACTATGCAGTCCAGATACTTGTTTGGTGGAATTCCGACACGTGGAGGGTTTTTTAATTATATTGTGGCCTCGGTACCAAATTGTGTACCGGGGCCACCACACTACGCAGTCAAGATACTTGTTTGGTGGAATTCAGACCAGTTGAGGGTTTTATTATTATATTGTGTGGACCACTCTATCTATACCACACTACAACTCTATACCACTCTATTTCCTACTTTAATTCTATTTAATTCTATTTCCTACTTTAATTCTATTACTAATTAATTAACATAAAGAGGAACAAAAAAACCAATTTTACCAAAAGTATAATATGACTTAGACTTACAAACACTACACTTGAAAGATCGTGCCTTTAAATGAAAAAGTAAGTCTTCATTGCACGACTATGTGCAACAGGGACAGTTTTTTTCTTTACAAAGTCAACTAATAACACTTGGACCCTGTCTGTCCTTAACATACTTAATGGGATCTCAATGACGAATTGTCTGTAGCATGTTTGGAGGAGGTATTGTGGCCCCGGTATCAAGTTGGGTACCGGGGCCACCCCACTACGCAGTCCAGATACTTGTTTGGTGGAATTCTGACACGTGGAGGGTGTATTTATTTTATTGTGGCCCCGGTATCAAGTTGGGTACCGGGGCCACCCCACTACGCAGTCCAGATACTTGTTTGGTGGAATTCTGACACGTGGAGGGTTTTTTAATTATATTGTGGCCTCGGTACCAAATTGTGTACCGGAGCCACCACACTACGCAGTCAAGATAGATAGATGCGTATCATAGATAAAGTACATTCAGTGGTGTGGGGCAAATTGAAAAATATTCAAAATGCACTGACATTATCAAAAACAAGAGGTTGTCACACGCTAAAACTCCAACATGTATATGATGGAGAGGATGGAGGAGCAGCCGTATGTGTAGTGTAATGCAGACCTGTTGAAGGTTTTTTATATATTTTATTGTGGTGCCCAGTGCCCACTCCTCTACGCAGTCCAGGTACATTTATTGGTGCGATTCATAAAAGTTCAGGGTTTTTAAGATATTGTGGTGACCCACTCCTCTACGCAGTCCAGGTACATTTATTGGTGCGATTCATAAAAGTTCTGGATTTTTAATATATTGTGGTGACCCACTCCTCTACGCAGTCCAGGTACATTTATTGGTGCGATTCATAAAAGTTCAGGGTTTTTAATATATTGTGGTGACCCACTCCTCTACGCAGTCCAGGTACATTTATTGGTGCGATTCATAAAAGTTCAGGGTTTTTAAGATATTGTGGTGACCCACTCCTCTACGCAGTCCAGGTACATTTATTGGTGCGATTCATAAAAGTTCAGGGTTTTTAATATATTGTGGTGACCCACTCCTCTACGCAGTCCAGGTACATTTATTGGTGCGAATCAAACAAGTTGATGGTTTTCTTATTATATATATTGTGGTGACCCACTCCTCTACGCAGTCCAGGTACATTTATTGGTGTGATTCATAAAAGTTCAGGGTTTTTAAGATATTGTGGTGACCCACTCCTCTACGCAGTCCAGGTACATTTATTGGTGCGATTCATAAAAGTTCAGGGTTTTTAATATATTGTGGTGACCCACTCCTCTACGCAGTCCAGGTACATTTATTGGTGCGATTCATAAAAGTTCAGGGTTTTTAAGATATTGTGGTGACCCACTCCTCTACGCAGTCCAGGTACATTTATTGGTGCGATTCATAAAAGTTCAGGGTTTTTAATATATTGTGGTGACCCACTCCTCTACGCAGTCCAGGTACATTTATTGGTGCGAATCAAACAAGTTGATGGTTTTCTTATTATATATATTGTGGTGACCCACTCCTCTACGCAGTCCAGGTACATTTATTGGTGCGATTCATAAAAGTTCAGGGTTTTTAAGATATTGTGGTGACCCACTCCTCTACGCAGTCCAGGTACATTTATTGGTGCGATTCATAAAAGTTCAGGGTTTTTAATATATTGTGGTGACCCACTCCTCTACGCAGTCCAGGTACATTTATTGGTGCGAATCAAACAAGTTGATGGTTTTCTTATTATATATATTGTGGTGACCCACTCCTCTACGCAGTCCAGGTACATTTATTGGTGCGATTCATAAAAGTTCTGGGTTTTTAATATATTGTGGTGACCCACTCCTCTACGCAGTCCAGGTACATTTATTGGTGCGATTCATAAAAGTTCAGGGTTTTTAAGATATTGTGGTGACCCACTCCTCTACGCAGTCCAGGTACATTTATTGGTGCGATTCATAAAAGTTCAGGGTTTTTAATATATTGTGGTGACCCACTCCTCTACGCAGTCCAGGTACATTTATTGGTGCGAATCAAACAAGTTGATGGTTTTCTTATTATATATATTGTGGTGACCCACTCCTCTACGCAGTCCAGGTACATTTATTGGTGCGATTCATAAAAGTTCAGGGTTTTTAAGATATTGTGGTGACCCACTCCTCTACGCAGTCCAGGTACATTTATTGGTGCGATTCATAAAAGTTCAGGGTTTTTAATATATTGTGGTGACCCACTCCTCTACGCAGTCCAGGTACATTTATTGGTGCGATTCATAAAAGTTCAGGGTTTTTAATATATTGTGGTGACCCACTCCTCTACGCAGTCCAGGTACATTTATTGGTGCGAATCAAACAAGTTGATGGTTTTCTTATTATATATATTGTGGTGACCCACTCCTCTACGCAGTCCAGGTACATTTATTGGTGCGATTCATAAAAGTTCAGGGTTTTTAAGATATTGTGGTGACCCACTCCTCTACGCAGTCCAGGTACAATTATTGGTGCGATTCATAAAAGTTCAGGGTTTTTAATATATTGTGGTGACCCACTCCTCTACGCAGTCCAGGTACATTTATTGGTGCGAATCAAACAAGTTGATGGTTTTCTTATTATATATATTGTGGTGACCCACTCCTCTACGCAGTCCAGGTACATTTATTGGTGCGATTCATAAAAGTTCTGGGTTTTTAATATATTGTGGTGACCCACTCCTCTACGCAGTCCAGGTACATTTATTGGTGCGATTCATAAAAGTTCAGGGTTTTTAATATATTGTGGTGACCCACTCCTCTACGCAGTCCAGGTACAATTATTGGTGCGAATCATAAAAGTTCAGGGTTTTTAAGATATTGTGGTGACCCACTCCTCTACGCAGTCCAGAAAGATACCTTTTTGCAACGTTTTGGACTAATAACTATATTGTGAGGTGTTCAGAATACACTGTAAATTAGTGGAAATGCTTGTTATTGAATGTTATTGAGGTTAATAATAGCCTAGGAGTGAAAATAAGCCCAAAAACTTGATTTTTAAACTTTTTATGTTTTTTTCAAAAAAAATCCGAATCCAATACCTTAAATCCGAACCGAGACCTTTCGTCAAGTGTTTTGCGAGACAAATCCGAACCTCAAAAATAACGAAAATCCGGATCCAAAACACAAAACACGAGACCTCAAAAGTCGCCGGTGCACATCCCTAGTCTAAATGGACAGTGTCAACCATCCTTAATGATCTTCTGTCATATCAAAAGTGAGTTCCCGCTAGGTTCAAAGGCTCATTTCATTACACACACAGTGAGACATTCGGATTCCTGATAAATATTTGAGATTGTATGAAGCTGATCCAGAAACTGTTCTCTCCAGAACTGTTACCAGTGATGAGATGTGGGTCCACCTCTGGGGTCCTGAGATGAACCCAGAATCCATGGAAGGGAGGCACAAGGGTTCTCTTCTTTTCCTTTCAAGACATTTAATACACAACTGTTTGTTGAGAAGATTCTGGACACTCTACCACTTTATAAACACCCCCTTTATTAATTAATTAAATTTTTCCACTAAAATAATAAAATGAAATAATGCTCATTTTAGCTTAATGTATTTCTTAAATCAATCAATTTGCAATTACTGGTGAAAAGTTGCAATTATTGAACTCCACCACATTATGCACCGCTATATAATTCTGTAGTGTGCACATACACATACATACTAGTGTCCATTTTTGTCAGCAGCCAATTAACCTAGCAGCATGTGTTTGGATTTTGGGAAGAAACCAGAGCATGACATGCGTCGGACAGTAAATATATCCCCATGCTAAAGTACACTCTGTACCAGGTCACCACAAATATCAGGCCACAACACCATAAACACAACAAGACTGGAAAAAAATCTGTGTGCTTCTATTCTTTTAAAACACATAACTTGCCTACTCTCCCGGAAAGTCCAGTAGACTCTTGAATTTTGGGGAATCCTCCTGGAACTCTGGATGAGTAGGCTACACTCCCAGATCCTGCTTAACTTCCTTGTGAAGTGGGCAGGGCTTGATGATGAAAATCATGTCATCAGGCCCCACCATTGATGCCTATGGATAACTTGGCGTTACCGCACAGGGAAGGGCCTGATGATGCATTTTGTGTCATCATGGCCCCAACCCCTGCTATGTAATGATGTGAATTTGCGGCATCACCCCCCCTGCACCTGTCCCTTGGACCTCCTGGATTTTCCAAAGTGGAGGTGAAAATAGTAAACAAGCACTGAATTTAAAATTACAATGTACTCTAATGCATGTCATCATGCTGCAATATATAATGCTGGACACTAGGAGAAAAATTTACGGCAATATTGTAACTACTGTACACTTACAATACAAACCGAAATCCACAAATGGTCTTGCTTCATGTCCCATGTACGCGGGCCATAGGGTCAATGCGGTGCTCGGCCCACGACACCAAACACAGATACACAGCTGCTGCACTTCCATATTCTAAGAACAAGAAAAAAAAGTTGTCAACTTTGTAGATTACATTATTGTACAGTATTAATGCTGGTTGACATGGTGACTTTAAGGAAGGAAATTACAATTTAGACCTTTTCTCTGACACTGTAAAGGCATCAGCCAGCACTGTGGTTAATATAGTTTTGACAGTATTGCATGTGTTGCTCACTACAGAGTTTCCATTTTATATAGTCTGTGATGCACATGCATATTGATACAGGCTACAATTATTTATATCGTAGTCCTGCTTGCTGTATTTTGTCAATCTTAAAATAAATTGAATCACACTGTAACCAATCACAAGCAGTTTACCGCAATGGTCTCTTGATGTAATTAGCTGGCTCACAGGAAACCAGTTTGGATTGGCTGAGCAGGTTGACAATTGAGAATACTGTACTCTGATTCTGTGTCATGATTTCAGTCGGAGTAGTTATCATTGCGCTTTTGTGGTTTTTATTTTATTTCCACATGGACTATGACTGGATAAGAAGATTATACTGTTAAAAAAAAAAGTATTTTGGGGTGTCGCTATTTCAGGAAATATTTCTTTATCATGATGTGTGAAAGTAAACTATATTCCCATAGAGTGTAAGCTTATGAGCAGGGCTTTTATACCTCTCCGCCTGTCTGTATGTATCGCCCAGTATCGTTTTATTACTGTGTTTGTTCCCACTTGTAAAGCGCTACGGAGTTTGCTGTCACTATACAAATAAGCGATGATGATGACGATTCTGTAGCTAATCATCATTGGCATTACAAACTGGAACATATCATCATCATCATTTATTTATATAGCGCCACTAATTCTGGAGCGCTGAACAGAGATCTCATTCACATCAGTCCATGCCCCATTGGAGCTTACAGTCTAAATTCCCTAATATAGACACACACTCACTCACAGACACAGACACAGACACAGACAGACAGAGAGGGAAACACTGGGGTCAATTTTAATAGCAGCCAATTAACCTACCAGTATGTTTTTGGAGTGTGGGAGGAAACCGGAGCACCCGGAGGAAACCCATGCAAACACAGGGAGAACATAGAAACTCCACACAGATAAGGCCATGGTAAGGAATTGAACTCATGACCCCAGTGCTGTGAGGCCGAAGTGCTAACCACTTAGCCACCGTGATGCCCAGTTAGTAAATACATTTTTAGAGTTATTTCTTTATTACAGAGTTTTCCTGAGCACGACTGTAGATTACAATATCATCACTAATTAGTCGAGTGGATGGATGGAGGTTAGTTAGTGGTCTGGTGTTACATTTCATCTATACTTCAGTCAGGGACGGACCCAGACATTTGCCCTACCGGGGCGATTTTAGGGGGGGGGGGCGATTTAGGAACCGCCCCCTTTCTGTGTTCTAAGGCTGCCGCGGCTGCACAGTATGTGCCGGTCCGTTCAGCAGTGAAAGTGTGCTGTCCCGCTGCTCTGATTGTGTTTAAAACACAATCAGAGCAGCCGGGCAGCACACTGTCACTGCTGAACGGACCTGCACAGTGTGCAGCTGTCGGCAGCAAGCCCCTGGTAGGGGGGGCGATTGCCCCCCCCCCCCCCCCCCCTGGATCCGCCACTGACTTCAGTCCTTTCACAGTACACAGTACACGGATTTCTATGGGGACTGATATTTTTTGTGATTTAACAAGTTCTGAAGATCGAAGTTTTCAGAACTTGTGCCCGATGGCTAATGCCATCGTTATCGTGCAATGCGCGGTAAGAGAGACAAGTGGACAGTACTGATAATATAAACAGGCAATATCAAGTATTGGGGCATATTGCGTTATAGTAACACGATGCCAATGGTAATAAAGTCAACCCATGCCATGTATCAATTTAACGCTTGCTGCATCTCTATCCTAAATATGTATTTAATAAAACACAGAGTGAAATTAATTGTTTAAGCAGCCCCTAAAATAACGCAAATTGGGATCAATGGAATATACGTCAGAGATAACTTTGAATTAGCATTGTATTTATCACATTTAGAGAGTATCTAAGAAATATATATGGGAACAGTATGTAGGAATAGTTAGATATTCGACACAGTGTCTAATTGGATACCTTCTACAGAGAGTGAAGCAGCACCTGGGGGCAACAGTACAGTTTCTGGCTATATGTGAGTTCCAGGACAATGTTAAGTAGAGCTAATGATGGAATTTGTAGGGAGAGGCCCCCACCAATCTACCATTATTGGAAATGTAGGGGATTTAGTAACAATGTATGTAAAGTGGAAAATTGATTTCGTTTACACATGTTTTAAAAATTATATAATAATAATGAAGGGATTTTTCTTACAGCGCTTCACAAACAACTGCAGCAGATCTAATCATGTAAAAACTAAACACATAAGTCCCAAAATAAAACAAAATACAAAATAAGATAATTTTTTTTGAAGACCAAAAAGAGAGAATACTTAAATTCAAGATTGTTGATGCACGTAGATTCCTCTCTTGGTTCACAGTTATAGCATATAAATAAAAAAATAAAAAAACAATAATAGTGCAATATTGTAAAATAAAATCTACATACTAAAAATCCTTTATTCTGTTATTTATCTATTATAGTGGACTTCAGTGCAGAAAAAAATATCTTATTTTGTATTTTGCTAAAAATTATAATTATCTATTTTATAAGGCGCCACAAATGTTCCGCAAGCGCCTTGCATAGAGGGTGAACAGAGTACACATTATACAGTGTTACTCAATGTGCAGAAAGCTATGAATAATACGTAATCACACAATACAAAATTATACAATGACCTGTCCAGCTATTGACAAGAGTGAGCATAAGTGATAATCAGCACTCACAAGAAGTAGGATTGTGCCTAGTGGCCTGGGCTCGAGAAACAAGGTTGGGAAATCAGGCCTAGAGGTGCGGCCCCCCTTCACTGGAACAACCTCCCTCACGCCATCCGTCTCTCTCCTAACCTGTGCTCCTTCAAACGAGCACTCAAAACTCACCTGTTCCTCAAAGCCTACCAACCATCCACTTAACCCCCTCATCTTCTCTACTCAGTCTCCCCTCTCTCCTCCCAGCCCCCCCTTTTCTCCCCCAGATTTCAACTGCATCCCCTTGTGCCTGTTTGTTTACCCTCCTTTAGGATGTAAGCTCATATGAGTAGGGCCCTCTTCCCTCTTGTCTCCACTCCTGTTCTTTTGCTCCGCCTCTACTGCATTAGCCTGCCAGAGTTTCTGAAGTATTGGTATTGGTATTTTTTGTTTATTGTTCTGTACTGTCTCTCCCTGTATAGTCTACTGTTTGTTCTGTGTACGGCGCTGCGGAAATCTTGTGGAGCCTTACAAATAAACGATAATAATAATAATAATAATAGAGGTGCAATGGTAGGAAGGAGAGAGGGTCCTGCTCGTAAGAGCTTACAGTCTAGAGGGAGGGTAACCTCAGGTTCCCAGGCTTAGCACAGGAACCAGAGGCTATACCTGAATGCTCCTATGTCAGTAGGTGGGAGGGAAATCCTCCATACCTTTTGTTTTATAACAATCCTGTTAAGGTACAGACTGTGGGGGCTAACCACAGATCTGCCCCCAATATTTTTTTTCTATGTTTATGTCCTGTCATTAATAATAATATAATTTATAAATAATTGGTTCTATTTTTTTGAATGCCTTATGTTTGAAAAACTGATGTTAAATTATTCAAGCTTCTCTTCAAACCTAAAGGTTTAAGTGCAAAACGTAGTTGGAGCAGCTACCAGTGATACAGGATGGCTGTTTGTCAATGTGGGCCAATAAATCCGTTAGAACTGTCACAAAAGAACAAGAGGGATGGTGACTTAGCAAATGTACTTTGTAAAGTTGGAATAGCATTCATAAATGCTAAATTTAATT
The DNA here is from genome assembly GCF_038048845.1 of Mixophyes fleayi. NCBI lineage: Eukaryota > Metazoa > Chordata > Amphibia > Anura > Limnodynastidae > Mixophyes > Mixophyes fleayi. The sequence goes on from NC_134406.1 coordinate 245,102,791, forward strand.
CATAAGACAGCAGAAAATTTATCCTCAATGATTTGCTAATCATTATTTTTTTTACTCAATTTTATTAAGTGTTCCAAATAAATTGTTAACAAATTTAGTTTAATTGTAAAGAACACCTACTGAAGCAAATTCAGCCATTGCGAAAGTGTAGTATTTATTATTTTTAAGGCTGTCACATCTCAAATAAATTGAACCATTCATTATTATTGGCAAGCAGTCTCATATAATTGAGCTCGGCACAAATAGTAAGATGTTTGTATGTACTTAGTATATTGTTACAGAAAATTGTAAATAACTAATTGTTTATTTAGATGAATGGTACAATTTGAATTGGGGAATAAATTATTGGCACAATAAAAATATTCTATTTAGGTACAATCTAGTCATTAAAAATACAATTTGGCACTAATATATTGTTTGAAACCTTGCCAGGGTGTGTTTCCGAAATTATGTATGATTACTTCTGCTAAATTTGTTCTCTGTAATAATTAAAAGACTATTTTACATACTTAAAGAATTGAGTTAATTGATCTCAAACAGTTATTAAGTGATTTACTGCTTGTCTAGGACCACCCACTATCAACATACTCGATTCAATCATACAGTATGGAGGATGTTTACAAAATGTATGTTTTAGATGAATGCTATTGTACGATACACAATAAAAATAATTCTTTTAATTTAGAGATTTATAATCTGTCATTTATGCAATGGATTAATTGGGGGGGTAAATTCTAAACATACAATATATTGCTCGAAAATACAAAATATTACGTTTGTTTCCTCCTTTAAAAAAAGTAAATCTCTAAAATAAAAAAAAATAAAAAAAATCTCTGCAAAATGTAGTTAATGTTAAGGCATTAATATGAAATATTCTAAATGTTGAAAGATGTGCCATTAAAAAGTTATAAAATTAAGGGATTTCTTTGTAAGGGGAATAGTGCGTGCAATTTTTACAGCCCAGGGATATAGCGTGATGTGAATGCCGCATTTTGTGCTTTCTGACATTAAAATTAGTTTTTATAAGTATAGAATGCAAGTCCATGAATTGACATGTATAGGCTGATTATTGGTTCAGTCCACAACATGGCTTCTCCCACTGTGTGCAGGTGACATATCCAATTTAATAAACATTCCAATATCATATACTAAACAGATTAATAGATTATGTCTTGTCATGTCGGAATGGGGCATGAAGGGCCCACCGGGGGACTGCAACGCTAGGGGCCCACCAGAGGGGGTGTGGCCAGCCATCATAGAGGTGAGACTAGATGCTAGAGGGAGAGTGGTCAGCCCATGAAGGACAGCTAGCACCTTAGTGTAGTATATAAAGAATGCAGTGTGTATATAAAGAGTACACAGTCTTGACCTGCCCCTTAGATTGGGAAGAACAGTCACCAAAAATCGGGATTGTCCCACTAGACCAGGCTTGGCTAACCTTTGGCACTCCAGGTGTTGTGAAACTACAAGCCTCAGCATGCTTCGCCAATATATAGCAGCCTATTGCTGGAAAGGTATGCTGGGACTTATAGTTTCACAAACCTGGAGTGCCACAGATTAGCCAAGAATGCACTAGACTCAGAACATTTGACAGACTGTCCTACCTGTTCTTGTCACTTTTACCACCTGTGGCTGCTGGTTTCTTTAGTTGCAGCTTGTCTGGATCCTGGATGTTGGGGGGCCCTATTTGGAAAAAATAATGGGTACATTTAGAAAATTCCAACCAGCCACGGCGTTAATTCAATAGGACCCACAATTAATACTTAGGCCTTCCTCCAGCCCCAACATTAAAGTAATAGTATTCCCATTTAATAAACCTATTTCTCTCCCTCCAGACAGCCCCTGCAATAAATTAATCGCATTTATGTATAATAAAAATACCTATTTCACGCAACCGTTACTGCCATTAAAAAATTTATATTCACATTTAATAAATAGACCTCATGCTCCTCAAACTCAGCCCCACATTCAATTAATAGCCCCCAATCCACCCCATCTTAAATTAATAGTCCCCACTATAAAATTAAATTGCCCCACCTTCACTCTGCCATGCTGCTCTGGCCCCTCTTCACACTCTGCCATTCTGCTCTGGCCCCCCTTCACACTCTGCCATGAAGGTTTGAAATAACTGGATACCTCCATGCCCTTCTATAATTGGCCAAGGAACAGGTAGTACTAATGTTGTTGTGTAGGAAAGACTGCACTGGTATACCTATATGGAAGAATAAGTATTCTTTTAGAGGTTAAGTTAATAATATATCATAAACTGTCAGACATATTGGTACATACACTACTTGTCCTCAGAGATTATGAGAGTTGCTAAGTATGACTGAAAAAAAATTACTCTTATTTAATAATAAACAAACATACAAATAATATATCAATATATAAAAATATTTTTGTTAGAAACAACAATCATATTGTTAAAACTCAAGTAGAAGGTAATAATCTCATATTCTTTATTTATGACACGGATACTTATTTAAAAGTCAGCATAATATTGCACTGCTCAGTGAAGTAATCTACTCCCAATTCGATAAATAGTATTTGCACATACGACTTTAAAACAGTGTCTTACAGGACTAATCGTCCCAGGTATATCTGTTTTCCAATTAAAATACAAATCTCCATCACTTCACTTTTGAAATTGTTTTTAGTAAGGTCGCCTTGATCTTCCGTGATTAAGAACACATGGGGGTAAATGTATCAAGCTGAGAGTTTTCTGGTGGGTTTGAAAAACCAATCAGATTCTAGCTATCATTCATTTAGTACATTCTACAAAATGACAGCTAGAATCTGATTGGTTGCTATAGGCAACATCTCCACTTTTCAAACCCGCCGGAAAACTCTCAGCTTGATACATTTACCCCATGGTGCCATAGATATCGGGAAGCAGTCCTTATACATTTGTGTGTGTTCTATCAGAGTGGGTAAAGTCACCTGTGGTTGTAAATTCAATTCCTATTGTTGGTTTATAGCTGTAGATTTTGGTTTCATAAGTATCCTCTGCTTTTAACCAAGTAAGTTGTTTCTCTGTATCGAATAGCTGATGCATTTCGTTTGGAAATCCAAACACTCTCAAAGCTAATATCTCAAGGAGCCAATCAAATGGCAGAGCCCTGTGAAAAATGACTGGATGTAGCAGCCCCTGGTTCTCCGGCTAGAGGAAAGGGGCATCTTAGTAGAAGCTATTAAATCTAGGAAAAAAGTGTGCATTTTAGTGGGTTAACAAGTCACCAGCCAAAGTCTTGAGCCTGGGTCAAACAGGAGCTTTATTGTGGGGATCCACAGCACACACAGTCAAACAGGTTAGCAGCAATACAAAACAATGCTGAAACTTCAGGCTATATTAGCTCCTGCAGTGGAGCTGTGTGATACTTCCACCCTGCCCAGACGCCAGCCAAGACTAAACTGAATTTGAGTCCTTAAATAGTCCCAAACTCCTCCCCTACGGGGAATGGGTGGGGCCTCCTACTGACTCCCAGGAGATTAACCCTTTCCTCAGATGTGGCAATTGCTCACCCTGCCCCATCTACATTATACAAATAAAATATACAGTGTCATCACACCCTTTGGGTGTTTTTGATATTTAATCTAGATGTTAAAAGACAAAAAAGAGACAGGAATTAACAAGCCAGGTCATCAATGAATCTGTAAGAGTTGAAGCCAGTACAACATGTGCACTAAATGGACAAGAAAATAATAAGTGAATTTTACTGCAGCATCCTGTATTATTTAACACCTTTTTAAAATTTTAACACAGACTACAGCACTATCCACTTTAATAATAAATCATGATGTCTTTTTACACAGCTTTTATTTCTCCTCGGTTGGATTCTTTTCTGATCCTTCAAAAATCATTAGTAAAATAAGTATTAAAAAGGCATAACATATTGTCTACAGAATATTATTGTATTTTCCAATATATTTATTTATATTCTTGGCAGCATTTGAAGAATATTTGCTAGTATTTGACAACAATACTCTTAGGAAAGTGAATATGTGCACGCTACCTGGGTGTACTGAACACCTTAATGCTATGTGAATTTTCAAGGTATGTTATAATGTTATCTTCTTGAAAGATAGATCTTTCTTTTAGTAGCATTTTTAAATAGACTTTTCATATTTTAGGTTTAGATATAAATAGTAAAAATAATACACTTTTCCATGATTACACACCCATGGTTATCTTAAAGCAATTAGTGTTAATATGTGTTATTTTCTCTAGTTTAAGGACAGTTATAAGGGATAGAAATGAGTGTGTGTGTGTGTGTGTGTGTGTGTGTGTGTGTGTGTGTGTGTGTGTGTGTGTGTGTGTGTGTGTGTGTGTGTGTGTGTTTTGTTTTATATCTATTCACTTTTTATCTTACTTTCATTATTTTGTATTAGAAGGTCTCTCAGTAGGATAATATTCAGGGACACAACAAATATATTTTTTTTACAGGTACTGTTTTGTTTGCTCTAACAAGAGCTGGTAAACCAGATCTATTTAGAGTTGTAATAAACAATTCTGTATTTATCTTATTATTGCTATTATACTATTTATTTATTATACTATTTGTATTTATTATTCAGAGAGGTAATTTGGGTCTACTTATACCCAGTAGCTCTCTTTCATGCAGGGGGCCCCACTGTGATCATGTGATCAACCAGGAGAAACAGGAGGCTAAAGTAGCTGATCACGCAGACATCCACCATTATTAATGCGCTTGCTAACCATTGTCCTTGTAGGTATCTCCTGAATACATAGATGCATTGCGGTTCCTTGTTTGTGGAAAAAAGTGTTGATAACCCCAATGCAAAGAGAAGTGAGGTACCCAAATTGAGACAGGGGGCTATATAATTATTTTAAACCTAAATTGGTATTAAATACCTTTACATATTAAATATTAAATAAACTTAATACCAATTTAGGTTTAAAATAATATTATAGCCCTCTGAATACCCACTCATTTTAATATTGTTATATTTCGTATTTTCAACCTATTATTTTAAACAGTATAAAATAGAGTTATATTTTATGTGTGTTTAATCTTGTCCTCATAAGTGAGAGATACAACTGTTATAGATCTCTAACCAAAGGATTAAAATATTGAACGCTATATATTTCTAACAAGTGTGTTGGAAATTGACACTATATAGACCTGTATATGATATATTGGGAGTGCCCCTATGAAATAGTATCTCTTTCTCTTTTTTGGAATGATTAAGCTCTTAATATATACTATTAAGGGAGCACCCCATAGATGGAACTCAATCACATATACAAAGTTTTTGTTCTACTCTGGGTATAATAAATAACATTTATTTGACTATTTACCCAACCTTGAGAAACACATAGTGCGGAGGGTGCACTTTTAAGTTAGTGTAAGAAGAGCCAGCTTGAAGCAAGCTTGAAAGGTTTTAGTTCAGACAATCAGCAGGGAAACGGTTCCAATTCACTTTACAGAAAAGTAACCGGTTCTCCTGAGGTAAGTAACGTGCTGGGGATTCCTGGTCCAGGGTCTTCAGACATTCTTTGGGGTCTTTGAGTGGGTCTGGTAAGTTTCAACTGATTTTTACTATCTCTTATTCACTATCCTTCTCTTCAGTAATCCTAACACTCAACAATTCCCATCCTTTTAGGCCTCAGACTATCTACCTTTCCTATCAATCACTTCCCCTTTATTCAGTGTTGTTTTAGCCTAGAATCTCTGTCACTATTGATCTGTCTGTGCTCTTATCTATTTGTAGATCCCCTTCACCAATGTTCTTATTATTCCAAATGTCTGTCACTATCTCCCTGTATCTACTCTTATTTGTGTGCTGCTCTCCTTATTGAAGTTCTCAGAGTCTAATTCTCTCTTCTCACTTCTCTTATTCCGGTCTCCACCCTGTATATCTCTATCTATCTGTCATTTATTACCTCCTCTGTGTTGCTATTTCTCCATTATTCCCTCTTAATGTCGCTCTACTAGTTCTCTGTTGTTCCTCCTCCCTCTCATCTCACTATTACTTTCCCCTGATCTGTTCCTCTCTCTTAGTCCTCCATGTGCCTCCTCAGCTGTCTCTGTGACCACAGCTCCTCCTCTCACTTAGTCCTCCATGTGCCTCCTGAGCTGTCTCTGTGACCACAGCTCCTCCTCTCTCTTAGTCCTCCATGTGCCTCCTGAGCTGTCTCTGTGACCACAGCTCCTCCTCTCTCTTAGTCCTCCATGTGCCTCCTGAGCTGTCTCTGTGACCACAGCTCCTCCTCTCTCTTAGTCCTCCATGTGCCTCCTGAGCTGTCTCTGTGACCACAGCTCCTCCTCTCTCTTAGTCCTCCATGTGCCTCCTCAGCTGTCTCTGTGACCACAGCTCCTCCTCTCTCTTAGTCCTCCATGTGCCTCCTCAGCTGTCTCTGTGACCACAGCTCCTCCTCTCTCTTAGTCCTCCATGTGCCTCCTGAGCTGTCTCTGTGACCACAGCTCCTCCTCTCTCTTAGTCCTCCATGTGCCTCCTCAGCTGTCTCTGTGACCACAGCTCCTCCTCTCTCTTAGTCCTCCATGTGCCTCCTGAGCTGTCTCTGTGACCACAGCTCCTCCTCTCTCTTAGTCCTCCATGTGCCTCCTGAGCTGTCTCTGTGACCACAGCTCCTCCTCTCTCTTAGTCCTCCATGTGCCTCCTGAGCTGTCTCTGTGACCACAGCTCCTCCTCTCTCTTAGTCCTCCATGTGCCTCCTGAGCTGTCTCTGTGACCACAGCTCCTCCTCTCTCTTAGTCCTCCATGTGCCTCCTGAGCTGTCTCTGTAACCACAGCTCCTCCTCTCTCTTAGTCCTCCATGTGCCTCCTCAGCTGTCTCTGTGACCACAGCTCCTCCTCTCTCTTAGTCCTCCATGTGCCTCCTCAGCTGTCTCTGTGACCACAGCTCCTCCTCTCTCTTAGTCCTCCATGTGCCTCCTCAGCTGTCTCTGTGACCACAGCTCCTCCTATCTCTTAGTCCTCCATGTGCCTCCTCAGCTGTCTCTGTGACCACAGCTCCTCCTCTCTCTTAGTCCTCCATGTGCCTCCTCAGCTGTCTCTGTGATCACAGCTTCTCCTCTCTCTTAGTCCTCCATGTGCCTCCCCAGCTGTCTCTGTGACCACAGCTCCTCCTCTCTCTTAGTCCTCCATGTGCCTCCTGAGCTGTCTCTGTGACCACAGCTCCTCCTTTCTCTCAGTCCTCCATGTGCCTCCTGAGCTGTCTCTGTGACCACAGCTTCTCCTCTCTCTTAGTCCTCCATGTGCCTCCTGAGTTGTCTCTGTGACCACAGCTCCTCCTCTCTCTTAGTCCTCTATGTGCCTCCTCAGCTGTCTCTGTGACCACAGCTCCTCCTCTCTCTTAGTCCTCCATGTGCCTCCTCAGCTGTCTCTGTGACCACAGCTCCTCCTCTCTCTTAGTCCTCCATGTGCCTCCTGAGCTGTCTCTGTGACCACAGCTCCTCCTCTCTCTTAGTCCTCCATGGGCCTCCTCAGCTGTCTCTGTGACCACAGCTTCTCCTCTCTCTTAGTCCTCCATGTGCCTCCTGAGCTGTCTCTGTGACCACAGCTTCTCCTCTCTCTTAGTCCTCCATGTGCCTCCCCAGCTGTCTCTGTGACCACAGCTCCTCTTCTCTCTTAGTCCTCCATGTGCCTCCTGAGCTGTCTCTGTGACCACAGCTCCTCCTTTCTCTTAGTCCTCCATGTGCCTCCTCAGCTGTCTCTGTGACCACAGCTTCTCCTCTCTCTTAGTCCTCCATGTGCCTCCTGAGCTGTCTATGTGACCACAGCTCCTCCTGTCTCTTAGTCCTCAAAGTGCCTCCTCAGCTGTCTCTGTGACCACAGCTCCTCCTCTACCAGTCTCCTCTCAGCTCACTCTAACACCCCAAGCACCGGCCATCCTGCACAAATGTGGCCTCACTTAGAGCTACGCCAACTTTATGTAAGACTTTAGGTACTGAACATGCGCACCAAAAATGCGTCCGTATGTAGATTTTTGCATATGGTAAATTTGTGTCTCCTTACTTAGCAAAGCTGAATACATAAAGGTTGTATTCACATCAGTGCAACATAACTAGACATGGAAGCATCCCCAGATTCTCTTATTAGTAGGCACATTTCTTGCAGGTATTGAAGGGCTGGTGCAAAGATATGTTATGGTGATGATGACGATCAGCAGTACTGTCTAGTGGCCTCTGATTGACTGCTTGTGTATTGACCTCTCCAGCTTATTCATTCCTAAATCTTGAGTCTTAAATTCATTAGTGTTGCGGCTAATAACATCAAGATGCAGCAGTCTATTCTCATTATTTATTTGTCATTTCCATTTGGACTGCTGCAGGAAAGAAGATGGATTACTAAAGGGGTATACAGTGGAACTAGAAGAAAAGCTAGAAGTATTTATATTTAATTACATTTTATATGGAAAATGCGACTTTCAAATTTATTAATAGCAGTCAAGGTACTATCGACTCTTAATGACATTAATATATTGTTTACAAATAGGGCAATGTGTCTTTAGCATTTATTATTAACACTGTTAAGTTGCACCTCTATTCTAGTATACACTTGTATGCATGAAATATGCCTGGCGCAAATACTACTCAACATGCACACGTACGTATGCTTTTTGTGGCATACATCTTTTTTATGTACATATCGGGCCTGAGTCATTAAGGAGAGCAAAGCAAAAAAAGTAGTAAGTTTTCTCCTGGACAAACCATGTTACAATGCAAGGAGTACAAATTAGTTTATCACTTTGTAAGTAAGGACAATTCTGGCTGTTTTTTTCATACAGCACACAAATACTCGATAGCTTTATTTTTTACAATAAACTTTAAATTTAAATGTAAATTTGATCTAGGACAAGACCTACTGCAACTATAAATCTGTCCCCACATTTTAAATTTACCTCCCACTCCAATGCAACATGGTTTTGCCCAGGTGCAAAGTTACTCCTTTTTTATGCTTTACTTTCCTTATTGACTCAGACTCACTGTGTACATATGCATACGACTCAGAGGCTTGAAATCTCTCTACTGGGCCAGAGAAAAGAGGCAAGAGACAGAATTCCCTCATGTTATCAGGGCAGTCACCATGCGGACAAGAGATGCAGAGGAATTCTTGTGCCCACTCACAAGCAAATACTGCCCGCTGTCAAAAACTGGCTGGGTGTGCTATACATACTCTGCTGGCACAAAAATGATATAGACAAATAATTTATTATTCAACTGGATGTTTTTCATCTACTGCCAGTATGCCCAGAGTTGGGAGTACCTTTCAGGGTGCTACATATTTTAAAAGACTTAGTTTACAGAATAGGTATAGATGCTGAGATTGGCACGAAGTATTATAGTGCAGATGGCAAATTGATCATAAAAAACAGGGACTTTGTTGGGTAGGACAAAACTTTTACAGTAAATAATGAAAACATTGGAGTGTTTCAGTAATTTGTTAACTGTTACCAATTATGTTAAAATTTCCATGCCATATATAATATCAGTGCCACCTTGTAAATGAATATATCCTTAGACTAAGACAGAAACTCTGTCTCTTTTAAGCATGACTTGGGTTAACATTAGTAGGCTTGTGCTTAGAGGGCTTTATACAATAACACACAAAAAATCTGAGTTGTATTTCATTGGGGTTTATAAATGTTAAATTAACTAGTTACAATGAGGTTTACTCAGGGCTGCCATCAGAAGCTGTAGGACCCAGTACAAAGTAATCTGGCAGGGCCCCTCTCCATTTTCACATTACATTCCCCCAATACACTTACCTTGCATATGCAGGAGCCGGCTGTCACCACTGTGTTTTCAGAATATACATAACTGTTCAGGACCGCGTTATGAACGTTTTGCTATTATTGCTCCACCGTGACTTTCATTAAATACACATGTACACTGACCATCTGAATCTGCAGAGGTATTAATGATTATCTATGTTGTATTGAGTTAGCGCTATGTTCAAACATGGGTCATTGCAGCTTTGGGACTCTGCACCCTTCCGCGATGCGACGGCTCTTAGACACTGATAGACTGGGAGCCGCTGCATCGTGGAGGGGTGAAAGTCATGGCGTTCATACTAGGTGGTCCACACAGACTAGGAGGCACGGACAGGCTTCTTTCGGGGCCCCCTAGTCTGTCTGGGCCCTCTACAACTGTACCACTTGTAATCCTCCTGATGGCGGCCCTGGATTTAATTTAGGAACATGCTTTAATTGAGAAGAGGATTCTGTATTATTATTATTATATACTGTCCTGTGAAAGGACCTTAAATAGTTAGAATTTGATGTATAAAAGAGACGTGGCTTGTGGATAAGGCAGGGCTTAGAGCACAAAAGGTTGTGCATGGGCAGGAACCTATTATGTAAATATTGTTCTGCAGTTAATGATAGGTACTCATGCCGAAAAGATATATATGTTAATGTTTACCATGTTGCTGCCTCCTGATTCTGCATTTACATCACCACGTGTGGAATGGAGAAGGCTTGTGTTCAAAAGTCATTCAGGACTTACTTAGTGAAAGGGTGAATACAGTTTGATTCCATACTTGCAACTTAATACAAATTTCGATTTTGTCACTAGGTGAAAGGTAGCAAATTATTTGACTTGAGTCAAACTCCGCTGCTCCTCCAAAATACCTCTGCCAAGACAAAGTTGTAACAAATTACTCCTAACTTCTTGTTTCCAGCTCCCCTTCTGGAAATAACGATCTGAATTCAGAGACTGAGCTAAAAGCTTTTTGATTTTGATAAGCAGGTGTGAAATGCATGAATGCCCCTGAATAACATAACAAGAGAACGCTGTACAAAATGATAACCCGGAAGTCAAAAGAATAGACTTAGGCCACCGTACACCTGCTAGACACCTATCGATTTGCCAACAGAAGTAATTAACTCACTTTAGAGCACTTTAAGCTAAACTGAATGTACTGCAGGCTGTGATGCAGGAGTCTTACAAAATGTATGACATAAATATAAGTGCAGGGGGAAAAACTCATAGTAATGAGGCCTAATTAAAACAGCTAATTTGGCAGTCGGTTGAGAACTTTCTGCCAGTAATGTGGCAGCTTCATTTCTTGTTTATTTAGAAGTTGTTCCTTAACTCTGTTTCATGGAATTGTAATGAGGTTATTTTGACAGAAAGGCAACTTTGATTATTTTAATCACAGAGACAGTTTATAATCTAAGGTGAGGAAAGCGAGAAAGTTATGAAGATCTGTAGGAAGTAACAGTGGAGAAGCTTTATTTTATTGCGATCCAGCCGAAATCTGCAATCCTCTATTAGGCATACTAGGCTGATTTAGAGTTGGATGCATTGAGTTTCGAATGTATGTAGGACTTATATAAAAAAAAGTGTACTTATGCATAGATCCTCATCTAACATCCCTCTCTGTCGAGATCTACACTAGCTCCCCCTCCACTTCAGAATCCTGTTCAAACTCCTCACCTACAAAGCCCTCTCTGCTCCTTATCTCTCCAATCTCATCTCTACTCATGCTCCTTCTCGCCCTTTATGGTCTTCCAACAACCGCCACCTCACCTCCCACCTGGTCACTACCTCTCACTACCGCTTTCAAAATTTCTCCAGTGCTGCCCACCTTCTCTCGAACGATCTCCTTAATCCCATCAGGCTTTCCCCCAGCTTGTTTAACTTTAAATGCTCCCTCAAAATCCATCTGTTCAGATTAGCCTATCCTTCCTCCATCTAACCCTCTTCTCTATCCTTCTACACTCACCATACTCTACCTCCCCTCACTCTTCTTCCGTATATTCTCACGTTCATCTCTTCCCTTACAGTTCTGCCCACTCACCCTATGTTCCCTCTATGTGTCTCCTGTCAGTTTCCCCCTCTCACTTAAATGGTAAGCTCCCTTGAGCAGGGCCCTCTATCCTCATGTCCTCTTCCTCCTGTTTACCTTTGCTCCGGCCCCGCCTCTTTTCTTCTTTTCATCACTTTACTCCTGCCACTGTTTCCCCTCTTCTCCCTTGCCTTTACATCTCTATCTTTTTCCTAATCCTGTTAGTGGTGCCCACACTAGTGGGCACAGGTTCAGCTTCCATTCTTCACTTCCCACCTCCCTCTTCACTCTATCTGTGCACTGGTAGTCACTTTCACCTCTTTGCTAGTGCACCAGCTCTCTGCTAAGTTTGTAATAAAGTGCTTAACTGTTGATAACATAACCATAGACGTCTTGGTCTTAAACTTAACCCTTATGTAATATAATAAAAGACACAACACCGACTTGTTGGTAATTAAATCTTCATTATTTAAATAACCGCTGGCTGTTATGGTGACAGGAGAACACTGTACTCAGCCTTATCTATCCATAACCCTGGTATCTGAACGTTAATGGGACAAACGTCCCCAGACATCCCGGAACTCGCACCCTTCTGAGCAACCCTTCTGATCGTAATGCAATGCAAGCCAGCCCAGAGGAGCTGTACTTGCACCGAACCTAAGACAATTCTTCAAAGAGAACGGGTTCCAAATGCCTGACATTCATGAATGTGCACTTCACCCACCTTGCTTATCTTGTACAGTGTTCTCCTGCCACGCTAAAGGCAGAACCAGCCACAAGACTTCAGTCCATGGAGTGTTCACGCTCACCAAGCGGCTCCAAACACCTCCGGGGCTGAGCCAGCACACTCGTACCACACCAGGGTCCGCACACCAAGTGGCCCATCATACCTCGAGGGCTAAATCAGCACACCCGTACCATACCATAGCCTGCACTCCAGGTTGTCCAAACCTACCTCCGAGGTTGAACCAGCAGACCCGTAGCATACCACGAGCCTCTTGCATTTCCATGAACAGGAAATTTAGCTATAGGTCTCTACCCTATAAATACCTGCTGAACTGTGAGCATGGTGGCTTAGAGGTTAGTACTTCTGCCTCTCAGCAATGAGTACTATTCCCGACCAGGAAATGTGTATATGTGTTTTTTACACGGGTCTATACACAGTGCTGCTCCTGGGCTGACCAATGTCTACTTATGCTCTTGTCTCTGTGTATTGTGTGAAATTATTTTTATTATCTTTTATTTAAATATTGCCAGCATATTCCACAGCACTGTATAATCAGAGAGACAAATTTTAAAATACAGGGTGGTCCATATGTGTGGAAACACCCTTTTAAAACAGAAATGAGTAAGGAAATATTAATCCAGTGTCTACACATATGATCTGGGTGTGCTGGAAAACATTTTAGGATATGTGGCAAGTATGGCGGCCATCTTGGATGCAATTCTAATTTTTTTTTTAAATGGGAAGATAGTCATGTGACATATCAAACAACTTTATTCATTCTCGAGTTATAACAGAGTTTTATTTTGCAGGTAGTGACATTTATGACAATGGCACTAATATAAACAGAACGTGTTGAGATTGTGTTGATATCTGGAGACTGAAGCACACATGCTACAGCAAATGATTTCAACCCGTCACCCATAGACCACCCATTAGTCACAGTGCTGTTGCCAAACTCACAAACTGGATTAGTTGCAGATAAACCAAAAAGTGGACGAGCAAAAACTGCTACAGATGAAGCAACAACAACAACCGCTGTGCTGGCCTACAGCGTAGCGCTCGCTGTCTGTCTCATGAATGTGGGGTTAGTCGTACGGCCATTTTGATAATTTGGCAACTGCACTAAAGAATTTGAAGCAAGCCAACATGTATAAACACCAAATATCCTGGTAGTGCACAAATTGCGCCTTCAATCTCAAGTTCCGCTGTACTCATGTGCAAATGTAAATGAGTGGGCTGGGTTAGTGCAAAACAATTCTTCACATTTAATTCATACAATAAGCACCATGACTTTTGTACATGACAGACTATAACAAACAAAAACAGGTGGTTTTTTTTGTACCTATATTATATTTCCTGATGCTTTTGATCTGTTTTAGTGCTCATGAGTTAACTACAAGTGCTCACTTTCAGATTGTAAACTGAACTCTCCTCAGTTATATTCCTGCTGCAATCTGTCTCAACACTTATGGCCTTCACACGGAACTGACCTTGTGTACAGCCCCTGCCTAGAGGTAATTCAATTGCTGAGCATAGTATGTTTGTGTTCCAATGTACGTCAGGAAATGTGTTGTGTGCAGTTCAATGAAAGATGTTTAGTGAATCCAGCTTGTTGTAATTACTCACCATGAACTTTCACCTTGTGGAAAGTAAGTGTGTGTGTGTGTGTGTGTGTGTGTGTGTGTGTGTGTGCGTGTGTGTATCTTGCAAAGGACAATTTGTACCTTAGATTGAGGATTAGTTTTCATATCCTAAAATGTAAATAAATCATTAAGGGTAATAATTACAATGATGAATTAATACATTTACAATAAAAACAAGGTAAGCTACATCTATATATATATATATATATATATATATATATATATATATATATATATATATATATACAAAGTCTCAATGGGAGGTTGGTCTGCACACCCTAATTTCCAAGTATATTAAAGCTGCTACACTGCTGTGACTGAGAGCGCAATACACAATCCAGGTGCACTCTTTAAGCACTAAGGCCATATTTACACATAATTATATGTTAAACTCTCCAGTAATATAAACTCTATAATAGAACTAGAATAAACATGAGGTTATTATTGCACATATTGATCAAACTGTGGGTGTCCATCTACCACGTCAGGGTGACCTCTTTCAGATGCCAACCTACACAAACAATTTATAATTGCATATGGGAGCTAATTTAGTGCTTCTAAATTACAAGGAGTATTGTAGGAACCAGACTGCTCTGATATATAACACCCCTGTACCCCACCCATCTATCCTTAGGTGTTTTTGCCTATGGAGCAGCTGCACAAGTGCGCCTAGTTTTGCAGTGCAAAAGCTAAATTTCATTTTGCTGAGCGGATTATTGAAATGAGATTAAGGAGTGGACAGGTGTTCCTTGTAGGGATGTGCACCGGCAACTTTTGGTGTCTCGTGTTTTGGATTCGGATTTGCTTGAGGTTTTGGGTTCGGATTTGTTTCGCAAAACACCTGACGAAAGGTTTTGGTTCGGATTTAAGGTTTTGGATTCGGATTTATTTTGAAAAAAACATAAAAAGTGCTAAAAACCAGTTTTGTGGGTTTTTTTTCCACTCCTACGCTATTATTAACCTGAATAACATTCAATAACAATCATTTCCACTAATTTCCAGTCTATTCTGAACACCTCACAATATTGTTTTTAGGCCAAAAGGTTGCACCGAGGTAGCTTGAGCACATAATGCCAAAAAAAGAGGTACAAGATGGAATTGTTCTGGGCCCTCCCTCCCACCCCTCGCGAGATTCTACGCGAGACTTGGACGACAGAGCTTCGTTTTCAATTTTTTGCCCGCCGGAAATATCCGAACAGTGCTCGGATCCCGTTCGGATCCGCACTGTTTGGGTGGGCTTGGATTAGCGGAATCTGAGCCCGCTCATCTCTAGTTCCTTGCTGTGTGGATGGGCACACAGTCATTTCCACTCTGGAAAAAGAATAGGATTTTGCAGAGCTCAGAGCAGGCAGAGATTGGGGGAGTATATTTACTAAACTGCGGGTTTGAAAAACTGGAGATGTTCCCTATAGCAACCAATCAGATTCTAGTTGTCATTTTGTAGAATGTACTAAATAAATAACTAGAATCTGATTGGTTGCTATAGGCAGCATGTCCACTTTTTAAAACCCACAGATTAGTAAACATACCCCTGGGTCTTGTCCTCTACTTTTAATAAGGAATATGTAAAAGAAACATTCCCATTATCCTCTCATTTCCATTATTAAGTTAGTCCTTAAATGATGCTAAACAAAGCAATATTTTAGGAAAAAAAAGTCTTATTTAATGAACGAAGTGGTGCTAAAGTAAAAGGATGTTGGACTAGTACAAACTGAAGGAATTTTGTGGTGTGCACCCAGTATGCTTCATAAAGAAAGAAAATTCTGAGGGCAAATGGTTGCAATGGGGGACTCAACTTGTATATCGACTCATGTTGACATGTTATTATTATTATTATTTATTTTTAAGGTGCCACAAAAGGTCTGCATCACCTTACAATGTAGGAGGAACAAAGAACTGTGGACAGATTACACAGTGCACAGACTACAAACATGTTACGGAGAAGAGCAAACAGAACAGCAGAGCATGAGAGCAAGTAACGGAGCCTGAGGTGCTCTAGGAGACATGGGGCCAGGCAGGAGGTGGTTACTGTGGAAGTGCATTAGGATATGGCAGTGAAGGCAGGAGTTCCTGAGGTTAGGTCATGGTAAATCTCTAGTTTAGTTTGTTCCATTTCATCTCACAAATGCTCCATTGGAAGGCATTTGTCAGGAATGGCAGGCATTCAATCACAAGTGGAATTGGAGATCTATGACATTGTAAAATTATTTTTTACACTTGAAAACATAAAAAATGTTGATAATGGTGGGAAGACTTTAGACCGAATAAGTATATCAGGATTGCACACAGTTAACAGATAGTCTGGAATTCAGGGTAGTACACGAGTAGCAGAGTGTCAGGAAATCACGGCACCACACGGGTAGAGGAGTGCCTAAAGTATATGCGTGGCAGAGGGTCAGGAACCTACAATTACACACAGATAGCAGAGTGCCAGAAACCCAGGATCACACACAGCAGCAGAATCCATGGAACTCAGGATTGCACTCAAGCAGCAGAATGTCAGGAACTCAGGATTGCACACTGGTAGCAGAATATCAGGAACTCAAGATGGCACACTGGTAGTAGAGTTTCAGTAACTCAGTTTAGCACATGGTAGCAGAGTGCCAGGAACTCATGATTGGATACTGGTAGCAGAATATCAAGAACTCAAGATAGCACACTGGTAGTAGAGTGCCAGTAACTCAGGATAGCACATGGTAGCAGAGTGTCAGGAACTCAGGATAGCACATGGTAGTAGAGTGTCAGGAACTCATATGATTGCACGCTGGTAGCAGAATATCAGTAACTCAGGATTGCACACAGTAGCAGAGTATCAGGAACTGAGGATAACACACTGGTAGCAGGGGGTTAGGAAATCATGATAGCTAAACCAGGACTTCAGGGATGTAGAAATAGGTCACCACGGAAAAATAGGAACTGCAAATGTGTAACAGCATAGGATCAACAATGATCTACCCATGATTGAAGGGAGAGCTAGAGCTTTAGTAGTCAAGCATCCAGCGCTGCTCATTTCTTTTGGGGAATGTAGTATTGGTTATCTGCTATTGAACCACCAGTAATCCAGAAAACAGCAGCAGCTATGGTTGGAGAAAGATATCAGACCTATAAAGTGGATGGGCCACTGCAGTCACTGCCATGTTTCTGTATTGATGTTTCTCATGCACATTATTTACAGATTCACACATAAATAAGCAAGTGAACATGTATCTGTAGGACCTTCGGACTGACCACTTTAGAAGACACGGACTCTGATGATTGGCTTAAATCTGGCGTGTGTCAAGCAATGTTTGATGGAATCAGAGGATGACCGAGTTCTGTTTTTCAGGTGTCACTTGAGTCAACTGTCCCATTCTCCTTGAATACTGAACGAAGATTTGAGTTGAGTGTCAATAACAATTTCAAGTTTTATGAGATAGCCTGGACCTTGCTTGTAGTCATTCAGAGAGAGAGCACTGACCTACAGTATGCTGTGACTTTAGCAGTAGTGAGATCTAAGAGAGACTTCTAATATTCATAATAATTTACTGTGAGGGGTATATTATACATGTTTTACATAGACATACAAATACACATATTCATATATATAAATCCTGTTTCCATGGGTGTATAATGTTAGTGTTTCCTTCATGATTGTTACCTGATAGCTCCCGTAGATCAGTGATTAGGATGTAGCTCAGTCTCTCCCATCCCACGACGATTGAACAAAAGTTTCAGCACATGCAAGTTTGATAACACTTGAACAGATGTAATGCAGATGCAGCAATTTGAGAGGTACACAGACACAACTGATAAACAATATAGATTTATTTACAATCGCTATATACAATTTCTTGTTTTTGTTGCTACGAGTACATTGCAGCATAAATCACAACGTTATTTCTGCAGAATGAATTACGTGTTTACATCAGAGCTTTGCACAATAAACAACCTCTATCACCCCACCCATCCTCAGGTTTATAGGGATGTAACAAGTTCATTGGGCTCAAGAACTAACACTCACTTCTTGTGGGACTGTCACACTTCACTTGGCTCCACTCCTGCTTTGCTGTTTCTGTTTGGTAACAGATTATTTCCCCAAAACTCTAGTCGCAAAACTATCCCTAGTTGATCCTATTAATTAAAGCAGCTTGGATTCAGGGCCAGCCCCACCATAAGCAAAACCTAGGTGGTTGCCTAGGGCACCATTGTTTAGGAGGCGCCTATGAACACAGAATGAGTGACGTAACATGGAGCGCCAGCCCAACATGAGAGAAGCTGTTGGTTGTTGTTCCTCAATGTCAGTGAGGTCACAGCCAATCGCTACACTTACAGTCTAAGGAGCAGAGGAGGCTGCCCTCTCCTCCCATTTGCAGTGGGAGTGGGGGTGTGCAACACCCAAGGGGCTTGATTGCATTGGCCCTGCTAGCATTGCATACTTGCTGATACATAATCCTCTTATAAGCTTGCTCCCATGCTCTCGGTATCCGACCCTCACAAATATCTCTTTGAGGTACTCAGTGCTCTGAATCTCACATCTCGCAGTATACTACTCCTAGCTTTATCCATTCTGAGCGCCATTAGTAGGTGTCACTTTTTTGTTTTTATACAGAAACACAATACTGTATTCAGTTCCGCTGCCCACAGTGGGTCATGTGACCAATAGCAACAGCTATTTGTGTACTAACACTTATTAGAATTTCTGTCAAATCACAATTATACAGATATTAATTACAGAAACATATAATAATCCTTACTAATGCATAAAATGGATATTGTTATTATTTTTTAAGTTAATTCTGCTGCTTAAAGTGTCTCTTTCAGAAAGCAACACTTACCTGCCTCTTCCAAACACCGGCCTGGAATCTCTATACAAACATAACACAGGGGAGGAGAAGCAATCATTTAAAGCTTATTTTTATGTGTTTGGGGCACACAGGACAGTGAAAACTGTGATGACACTTTAATGACAACTTTTTTTTAATCATATATTAAATGTTAAGACTGATGGATTGGAATGTTACAATTAGATGTTAATGATTTCATTGGTTCCATTATAATGAAAAGTGCCTTACTCATTGCAGCTTCCTAATTTACATAGAAGTCTTATAATTTGGAAAGGTATATCCTTCCCTCACTCAGGTACATTGTATTTTGCCCATTGTCCATATTTTTGTGAATTAATTATTATGCTCATTTAAATGGTATCATATTTTAAAATGTTCCTACATTTTTATCAATTTTACGTGGATCAATTGTAGGATCCAAACTGCTGGTGTTTTGCTGGATATTTGTCATTGCTGTATTTGCAGGTTTTGAAGTTGAGAAATTGTTTGCAGAGTCAAAGGGTAGAGACCTGCATATCTCCAGCAACAATACGTGTTCATCAAGGGCTGTTAAGGCACTGACAGTTTCATCCATCTCGCCAATGGCCTAGGAAAGAGAAATGGCAGCTTTTCAAGTTGTTTATGGTATGACGGATGGGCGCTGTCAGGGATCGACTTGTTAGACTTGAGAACTGACAAAAATAACCTCTTCTCTTGGGAAAGAGGCAAACATAACATAGTCCCTGTCTCTTACATTCTCAGAAAGCATCGGTGGTGCTGAATTTTAATTGAGAGAGGTCGAAAAAGAATCTACACACACTATAAGAGATGCTACGAATACACCAGACTTGGGTATCCTGTGTAGCTCCAGTTGTTGTGGAAGTGCCATGCTGGCACTGATAGTTCTACAAGGCGTGAGCGCCGTGTGTTGCCTATGTACAGTACGCACAATACAGGTGATAAAATTAATTTTATGAATTTGCTCACGTTTTACTATATAAGATATGAGAGAAAAAAAAGTGTACATTTTGCACACAAGAAAATGACACATGAAATTTTCATCAATGACTAATACAGTTTTACTTTATTAATAATGGTAGAGTTTATTTTTTTTATTGTTCATGCTATTTATTGGCAAGTATAAATACATGCATTTAATTCTGGAAAAATATATTAACACTTGACAGTTTTGGAAGTAGAAGTAACAGGAAAATATAAAATGAAAAAACTACTAGTGATGGACAAAATTGGAAACACCTGTACATGAGGGTCACTAAGATTATTTAGAGCAAGGGCTTCTATACCATAGGTGAACTCGACTCGCTACTGGAAATATCAGATTGAGCTATTATCTTTCGCTAAAAACATAAAAGCGTGAATTCCTCCTCCCCTCCCCTCCCCTCCCCTAACCCTCCCAATCTGCTTTCTCCCCTTCCTCCATTTTGCCTTGTACTACCTCCTTGCCCCCTCTTTTTTATCTTCTCCCCCTTATTTGTATAATTTAAAACAAAACAACATCTTCATAGCACCATGTTCATATGAAGCTGTATTTGTCTTGTAAAAGCTATGTGAGAGAGTGTCATACTCACTGTTAAATTTATATGTGCATTTGTCTTCTCACTAATGTACCTTTCAAGAACTTTTCTACTTTGTAATACTGTTCAAGATAAGATGTTCCTAATAAAACGTATTTAAAAAAAACAAAAAACCTTAGAGGCTCAGAAAGAACATTAAATATAGTGTAATGTTATAGCAAATAGCTATAAATGATAGTGCACATACATTATAACGCTAAATATTAGGCATATCTGGATATACCAAAAAGTCACCAAGTACATCAGATGGATTCCAGGGGGTAAATGTATCAAGCTGAGAGTTTCCCGGGGGGTTTGAAAAACCACTCTGATTTTAGCTATCATTTATTTAGTACATTCTACAAAAATGACAGCTAGAATCTGATTGGTTGCTATAGGCAACATCTCCACTTTTCAAACCCGCTGGAAAAAATCTCAGCTTGATACATTTACCCCCTGGTGTTCTTCCTGCCTCAAAAGAACACAGTGAGATGGTAGGCCAAAAATTCAGGGGTAGTATAGTGAGTAGACATAAAGATGGAGTCTACCAAGAGATTCCATACACGTTTCATCAAGGAGACTTCCTCAAGAGTACAGTGAATACCATGCAAATATGGACTAGATGAGTCTCCTTTTATAGTGTCCAGTATGGTAAAGATTACCATGACAAACAAGTCTCCAAAAACAATATGAGTGAAAAAAAGTAACATGATTAAAAGTTAAAAATATTAATATATTAATACAGTAGTGATAAATAAGTTAAAATATTTAAATATACTTATAGAGATCAAAGCCATCTAGCAGAAAGGAAAGCATATTCCAAAACTCTAAATGAATGATCCAAAAGTGATTACTTAGTAAATTTGAAATTGTACATACTTCGATGTTTCGGAGAGTCACGCATGCCCCAAAGACATAGGCACCTGCAGCCCCCATCTCCTTCCTGCTTTATGCCCTGCCAATCCCTTTTCTGGTAGGTAGGGTATCGCGCGGGGGGTCTGAAGGGTGCTTTAAGGTAAGTGGGGGGTTTTAAATGGAATGTGGGGACATCCGAAGGGAGTTTTGGAGTACATGTGCGATCTATTCTAAGGGCATATAGGTCTCTAAATAACTCTATTGTTTTAAAATATTGAGTTTATTGTGATTAAGGGTAATATGCAGCCATTGTGAAGGTTACAGGGCCAAATAGGTAATCCTTGAAGTGTATGAGATTTCCCGTCACTGATCTAAGTAATGAAACTGGGGACACAGAGCACATTCCCTATAGAAACCAGATGTCCTGCAATATGAAAATAATGTAAAATCACATTTGCTGTAAATATATATATATATATATATATATATATATATATATATATATATATAGTATCTAAAGGTGACATATAAAATTAAGGAGTAAATAAATAAATACATGAATGACTACTTGATTTGTAAGTAGCTGATGTGCATTTTAAATAAATTGTACTCTTGAGACATTACACCTGTGGTTTTCATCTTGTTCCACCTCTGAGGCATCCAACTGGTTGTTGAAGTATGAAAATATATAACCTGCTGTATCCAGGATATTCTGACTGATAAGCCTAAAGGACCATCCTTCTGGTACGCATAATAAACTACACGAGTGGCTGGTGTACTATTAGTTTTATTTTTATTTTACATTAAGATCATTGGTCTATCCTATTGGTGATAAGTATTCATTCCGGACCAATTTTTGGTCCTGTGTTATTTTATATAACAATACTACACTATTGTGCGGCTCCTCCTCCATCATATATACATATATACAAGTTAACCCGTGCATGATACTCATGCATTCTAGTCAAATCAAGCTACTTAAGGTGTTAAAAAGGTTCTTGTCATGCATTTGGGCCATAGCCCAGGCCTCCTCAGGGGAAGAGCGTTACTTCCCGACGTAAGCGCCCTTTTTTAACGTGGTTTTGTCCACATGTCACCACCTCATCATTCTTCTCCATCTCCTCATCCTTCATCTTTATCGCCACATCTATCCAGATGTCTATCCAGACACAGGGATCTCTCTCAGCGATCCTGAGTATCACACTCCTCTCGCTCTGTCACCCCCGGCAACCACCAACCACTCCCCACTGTCACCCCCGGCAACCACCAACCACTCCCAACTGTCACTTCTCCTTCAAGAAATATATATTTTTTTTTTTAAAATCTTTATAAACACTTTTAACAATTAACAAATTAAAAACATCTTAGTATACCAAATTTCAGCCCTTTCTGAATTTTTTTTTACACACACACACTAAGAATTTAGTAGGTCAGTGTATAACTCCGCCTAGCAGGTGGCGCTGCAGCTTGGTTTTATTTTTTCCACACACACACACACACACACACAGACAGACTAACACACGCCACTAGGCATTTATATTACAGATATATCTATATATATATATATATATATTAGTATCTAGAGGCGACATATAAAATTAAGGAATAAATACATGAATGACTTAGCAGGAGGGCAGCATCCGGATAGATTCAGTTGAATCTAAATGTCTTTTTTATGCAATTTTAGATCCCTGCAAGAAAATGAATATACAATTATTTATCTCATTGTCCTAAGGTTTACACCAAATGTATTAATATTTCCTTTCCTTCTCCCATCCCAGCACTATATTATTAGGATTTTATCAAACTTATCACTATATAAAAACGTTATACAAATCCCACAATAGACTTGTAGGCTGGTTTACATGTAAACTTCTAATCAGTATGTCTCAAATTACTTGGGAGTTGTTTTTAATGCATTTAATCTTCATCTTTGTTTATATTGGACAGAATGTAATGTTGTTATCTAGCCATTATGTAATTAGAATTTTGAACACAAATATATTCATATCTGACCTTCTATATGTATACCGATGTTTACAGAATGTTGTATTAAATATTTCTAATCATTAATATTGTTGCTATTCTTCAGAATTTTTACCTGTGATTTGATTGGCTTGTATTTAAACCCTGTGGCGTGTACTTGCTTATCCACCATGACCTACCCTGATGAGGCTACTGATAAGCTCATGTAGGGCATTGATTTCATACAAAGTATATAAGTTAAAATAAAGTTTTATGTATCTTTTTGGCACCAAAGTGCTTTGGTGATTATAAAAAAAGAATTACAGTATATATTGACAGTGAAGTTACTTGCTATGGCTGCTACAAAATCAGGTGAATGTAAAAAAAAAAAAATGGTACTTTACTGATTACGTTATTGTTATATTGTGCTGCCTGAACACGGGATCTCTGTTCTCAGATTGTGAGCTGTCCATGATATTGACCGAACCAAACTGACTTTGTATATAATCTCTACCAGCGGAATGTTGCCTACAAAATAGCAACAATTCTATGTGACTATATCACTATTCTTTTTCTACATTTGAGACATTAAGGCTATTATGTGTATTGCGCCCCATCTGTGTTTAATTTCTAGTATAAATTTATTGTACTTTCAGTGGTATTTATTTTGTTACTTTACTGTCTTGTCTATCACAACTTTTCTCAGCCCCAAAAAACCTACAGCTCACTTTTACCGAGACAAGGGGTGTGGTTTACACAATTGAGGTTACAGGGATCACCATCAGAGTAAGAATTGTAGCACATAACAGGGAAGACAGTTACTCTCATCTGTGCTTATTCCTTACAAACCTATTAAAAAAAAAAAAAAAAACACAAAATAAATTTCCTATACCATACATAAACATGTGCTAAGTAGGATTAAAGGAAATGTTTTAGGCTAAAAATCTTTTAAATATTGGAGGTAGAGCTGTAGAACTTCCATTAACATGTAACCTTTGCAGACCATATTTTAATATTGTTGTTTTGTTTTCTGAATAAATTCATTAACATCAGAGGGCACATTGCACCAAACATTCCTGCAACAATTTGCAATATTTTATTTTGCAGTGTTTATTGGTTTAAATCATTTAAAATTCACTGTTATAACTGCCAAATCTGTAAACCACACATTACCTCAATTACGATAGCAACAGATTGTCCCTTATTTTTTTATGATAAAAAAGTAAAATGTAATACTTCACAGTTTTGCATATTTATTCATCTAAACAAGCTACAAAATAATGTGGTGACATCTGTTGTAGTAATACGCACAACCAAACACTGCCTTTTTACTCTGCACAGACAAGAAGCTTGGTCAACAAATAAAAAAAGATTAATAAAAAGAAAAATAAAGAAAAAAAAAAAAAGAGGGAATAAATTTTTAACTAAAAGCACATTCACTAAAACAAAAAAATAATAATTTAAAAACAACATATGGATATGGATGGTATAATTAAAATATTAAGTCTGCCCATGGTATTTTTCTTACTTAATTAAAATGTAACATTGCATTGTGTACCTGTTTCCGCTTTGCTCTTACATCACACAGGATAGTCGGTTTGTTATTTTTTTTCCTTTTTGTTTTAGAGTATTTTATTGTGCCATCTACTTGTAGACCTTTTTTTTTTTTTTACTTTAGCTCAGTTACCAAAAGGTTTCTCGGCGCATTGGAAATCAATTATGCACTACTCTAAGTAGTTCTGATCTCATAATTTCCACATTGCAGCGACGTGCATTATAATTATCGTCTCAATCAAAAGAACATATTGAGCAAGTAAATTTAGGCTCAAGTAGGTTTTCCTATTTTTATACGCACACTGTAGAAAGCTTACTCCAAGCCAGCTCGTGTGTGCCAAGAAATAATTTGTCATTGCTAAAAGTTCCATTTGAAAGAGAAAAATATTTTTAATCGAACCTTTGTCCTACTGATGTACCGAAAAACAGGTTATGAAGTCTAAAGAAAACAATTCCGTCACTAAGGTTGAAAAAAAACAACAAAGTGGTAAATCTATCTGTAGTAGAGGTGTCATTTTAATGATTTAGCCAGCCTGGTATTCAGGGCTTCAGTACATTTTACTCAGCCTTCCAGGTATAAATAAATGCAGCTTAACTAAAAATGATTGTATTTCACAATTTTACTCTTAGAAATCTGTATACTGGTAATTATGTTGTCAGTTCAAGTGTTTACATTTTGCACTCTCTTTTCTGTGTGGTGCCTAGTCCCCTGTCAATTACCCACTCTGAGCTCACCTGTCCACTTCATTCTGTAGCAATTTAGTTTAATTCTACCATTTTCTTTAAGTCATAACTGCATAAACTGCTTTCACAGTGGTCAACATGTGAATATAATTTCAGGAATATTTTGCTGCTGAGCAGTTAAATCTGTACATCTTGGGCCTCATTTAGTAGTAATTTTGCACTTTTGCAAATTTAAAATTCGGGAAGGGACTTGTCCTAGCGCAGTGTAAAAATAAAGCTCTCCAGTATCTGTGTTCTACATGCAAACGCAGCCAGCGAATTCCCTGCATGCAAAGCTAATAAATGCATTTGCACCCTTTGCATTGCAACATGGTTTATCCAGGAGAAATGTTCATACTTTTTTTTTTTTTTTTTGCTTTACTCCTAAATGAGGTCCCTTTATGGAGTTATGGGCGTCTATATGGAAGTCAGTTACCAAATAAAAGAAATATAGGTGTGCAGTGCAAAAACCTTGACTTTTTGCAATGTGTGATCATAGGGTATATTTACTAAACTGCGGGTTTGAAAAAGTGGAGATGTTGCCTATAGCAACCAATCAGATTCTAGTTGTCATTTTGTAGAATGTACTAAATAACTAGAATCTGTTTGGTTGCTATGAGCAACATCTCCACTTTTTCAAACCTTCAGTAAACATACCCCGATGTGTCTGTTTATGTATAGATGAGCGTGGAAAGATGGTGTCAGGTTGGGTGGAGATTACTGGTCATGAATGGATTAGGGTTCTCCTTGTAGACTGAGGCAAAAACAGATTTTGTTTTCCTGGAAAAGATATTCTAAATAGTGTTATCCATGGCTGGTATGTGGAGACATAGTGGACGAATGGCTTTAGTGGTCACGTGACATATGGGAAACCTTCCTCATTGGATGGTGAGTGGAGGCATCTAGCACACTGGATTACATGCTAGGTATCTAGCCCTATGTACAACCACTATCAATGAGAAATCCAAGTATGGAGAATAAAAAAAAACCATTGAATTCCTGGTGGAGGAGCCACAAAGAAAATGTGGGAAGACTCTTTCTCCCAGAATTCAATCTTTTTTTGGAACACCTAAATTGAGATGGTTATGAATTGAGCAAAGGGAGCTATTTTACCTTTGAATGCCACATTGCCCCCCATTGTAATCACTGATCCGTGATTCAAATGTGACATTCAAAATATGGTAAATTAGCCCCCTTTGCTCAATTCATAACCATCTCAATTCAGGTGTTCCAAAAAAAAGTTGAATTCTTTCATCGCTTTGCAGCATTAGTGATGTGGTCACAGACGGGTGAACACAGCATAGGAAAGTTGGTGAGAAACTGCCCAAGTGCTCTAGGCCTTAATTGGATTTGATTAATGTAATTGGAGGAGGAGAGTACTAGACTCCGGAGCTTGTGCCCGATGCGGACAACACCAGGAAGGCTATAACTTCACAGGAGATAACGGCGGACACTGGCATGCATGAGCTTGGTACTGTACTTGTACTAAGGAATGTGGCAATGCCAAGCATAATAATAAACTAACAGGTAAATGTTGAAAGGCCTGGTTTGGTTTCTGGAGAGCAGATAAAAAAAAAGCGTAAGTCAGGATAAGTGAAAATGAATAGGACATCTGTCAAATGGTCATTTGATTTAAAATTTCTCTTTAATTTGCTAAAATAATCTGCAATTACCCTGACTGCACTCACAAACCGCGGCAGTAAGAAGAAACAGATCAGTGATGGGCAACAGGTGGCGCTAGAGCAGCATAAGCCTTCACCTTTGCCCATTGTTCTTCATGGGGCACATTAAGAAAACAAGTGCCCCAGGTTGACAGATAGTAACTTCTCTGCATAATTGCAATGTACCATCCTTACATCTAACTTTCCAAAGCTGGTTGAAGTCTGGTCACCCAGAAGTCACAATGAATTGTCAGATTTGTCTGTTATAGCTTCTAGCAATTGTTTATTTTACATTAAAATGTCTGCTGATACTGATATGTTCTACAGATTGGTGTCTCTTCGATGTATTGTTTTAATTTATTACAGAGGCAACGCACAGACCTTTGGGAGGTTAGAGGGCCACACACGTGGCCCGTAAAATGTATGACGTTGCCCATCACTGATAGTGAAAGTTCTGCAAGTTAAAAATTAAAAAACAAAACGTTCTAATAGCAATTTTTCTGGCATTCTCTATAAAATATATAGTAAAAATAAAATCTATTCTTGCTGTACTTTAGCTGCCTGTGAAATTAACCAATTAACTTGGTGTTTTAGGGTGTGTATTCATAATGAGAGGAGAGGGTGATTCTCAGAACAAAGCTTGACATTTAGCTGGTGTAGAACGCCACCACAATCACTCATGACCTTCAGCTGACTTTGCAAGAGGACTGTTCAATTTAGACCTGACCAGTGGGGAGATATGGCTATGGCTGTTTAAACACTTTTTAGTCTTATCAACATAGAATTAGAAACATAGAATTTGACGGCAGATAAGAACCGCTTGGCCCATCTAGTCTGCCCATTTTTTAACCTATGGTAACCTCCAATCCTGTTTGATCCTTTATTCCTTATAAGGATATACTTATGCCTATTCCAAGCATGTTTAAATTGCTCTACTGTATTAGCCTCTACCACCTCTGATGGGAGGCTATTCCACTACCCTGTCTGTGAAGAAGGTTTTCCTCAAATTTCCTCTGAACCGATTTCCCTCCAGTGTCAGTGCATGTCCTCGTGTTCTAATACTTCTTTTCCTTTGAAGAATGTTTCCCTCCTGTACCTTGTTAAAGCCCTCGATATATTTGAAAGTTTGGATCATGTCCCCCTTTCCCTTCTCTGCTCCAAACTATACATATTAAGATCTTTTAGTCTTTCTGGGTAAGTTTTGTGATGTAGGCCATGCACCATTTTAGTTGCCCTTCTTTGTACAGTCTCTAATGTATTTATATCCTTCTGGAGATACGGCCTCCAGAACTGAACACAGTATTCTAGATGAGGCCGTACCAATGACTTATACATGGTATTATTACTTCTATCTTTCTGCTACGGATTCCTCTCCCTATGTAACCCATTGCCTACCTCAATGCTTTGTTACATTGCTTTCCTGCCTTTAAGTCACCTGAAATAGTGACTCCTAGATCACTTGCCTCCTCAGTGGTTTCCATAATAGTGCTGTTAATACCTATATTTAGCCTTTGGGTGTTTGAGACCCAAGTGCATGATTTTGCATTTTATTTTGCCATTAAACTGTAGTTTCCATACTCTTGACCATTCCTCTAGTCTACCTAGAGGCTAAAATGACACCCTCCCCCAGAGAAGAAGTCTTTTGGTGTTGTAAATATTGAACTTTTAAAACCAGCAAAATAGTTTTAGCACAAACCCTGCAGTTGGCGATACTGGCTCAGTAAGCTAGGTTCATAGTAAAGCAATCTCGGTGATGAATTCCCGATCTGGAACCTTAGGTTAACATTACAGCAATTATTTGTGTTCAACATTTCTTTAAAGACTTCCTTTGTGTAACTAACTTAACCTCTAGTATACACATAACCATTGCTTTTATACATGGATGTGTCCCAGTAAACTGGTATTTATACGTGTTCACGTTGCGCATGACTATCCAAATTTTTGTTTCAAAGTGATGGGCGCTCTAATGTTGCTCCTGCTTTATCCCTAACATACTGGAAGTGTGAATACGACTACATCAGCCTGCCAGTCTCGTTCCCTGGCACCGATGTTACAAAATCGTTGTACCATATACAATACCAACTCTGCATACAAATGTAGGCTGTAGTATGTTTAATGTGTGTTCAATACAAAAAATTTCAACATCATTTTAAAAGAAAGATTCATTTGTATCAAAATACTCATATTTAAAATGTTTTCATCAGAATCATGGCAACACTTAACATAATGAAGTTTACAAATCAAGACATATAGGCGCACATCTAGGAAAAATCAAAACCTGACAAAAAAAATTGCCTTTCCCAAAAAACCCGTCTGCACTTCCTACATAACTGACAATTTTTAAATGTGGGAAAACATGCGGAATGCTTAGAACAGTACAGGGTTAAGACATAGGAATTCTGTGCTTCATTATAATTAGAAGTGGAATGTATCAGTTTTATATAGTGACAAACTGCAGCCGCAGTAACACTGTCATGTATATATTCACATCCTCAGTGTCCGCTATCACTAAATCAATGCGCTGACATATCTTTTATATGTTAGTCTGTAAAGTCGTCGCTGGATTCCGTTGTCTGGGTTAAGTTGAGATAAAAGAAGGCATAGAAGGCCAGCAGAAGCACCAAGATAGCCACAAGAACAAGGAACACCTCCTAAAATGAAAAGAAACAAAACAAAACAAATGGTTACAGCGGTTCAATACCTTCGGGCCTGTTGATTAAAGTTGTATTACCACCTCATCGATCATTTTTACTCACCTGCTGTTCATGGCTACCACTAGGTGAACCTAGGGCAGTGTAGCCTAACCTGTGACACTACAGGTGTTGTGAAACTACAAGTCCCACAATACACTTCCAGCAATAAGCTTCTATATATTGCAAAAGCATGCTGGGACTTGTAGTTCCACTAACACAAGTTAGCCAACACTGACTTAGGGGGGTCTGCTATGGCATCAGTGTTTAAACCA
This sequence comes from Mixophyes fleayi, assembly GCF_038048845.1. Lineage (NCBI taxonomy): Eukaryota > Metazoa > Chordata > Amphibia > Anura > Limnodynastidae > Mixophyes > Mixophyes fleayi. The sequence continues at coordinate 245,133,038 of NC_134406.1, forward strand.
ATGAATGACAATGTCACTTATTGGATGTCATCATTGTCACGGTGATGTCCTCTATGCTGGGACGGGCTGCAGGTGGCAGCTTCTTACCTGTGAAGCTGCCCACTGCTGGTCATCCAATGTTGGTAATGGGCCGGAAGTACAGCGCCAGTCTGTGATATCACACGGTATGGCGCTGCATTCTCAAGAGGAGAAAATGAAGCTCCGACCTCGCTCCACACAAGTGGAGAAGTGTGGTGAGGTAGCACCCAACGGAATGGGCGGCTGTGCCCAATAGCATGTGGGGCAGAAACCCAGGGGGGCATATAGCCCTGCTTTCCCTACCCAGAGCCCTGGGAGATAATCCATGCGACATTTTGTTTTCTGTTGTTCTCAGAGCCCCAGCCGAATACGGAGGCTGAACACAGGAGTGGGAGGGCCCATTAGAAGCCACAATCATGGAGACTTTTAAGCCATTTTAAAGCGGTGAACTTAAAGGTTTTTCCTGTTTTATTTTACAGGGAGGTGAAGGAGCTGGTGAGTAAAATTTAGCGATTAGGTGGCAATACAGCTTTAAAAGAAAATTTGCCAACTTAAAACACACTACACGCAATGCCACTTAAATGTCCTTTAAAAAGGTAAAAACTAATATTTGCTGTAGCCAAGTGGCAGGAAGACAAATTTCATCAAACACTCGTCATCTCAGCAAATTTAGTTTAACAGACGAAAATGTCACTTTTACACATATTTAAAAAGTGCACCTATCAGCAGTATGTACATATTGATATGCCACTAGTCACCCTTCCCCTTGCTGCTAGTGTTAATGATTGCTTTAACATAGTAAAAACAAGCTCCACCCCCTGTTCCAGTGACATCATAGCTCCACCTCACTGGACTAAGTGCTGGCAAATTGAAAGGTATTTAAAGTAAGGAATTTTGCACAAAGGTCAGGGGAAGCCAGAATTTGTACTGGTCAAATTTAGCCAGAAATTCCAGCAGACTGTAGTGATTCTCATTACGAACTGCAAGGTTTAAGACCCAAGGCAGCCTTTGCTGCATATCAATTACCTAATGCTTTGTCCGAGAAATGTGCAAGAACTGTAACTGCACTACACCATGAAACTACTATTTGTATTTGTTTTTAAATTCTCAGAGGCCTATCTGCAATATCTAAACACAAGTGCATGCATTTTTACTAGCAAAAACGAAATGCATTTCTGCTTTTCTAACTGAATATTTCATGACAATGTTGATCTTTCACAAGCTTAAATTCCTCTGTTCAAAACAGTTCTCAAGAAAAATCTTTCATTGACAAAACGTAAGCAAAATATAAACTACATGTTTGAACATACACAAAAAATAAAAATAAAAATGATTGCTTCAAAAATATATACCCCCTCTGTCCGTCTCCCTCTCTGTCTGTCTCCCTCCCTCTCGATCTGTGTCTGTGTCTGTGTGTGTGTGTGTGTGTGTGTGTGTGTGTGTGTGTCTATATTAGGGAATTTAGACTGTAAGCTCCAATGGGGGCAGGGACTGATGTGGATAAGTTATCTGTGGAGCGCTGCGGAATTAGTGGCGCTATATAAATAAATGATGATTGTAGTTTTATAAGAAAATTTGTCTGAATAGGTTTAAAAAGGATAATATACTGCACACCATATTGTTATTTGCAGTATACGCCTAAGTAAAAATGTGAAAACTAAAAAATATTTTGTTAATTCCATCTGACCATCTCTGTAATAATTATTTGAAATAAAGACATCTGATTAAAACAAATCCAACAACTATTTAAAAAAAAATATAAAAAAAAGATCAAAAATAAAACAACAAGCCTTCAAAAACACCATTTGGAGTTTTGCAAAAAAAAAAAAAGAATAAAAATAAAATAAAAGATGATTCTGGCATGAATAATTCATTGCATTTGTCTATCTTCTGCTGGGATTTTCTACCTGGCTGTTCATGTTTGAATGCTAATGGCATAAATTTGTTCAAAGCATTCCAACTGTATCATACGTTTCTCTGAGGCATCGTCCTGATTTTGCATTGTGACAAGTTTTTCGATAATTTCACTATTTATATCGCTCTTGTGTGAAATAAATGCACAGTCGCATTAAATAAGCAAATTATGAATATTTACTTAAATTAACAAAAAAAACACAGTCCAAAGGGAGAGAGAAAATGTATGTTTCCCTACATTGCAAGAACAGTTTTTTATTCCTTAAAATAAAAGTCATGCAGGTTTCATTTATTTTCTTTTTTTTATACACAGCTGTTCTTCCAGGCCCATCTGGACACAGAGCTACTAATCTTAAGAGGATGTAATAAGCAAGTGACACACAACTGTAGCAGCCATCTGCTAGAGTGAATGGACAGCAGACCTGTACAGTGAATCCGCTATTCTCAACCCACATAATGAATGTCAAAAGAGCTACATGATACAGCGCCTACAGATGTGTTTCCTTAATATTCAGGCGAACACACTAACAGCGGCTTACATGATTTTTTTTTTTTGGGGGGGGGTGTTCTTTGGAATCAGCAGGGATATACAGCATATACACTGATCAACCACAACATTAAAACCACTGACAAATTAAGCAAATATCATTGATTATTTCGTTACTATGGCACCTGTAATTGGGTGGGATATATTAGGCAGCAAGTGAACAGTCAGTTCTTGAAGATGATGTTTTGGAAGCAGTATAAATCTGTGCGAATTTGACAAGGGCCAAATAGTGATGACTAGATGACTGGGTTAGAGCATTTCCAAAACGGCAGGTTTTGTGTGGTATTCTCAGTATGCAGTGGTTAGTACCTACCAAAAGTGGTCAAGGAAGGACGACCGGTGAACCGGCAACAAGGATATGGGCCCCAAGGCTAGCCTTTCTAGTCCAATCCCACAGAAGAGTTACTGTTTCACAATTGCTGAAAAAGTTAATGCTGGCTATGATAGAAAGGTGTCAGAGCACATAGTACATGTCAGCTTGCTTCATAGCGGCAGACCGGTCAGTGTCCATGATGACCCATATCCACCTCTGAAAGCGGCTACAAGGGGCACATGAGCGCCAGAACTAGACTATGGAGCAATTAAAGAAGGTGGCCTGGTCTGATGAATCACATTTTCTTTTACATCATGTGGACAGCTGGTTGCGTGTGCATCGTTTAACTGTGGAAGAGATGGCACCAGGAGACATTATGGTAAGAAGGCAAACCGATGGAGGCAGTGTGATATTCTGGGATTGTTCTGCTGGGAAACCTTGGGTCCTGGCATTCATGAGGATGGTCCTTTGACACGCACCACCAACCTAAACATTGTTGCAGACCAAGTACACCCCTTCATAGCAACAGTATTCCCTGATGGTAGTGGCCTCTTTCAGCAGGATAATGCACCTTACCGCACTGCAAAAATTGTTCAGGAATGGTTTTAGGAACCTGACAAAGAGTTCAAGGTGTTGACTTGGCCTCCATATTACCCAGATCTCAATCCGATTGAGCATCTGTGGGATGAGCTGGAAAAACAAGTCTGAGCCATGGAGGCCCCACCATGCAACTTATAGGACTTAAATGATCTGCTGCTAACATCTTGGTGCCAGATACCACAGGACACCTGCAGAGGTCTTGTGGAGTCCATGCCATGACGGGTCAGAGCTGTTTGGGCGGCACGAGGGGGAGCTACACAATATTAGGCAGATGGTTTTAATGTTGTGACTCATTACTTTATTTAACAACAGATCATAGACAGGACTTCGAAGAGCAGAGCTGCACAGCGAATGTGTGGATGGATCATGTGATCCCTCCCTGTCACATGACTCACCTTCTTGCAGTCCAGGATCTCTGTGCGCATACCCGAGGTTTTCGGTCGGTGCATGCGCACAGAGATTGAGGAGGGAACCATCACAGTTGGCATCGCATGGGAGGAGAAGAGAAGAGGCAAGTGAAAGGTGAGTGTTCCACGTCACAGGAAGAGCAGTTTTTCGGAATTGCTGTTCGTGTGAAGGTTTTTTAATAAATATGAAGGTTTGTTCAATCCTTAGTTCGTTTTCAATCCTCATCGCATTGCTATCATATTTGCCGATGCGTCTTAAATAGGCCCCATACATGCGATGAGAAGCCCTCAGCTTTCCTATTAGGGCAGTTTAAGTTGGGAAGTGATTAAAGAATTTGAGTATTGCTTGCTGCACCAAAAGTACTGTGAAACATCCCTGGCAGATTCAGCATAGCTGTTAGAAAGTGTTACATTACATTACACACTAGTGCAGCAGTTAGACTTTAGTTCGCAGAGAGCAGAGGGGAATTAGCCGCAAGGTGTCTCGAGAACGTCCATGAGACACCTCGTGGCAGAGATTGGACAGAAATCTCCGCTCATTTTTCCCTTGCACCCCATAGAGGTGCGAGTGAAAATAAGCGTAGATTTCTACCATAATTGCCGCAATGTGCGCAGCGCGACGTCATGCCACATCACCAGCAATTTAATCTCCCCCTCATTGTGATTAATTCAACCTGCATGTATGAAAATACAATTTGTGTTACACAATTTCAATAGGACATCAGTTTTATTTAAAAAAAAATAAACAACAATCATTTGAATAGGTGAAAAATGAGACATTGCCTTTGGGTTATGTGCCATCCAATTATTTTATAATTTGTAGCATATGATTCACTGTTACTCCATTCTTATTGCAATGCTTACTACCCAATGTACTGCTCAGCATATGATATCTTCAGCAGAAAGCGAATACAGCCAGAGGCACAGTGATAGCAGGAGATAAGCAGAGCTTCCTCCCATCTCTATACGGCAGGCATGCAGATGCTCCAGCCGCGATGCTGCCACTCGCGATGCCAAGCAACCTGCTGCTCTGATATCCATGCCGCCTATGCCAATGCATCCACAGGGGAAATGGCATAATGGCACACACTGGTTGATGATGGCAATCAATCTCAATTCTCTTTCTCTCTCCAAAACACACAAACTTGGATCGGACGTGATCTTGGAAGAGCGCCACAAGTCTCCCAGAGCAACAGTGATTAAGGAAGAAAGAAAGATAAGAACAGCATCTGATTGCTTTCAAAATGCAAATGTTCACTAGGTGTGAACAATCCATCCTCGTCCAAACTCCACACACAAAGTTGCTGTCTTAACATATGTTGCAAAAGAAAAAATACCCTTTAATCTTTTCTACTACAGTTATATATATATATATTTTTTTTTTTTAATAAATCATGGGTTGAGCTTTAATTTGTCACTTCAATATGGTTGTCCCAGGATAGCCCCATTTTTTTCTACAAGAAATCTTTAACCCGTGAAATGCTGATACACCCAAATTAATAGTACATAGTTTTAACAATTCAAAAAACAATGGGATCCACATGCATGCAGAATCTCCGTAGCTGGTGTGAAAGGGACAGAGCCTCTCCTGCCAACTAGAATACATCATTAAGTGATTGATTCATGGCTTCAGAACGTTGTGCTTAGTCTGATGGAAAAAACGCAGCGTTCAATCATTCCAGTGGGACTCCATTCATAGGCTGGAATACATTTAAATGAACTGAATCAATAAAAAAAAAAAAGCTCTACAGTGCACTTACTGTATATATTATGTTAGAAAAACATGTAGTTTAGAAACTTAGAATGCATTGATCCATCCAGCATGCCATTTTCATCGTATTACTTACTCAGGTTGTTGTGCACCTAGGATACACTACCAGATACTGTGCGTGCTGTAAACACTGAAAGGAATTAGATGCACAATACAACTGTATTGGGACTACTGCTACTACAGGGGATACAGCCACTCTGAGGAGGTAAGGGGGACCCTGCAATTCTGGTGCATTCCTGAGGCCCCCGTTCTGATCTTCTGAACATCATCATCACCATTTATTTATATAGCGCCACTGATTCCACAGCGCTGTACAGAGAACTCACCCACATCAGTCCCTGCCCCATTGGAGCTTACAGTCTAAATTCCCTAACATACACACAGACAGAGAGACTAGGGTCAATTTTTGATAGCAGCCAATTAACCTACCAGTATGTTTTTGGAGTGTGGGAGGAAATCGGAGCACCCGGAGGAAACCCACGCAAACACAGGGAGAACATACAAACTCCACACAGATAAGGCCATGGTCGGGAATTGAACTCATGACCCCAGCGCCAGTGTGAGGCAGAAGTGATTACTGTAGCAATGAGAAACAACACACAATTCAGAATATGCCACAGATCAGTAGAGGAGATGCTCTAATTAAGCTGTGAAATTTCAACAGCCGAACATTTTGGATACAATCAGGACAACTCTTAAAGTCATAGCACGTGTAACTACACGGGCTGGTACTGATGCTCGGCCAGAGCACCGAGATCTAAATAACAAACACACACACAAAAATATCTTTCTGTGGCGCAGGGCTGATTTCTCATGTTCTTTACCTTCACGCTGTATTTAAGAGTGTCCCGCCCTGCCCCATAAGCAAACATGTATAACAATTGCCTGTGCCCAACCATTTACCTATGGAGACGCCCTACATTAACCTTCTTTGACCCAGAACATGGTCTGTAATCTCACAGACTACCAGAAGTGTAACAGTCACAAAGTAAGTGATTCAGCTTTTCCTCTACAATGATCTCATTGATATCAGTGTTCAACCTTCCCATTCGCAGCTCCATTCCCAAGCAGCGGGATGCTATAGCCAATTGTACTGCGGAGAGGTTCCGGGAAACAAGCTAACACAACAGAGGAGAAACTTGGTTATCTGGTACTTTTGGTGGTTCATGCAGGGTGCATGTAAGTGGTACTTGGAGGTCAGTGAATAGGGCTTCCTGAATGCAGCTGTAACTGTGAGGTGGGGTAAGGGAAACAAATAATATATTTATTTTTAAAAGTAGCGGCAATACAATTCCAGTCTTTCATTCCGCATTATATTTTAGCAACATTCTTAAACAAACCACTGGGAGACACATTCTTTTGTGATAGGGACAACACATTGCACCCTTACAACAAGTCTGCAATTCAGTTATATTGGCTTTGGATTCAAATTATTTATTTTTTATTGGCAGAACCTTTGCGGGTGTCTGTATATATGTCAGCAGCAGTGTTGGGTAAGGATGTTAAGCCACACACATGTTTGAAACTTAACCAAGATATTGGTTTTATTGCAGCAGATGGTATATGCAGGTACTCACAGTTTTAATGTCTGTCAAGCAGTAACACAATCTTATACATACAGGCGGGTTTATGCAGTATTTGTATGCACTGCCTGTTGTGCAGTACACAGTTGTTATGGACCGCAGTGTTCAGCCCAGAAAATTTTGGCAGCCGGATGGTCTTAAGAAGTAGCCGGGTGGGGGCAGTGTAATACTTTGTAATAATATTGTTGGAGGTTATTGCCCACACCTGCCAGGACTGGTCTAACACACACTGCTTAGTGCTCACATAGTTGTTGTTCAAACAGGAGAAACATGTGTTTTATTATATTACTCAGTTGGGCTCCAAATGCCGGGTGGTAAGTAGAATCAGCCTGGTGGAGCACCCGGGAAATAGGTGCTGAGGAGAACACTGGACAGGCTCCTGTATATAAATAATTAAGCCCCAGGTCACTTTATATAGTTATATATCTAATAGGACATACAGATAGACGAAACCACCACGGGACGCGTCTGTCTCAAAGGTCACAGAAGAACGGAGTGAAAGCTGAACTTCTGGTCCGCGTATCTGTAGTAGTGCAAAGCAGTGGGTCAGCCTATGCCCCACTTCCTGTTACCACTAGAGCACCGGGGATTAATAGAATAGGTAGGAGACGGAGCGTAGCACTCTTTGCCAACATATTTATTATTTTGTGAACAGCAAGAAATACTGTATATTTATAGTAATTATTAGGCTCTCACCAAACAGCTGCTGAACAAAACATAATTAAAAATCTGTATGTATAAGGTTTTAGATAAGGATGCCAGCTGTCCCGTATATATAATTAATCGCTTTTTGTATCCATATAAAACATCCAATCTCTGCCTTCAACAAAGCAATTGTCCCTCTCTGTATAAAAGGGAAAATACTTTCCATGTGTTATATTGCTGTGAGAATCACATACAATAATTTCTATATATTAAGTGACAGAATATATTATCAGATAAATGAAAGACGCTGCTGTAGACATCAACTGTTACTGTGTGTGTTCGGCTATTTTGGAGCTAGTAAATATAATAATATTTATTAATATTTTTACTCTATTTTAGTAAGGGCCCTTTCAACACATTATTCTAGGTACATCATTATCAAGAGGAGGGCGCTGAAAGTATATGAAAATCCCTGTCCGTTTCGCAATATTTATCACGACTGGTTGGGAGACTCGGCAGCAGTGGCTAATGAGAGCATCATCAGAATTGGATGTGAGTGCCACGTGTAGAGATCAAAATGTTCAAAACTGTTCTGCCAAACATCAGTCTTGTTAAACTTTAGGCCATGAAATGCAACACGATTCAGGAATGTGGCCTGAATGTCCCTTATTGTTTCTGTTCAACCAGGACAAAACACTTCCCATACACAGAGCACTGCCAACTCTCAGGAACAACAGACAAAAAATTATTTTAACTGGAACGAACGCTCTACCACCATCATCCTGGTTTTGAATGCTTAGTGGTGGTTGCTTGTAAAGTGAGTGTGGGATGTTTTTTATGGGACTTTTTCTTGCTAATTACCTCTGCACCCTCCCCCCATCGAGCAGCCCCAGGGATAGACATACTATAAACAGTGAGACTACTACTTTGGAGTACACCTTACATAGTGACAATCAGCCACACACTGATCAGTGCAAGGCCGATTCCCTAGGGTAGGTGGGAGCAGAGTGTGAAAGAACCCAGCATACCCTGCCTCCCTAAAATGCTGGGGCTCTTCCTGAACTCTGAGAGACAGGGGTAATGTGCAAGGAAAATCCTACTGGCATACTACAAACAACCATCAGTGAATGATGAAAGCCAGGCTGCTGGTGACAGAGTTCCAGTTACTGCAACGTCTTGTCTGGTGTTCCTGAGGGTGTGTGGGAGAGGGGGTTCACGAATGGACTACAATAGGTCGAGAAGGAAGGAAATACTTTATTTTATTTTAGGTTTAACAAAGTGGTGTACGAGGGTTTTGGCGAGCTGTTTATTCAATTAAAGTTTATTTGAATATTGTATAGGTTTTCCTTGTTTACTCATTTGGTATGATGGGAATGACTCTGAGGAAGCCCTGTCCATTGTATTGGAAAGTTGCCATTCCATGGATCAAAATCGTGTTAAGTACCCCGGGGCTGTGGGTGATGCTCAGTGTTGCATACAGCAAGGGAATCCCTTACATGACCACATTCTATAGGTCATTTTAGTGAGATGAGAGGAGGTAGGGGCAGATCGCAGTTCAGGAACCCTCACTGACCGGTAAGAACACTTTTTGGACAGGGAGGATTTAATTAGGGGTCATTAGTATTTAAATAGTAATTGTTGGTCACTGGTACTCCCAATAATGGGTAGGTGGGAGCATGTGGGGGATGGGGTCTACATAGTATGTGGGGGGTTTGAGCAGCATGTGGGGAAGTCTGAAGGTAGCTTTGGAGCACATGTGGGATCCGAGGGCACGTGGTGTTTCTTTCTTTGACTAAATGTATTGTTTTTGCTAATTACTAAAGGTAAGATATAAAGTATGAAAAGAGGCTATAAAGAAAAATCAATGCATTTAAAAAACTGTGCAGGGAAGCATGTTGAAGCTAATAAACTAAAGTCACCTCGATGTAAAATCCCAAATATCTGTATATATGGAATGTGGATAACATACACCCAGCCTGTATATTATAATTTACAGTTGGCAGCAGCTAACAGTACCATACGGTTAATTGCTGTAAAACAACCCAACAAGTAGTGTTGAATCTTAATTAAGAAGTCACCATAATTAGTTATTTAAAAGTTAACATAATTAATTTTTATATATTTTACAAATGATTTCTCCCCCCGTTTAGAAATTGTGTCTCCTGTCTGACATTATCATCATGTATAGAAGTGTTCTTTGGGGAAATTAAAAAAAAGTTTTCAAATATCAATTGCTCATAGAAACTCTATCGCCTTCAATACTGCCTTAAAAAACGGACACGACGATAACATTTGAATAAAACAATTTAATTAGTATGATTATAATTCTCCAAGGGCAAAAAGGTTTTGTTTTTTTATTCCCTCCTACTTTTTTCATTAAATTTCATATTTATTATTCTGTGCAGTTTGTAACCTCTAGAACAGGGGTCAGGGAACTTTTTTACCTTTTACCCCAAAATATAGTTAGATACGTCGACGTTACCCCCTTGATTTGAAAGGAAGGAAATCATATATTATTAATTATTGTAATTAAAATTTTTATTGAATCTATTCAAAAAAAATTTGAAAGCTTCAACTTCAAAACTTCATGTTTTGGAGAAATGATGTTGCTTCATTTTTGATACGAGAGCATCAATATTGGCATTTTGATGTCAGAGCAATTTGGATACAGTCTTCAGCGTTCACTCGATTTCTCTGCTTTGTTTTTATGTTCGTTTGAGTGGAAAATCCTTGTTTGCAAAGGTAGGTTGTTGCAAAAGGCAGCAACTTTTTGACTGCCTCCTCATGTGCAATTTTGATGCCTTTGTAGCTGTTGACATCCAAAAATATGACCGATCTGCTTTGTTTTCAAATGCAATACATGCTTCATTATTGTATTGAAGCTCAAGAAGTGTCTCTGCCAACCCTTGAGGCTCTTCTGGTACAGCAGCAATTTCACATTTAAAGGGGGTCTACAATCCAACTGACAGCATGTGAATCGGCAGCATTACCCCCAGGAATTTCATTTTTACCCCATTTGGGGTAATTTACCCCTGTTCCCTGACCACTGCTCTAGAAGAAGCTGGCGAGTTATTAATGAGTCAGGATACAGCTAAATTTTCTTGTCCATCCATCCGCACACAACATTAAGATCACTTGTCTCTGTACGGAACTGTGACCCATTCCATTTAGAATTTGTGTGCAATAAGCAAAAGCTCAAATTGCCAGCAAACAGTGGAGGCAGCCATTTGTGGCGTGATAATACAGGCCATCAATTCACTAGGAACCAGTAACATAGACGGTAAGGTGAAAAACAGAAAAAAACCTCAGGTCCATCAACTTCACTCTTTGTTAATTCTTACTGCATTCATCAAGATTAAGAAGAAATAACAGCTGACAATTTAGCCTCACAGGAGGGTAAAAAGATCCTTCCTCACCCCTAACATGGTCATCCGATAAATTCCTGGGGTAAATTAATGCACCCTTGTCCTCTGTATGGTTTTTTGATACAAAAGGTTTGTTAAACAAATGATACATATTAAATTAGGTCACCCCTAGAAATGAGCGAAATTGTCAAAACTGTGCTGTGGAATTCCACGTTTCTCCAGTTAGCGGAATTTGGCTTTAGAAGATCCACAAGCAATTTCCCCTCTCATTATTGTTCTGCTCTGACTTATTATACACAAATCACACTACAGAACAGGATCATTTGACACAGTGGTCATCCCAGCTCTACAAATTCCACAAAAAGTGGAATTCTCCAAGCCAGTGCACAATGTCATTGAGTAAATATCTATTTCTGAACAAAAGCAATAACATTTGGAGTGGAGATGGGATATAACAGCTTGGATAGGTCTTCTCCAGACATTAATGTCCATGCTTGGGAAAGGGGACAAAGACCAACACTGGACTAGGTTATAGTGTGATATTTTGACAATTTGCTACAAAACAAACAAGCAAACACTAAAATTGTTACCTTGACTATGCAATTTGTTACATTGTCTATAAAATTGTCAGGAAATAAACAGTACTATAACTTTGCATTTTGTGTATGATAATATGTGTAGGATGATGATATAAAGGTATTCAAAATTAAAGAATAAGTAACTGGGTAACTACATCGCTCTCTTTACGTTTTTATACTGATGAATGAAATTTGGCAAACAAGATAAAGGCAAAATGACAAAGTAATTCCACATTCCCAAATGCCCCTACGCGTCTATTATTTCCTCCCTTGTCTTTGTAATCTTGGTATGGGAACTGGGATCAATCACTTAATTATGTAGGCTAATAATAATGACCACTGGTGTAGTTCCAAGTGTCACTCTAGCGCACAAGTATTAAAAAAACGCACTGATCATGCAGTTGGCCATAGATCCATTTGACCAATAATATAAAAACAATGTTGTCACTTGGATGAGAGTAATTTATGTTGCATTTTCCTGTTAAAAGTGGGGATCTGAATAACTACTGTGTGAAAATGAACCATTAAACTGTCCTAAAAGTACATACTATACCGAGGACATTTTGGCCCAATCAGGGACTCAAACATTCAATTACCAAAGAAAAGTTCTGGTAAGAGGAATGTGATGGTATAAAGATGAGAACAGAATGAAAACTGTAAGGTTGTTAATAAAATATTTCTATTGAGAAGCCAGAGTTCTGTTTAATGAGGGGGTACTTGAGGTCAATGTTATTTATCATGCACTGGGTTTCTCGGACAAGTATCCATTAGCTATAGACAGAAGAGAGGTCAGATGGACTGCAGGGTTTAAATGGTCATAAAAAGGCTTTATTTAAAACACTGTAGAAATCATTTATCAATATTCAAAAGAGATAATGGAAGGAAGGTACAAAGTATGGTTAGAGAATGTGCACAGTTGATGAAATTCTTGAAAAGTAGTGGTATATATGTAAGGTAGTCAGAGCCATGTAAAGGGCACTGATTCCATGCCACTATTTTATCTACACAGAGTTCTAGAATTATTGATCACATTTTTTTATTTGAATTTCATTTTTAAAACGGAGGGGTGTGGCTAGCTATGACTAGGTTGCTTATATAAAAAAAAAAAAAAAAAAAAAGTAAGAGAGGGATTTAATAGCAACTTTTGTGAGCAAAGCACTCCTTTATAATCCTACACATACACAGCATACTTACCCATTTTGTACTCTTCCACTCCGGGAGATCTTGGAGGGGCGATAAAGTGAGGACGGAGGTGGTGCGGTTTGTGGTGAGCGGCGTAATTTTGGCCCAGCCCCTGCGACACATTGACGTGAAAGTCATTTTGCCACCGAGGGCGGGGTCAAATTGACGCGGGCCAAAATGGCGCGATTCACTGCAAATAGCATCATGGAGGCTCCTATCCTGTCCACTTCACTAGGAAGTGGTCAGGATGCGGGAAAATGGCCTGTTCTCCCGGGAGACCTACTCAGAAATTCGGGAGTACCACAACACGTGGAAATAGACTGAGCTCTGTGTCCCATCTCTTTAAAATCAGAACTCTACTACTGTTGTAAGCAGTTCGAAATAACCCGCACTCAATAGTTTTTAAAAGTGTTTTAAAATTGTCATTATTATATTCTGTCATCTACCAAAGATTGCAATATTATTTAGTTTATTTTCAATTGCTTTTGTTCCGTCTTGGTGTTGGTGTTACACCATACCAATATAAAAAGATTTACAATTTTGAATGGTCTTAAAACGAAGTGCTCATTCAAGGGGTTTCTTTCAAGTGAAATTAACTTAGTAGTGCCCCCAGTTTATATTATGCCACACAGTAGTGCCCACATCAAAAATAAGTGTGGCATTAGGAGGGATGACGCCAGGATGTCCTGTGCTGCCATATGCATAATCCAGGGAGCAGGTAAGACGTGCCTTTTGCCCCACACTCATCTGTGCGTAGACTCAGTATCAGTGTACCACACAACGCAATGTAACACTACCACTAAATTTACTCTACACCAATACACAACTTCACAATATGTACACATACTAGCAATAAGAAAATGTTTAAATGTCTGTCTAGATGGGCTTTTTTGGAGCTTATTTAAAAGCGCTTCAAATACGCTCTTCCTACTAAAATGCATGTTCATTCCTTTCAAGGTGAAGCTAAATACAAAATGCTTATCTTTACCAGATGCTGTATCTCCAGCCTGCTAGTAGGAGAACAATCTCCATGTGGACATAACAGAAGGATCACATCCCCTCTGGTTGGGGAATAATAAATCTTTATTATTTCTTTAGGTTCAATGTCACTGTAGGTAAAATATGGTGTGGAACCTTTTTAAAGTGACAAAAGCAATAGAGAATGGTAAAACAACTGAGGACTTGTCCTACTCAATTAAACCAAAGCATGTACCACTCACAGAAATGTGACTCATACCTAAGGATTTGCAATGAGCCCAAAGATGTTAAGTACATTTTTTTCCATAGCTGATGCGCTTTTACTTCTGCCCGGTGATCCTTATCATGCATTAAGTTATTTATATAGTGCTAACATATTATGCAGCGCTTTACAGAGAATAATTAATCATTCACATGAGTTGCTGCCCCAGTAGAGCTTACAATCTATATTCCCTACCACACACACACAGACATACACTAGGGTCCGTTTTGTCAGAAGCCAATTAGCCTACCAGTATGTCTTAAGAATGTGGGAGGAAACAGGAGCACCCAAAGAAAAACCCATGCACACATTGGGAGAACATACAAACCGCACACAGATAAGGCCTTGGTTGAAGTCGATACCACAACCCTTATGACCAATATGGAGTTTCCAAAGAATATTAACACATATAATTGTGGCTATGCAGAGAAGGCATTTTCTCTGTAAATAATAACCAATTACAGAATAGGTTATAGATTTTTTTTTTCCCTTTTCAATAGATTCCATATACTATCATGCCTGATTCTTGCAGTTACCCTTTATACCTTAGTATTCTGGAGGAAAATGTTTTTCTGAAATGACATAGTGGTGAAAAGAATTTAACATCCATAATTTGCCAACTGTCCAGTTTTTTTTTTAGCACTGAAAATGTCCCTGTTTTTCAAAATTGACCAATAGTACAGTATAATTCCGCTTATAATGTGCACTGGATGCAATTCACAATTTCTATTAATTATGCTTTGTAAGATATTATTTATTGAAAAACAGTATTTAAAATGAAAGGAAATTACATTCGAGTTCAGTAAATGCATCATTCTGATTATTGTGGTGTAGAATGATTCTGCCTGTAATGAGATTACACGTACTTGCTTACCAGCCAAGTGTCCTTGGAAATGATTTTTAAATGTTGACAACTATGAACATGAAACTATCCATTTCAAGACTTTGCCGCTACTCAACATTGTATCACATTAAAAGACAATAAAAAGCTTAGATTTACAAGTGGTGGAGTATCAATTAGCAAGTCGTTTGTAAACATGCATTGGCAAAGTGTAATATTACCACTTCACACATAATTTAGGCGTTTATCATACTCTTCCACATACACCCCCTCAATGTCTTTTTTCTTTCTTATTTCACATTAGGACAATGCCAACAGCGGCCTCAGCAATATCTGTATAGCGCATAATATCATAAAGGGAGCTACAATGAGGTGCAACACTTTGCGGTCTTCTGCATTTAGCTTTTTTCCATTCTTGGCTCACACTTGTAATATAAAGCAAAAGACATTACAAAAAGAGAACATCAAATCTAAACGAAGGAAAAAAAAAAACATAAGAAAGAAACATGAGGTTAATGATACATCTTTAAACAGAAAATGGCAATTTCCTTTCCCTCATTAAAAAGTGACACACGGCACTAACTGCAGAGATTATGTAGTGAAAACACGCTACGTCGTATAGCAATGCTTGATCAGGATCTGCGGTCGGGGGGGAAAAAAAAATAAAATAAAAAGCAGCTTCATGATTAGCAAATACTGGAACAAGCCCAAATCCGTCATCTGGCTGCCGAGCAGCTGGTACAGCTTGGTGGTAATACCTTGGCATTTCCTATTAGCTAGAACTTGAACAAAATGATTTTTCATCTGCCACATGCAAGGGAAATGTTCTTCTGTTCTAAGATCTTTTAATATCTTTATCTGCAACTGTACATGTTTAATTTAGAAAATGTGTCTGTCTGGTTGACTGTACGTCATCTGGATAGATTGATGCTGGTCAGAAAGTGATCTTAATTCCCGAGCAGACAGGGAAGTTCATTTCCAATGGTTCGCATGTTTCTCTTTTGTAGGGTTTTCCTGATTCGCTGGTGCTAGTGACATTAGAATGCTGAACAAGGCCTATATTGAGGTGGTCCTTTAATTGATTGTAGCAGCATGAAAGCAACAGCTGGGTTGAGGCTCCAGCTTCTCTAGAGATAGATGAATAAAGGCCTTAATGTTGCAAAAGTTTTAATTTACCATGTTCATATTAACAGTCCATTAGCACACTTCCAACAAGAGCTAATAAAAGAAAGAAAAAATATTCAACCCTTATTTGATTCTCGCTCTTTAAGCTCCTCACTGTGGAGCAGGGCGTCTGAATCCCTCTTCTCAAGGCTGACTAAAGAACTGTCAAATTTAGCATAATGAAATATACAGACAAGAGGAGTTCTTATTTAAGAGATGACGACCACTGGTGGAAAAGAGGTTTTTAAATAATCTAAATGGATCTAAACGACTTTGACCGTGAAATGATTGTTGGCATCAGAAGGGGTGGTTTGAGCATTTCAGAAACTGCTGATCTGCTGGGATCTTCAAGTACAACAATCTAGAGTTTACAGAGAATGGTGCAACAAAAAATCCAGTGAACGGTAGTTCTGTGGGTGAAAACGCCTTGTTAATGAGAGGGGTCAGAGGAGAATGAACAGACTGGTTCAAGCTGACAGGAATGAGACAGTGACTAAACATAACCATGCATTACAACAGTGGTATGCAGAATAACATCTCTGAAACTACACCATGTCAAACTTTGAAGTGAATGGGCGACAGCAGCAGAAGACCACACCAGCATCCACTCCTCTCAGCTAAGCCTACAGTGGCTGCTGGCTCACCAACACTGGACAGTTGGAGATCGGAATAACGTTGCCTGGTCTGACAAATCTCTATTTCTGCTGCAACATGATGGCAGGGTCAGAATTTGGTGTAGAAAAACCATGAATCCATGGATCCATCCTGCTTTAGATCAATGATGCAGGCTGGTGGTGGTGGTGGTATAACAGTGTGGGGAATATTTTCTTGGCACACATTAGGTCCCTCAATACCAACTGTTCAACCCAGCCTGACCAAGTATTGTTGCTGACCATGTGCATCCCTTTATGGCCACAGTCTGCTCATCTCCTAATGGCTACTTCCATCAGGAAAACACCGCATATGAAGCTAGTGCAGGTGACCGACTTCTCTGTGTCATCCTTATTCAACAGGCAACCCTGGCAAATTCCACAGGTGACTAATCATAATTCAAGTCTTGCCCATCAATTCAAGAGAATGCTTCTAGTATTGGCCATTGCAGTCTATGAAACCTTTTAACCTAATATAAATAAATACATATTCAATCAAACCCCCATTTTAATTTAGTTTACCTTCTTTTCATTTTAATTATTAAAGCGGGACATTTAGGAAAACAAGTGCATCGATAACAATGCAACAATAAAGAGGTGCTGAAAACCATGTAGTAGAAAGCAATAAGGCATTTGCTTTCATTTGATAAACTGTACTAAAAAGGTAGAATCTGACTAGTTGCTATTGGTTACAACACTGTCTGCACAGTTACCTGACCACCAATGTTTATAAATGTCCCCCAGTGTGTTTATTTGTAAGGTTGCGGCCCCTAACTCACTTCCTCATTCATCGTCGGTTGCATAAATTGTGCAACTCTCTCTTTTCACAGTATATTTAATAAGACATAGTTCATACTATTCTGATACTTGTAAACTGCATTTAACACAAAGGGAATGACAAGCCTTTTAAACCTGTTGTTAGAAGCAATCAGAGGGTTAATCGATGCCTTAAGTAAAGCAGCACATGATAAATATTTTAGACAAAGCCATTGTACTCAGGGTTTGAAGTGTCATAAGCAATCTCTCTCAGAAATCAATATTCACACAGCACATCCTGGGGGAAAAAGGAAGTAGACATGCAATGCAACTTAATGTGAGCTATCAAATACATGTCTACCTTAATCCCTATTGCTGTTTTCTTGGCTTCTGCTTTTAGTCTTGTTGCTCTTAATACAGGCTTGTTTTTCTTGTAGTCTTGTCTTCCTAAAGTAGAAAAAGAATGAATTATTGATGAGGACTCGTAATTATTTTAGCATTATTGATTTTTGTTTTTATAAGAAAAAAAAAAAAAAAAAAATCCACAATAATGCCTTACTGCAAAACAAAGGAGATATACAAACATGGAATTAGTTGTGTAAGCATCAAAATAAATAATCTACCAACAATTCTACAAGATATGATTGTGAAATTAGATAAAGTGGAATGTTCTATTGTATCTTCAATATACTTATAGCATACTTGTCAATTCTCCTGGAATATCGGGTAGACCATTCTCCGCACGTCCAGCCCATTTAATAGTGAACTGGGCGGTGTGCAGGCCTCCGTGACGCAATTCACAGTGAATGGCATCGTTTTGACTCTGCAGGCGTAACGCTATTCACTGTGCTCCAACCCCCACTTCACCTACCCTGCCGGAACTCAAGATCAAAAGGAGTAAATTGATTTTTATTGCATTAGGTTCTATATTCGCAAATCACTTATTATGTTTATTAATTTTATTTTTTGCAAGAGGCCAGCAAAAAACATTTTACAAACGACATATTTGCATTTATTTTTTTTCATCTCTTGGTCACATCATTCAGTATAAAAAGTCATAGTAGGTGATATATTACAGCCATTAATAATCAGTAAAAATATAATTTATGTTATATTCCGTTACCCGTCAAGTGTTTCCCACACCTATTAGATTGTAAGCTCATCTGGGTAGGACCAAATTTTGTTTCATGTCTTTGTATGTAAATTGTGTGTGTCATTAGCCACTCAATTTATAGCACTAAGTAATATGTCAACACCTTATAAAAAGATATTATTATTATTATTATTAATAATAATAATAATCACAGCTATATGTACAAATAGTTCACAAATTGTAATAACAGTAATAAGAAAATAGGATATTAGCGCATTTGAAATAAAACCAGTTTTTCTACAGGACTTTAACAGTATATCATTTATATATATTTATTGCAATAACTGCCAAGTACAGAGAGTGTGAGAGGAAATGGATTTCATTTACAGAAATACAATATTCCTCTCAGGAAAATTAGCCAATTATGTGTGACTTATACAATTTGCTAATTCTGCTAAACGTGGGTAATAATCTAGTGTGCACCTGTCATTAGAGAGATCCAATGGTTTTCTCAGCCAGGTTAATTTAATAAAATATTCCTTATTACATCTAGAAACCCTAAATTCCTGTTGCAGACCATGCCATGAGTTACACTGTAAAAATCAAACTGGAAAAACGACACAATAACAGCATAAACCACTTCAACATACTGTACTGCATATTACAACATACTGCACTGCATATTACAACATACTGCACTGCATATTACAACATACTGCACTGCATATTACAACATGCTGTACTGCATATTACTTAAATTAATGTAATGCCCATTCACCTGCACGGTAGATTATTATTATCCTCTATTTATTAGGTGCCACAAGATTTCCGCACTGCCGTACAGAATACAAACAGTAGACTAGACAGGGTGAAACAGTACAAAACAATAAACAAATAATACCAAGACTTCGTGAACTCCAGGCATGGCTATTGCAGTGAAGTTGGAGCAGAAGAGTAGGTATAGAGACAGTAGGGAAGAGGGCCCTGCTCATGAGAGCTTACATCCTAAGGAAGGGTAAACAGACATCAGGCACAAAAGGGAGTCATTTAAGGGTATATAGCTTGGGTGGCATGAAGAAAGGGGGCTGGGAGGAAAGAGGAGATAAGAACGAGCGGAGAAGATATGTGGGTTAAGGTGGATGGCTGGCAGGTTTTAAGGAACAGGTGAGTTTTAAGTGCCCATTTGAACACAGGTTCGGGGACAGATGGATGGAGCGAGGGAGGTCATTCCAGTGAAGGGGGCAGCACGGGAGAAATCTTGGATTCTGGAGTGGGAGGAGGTGATCAGAGTGGAGGAGAGGCGACTGTCATTGGTCGAGCGGCGGGCGAGAGTGTGAATGGAGAGGAGGTTAGAGATATAGGGGGAGAGAGCCTTGTAGGTGATGGTGTGTATTTTGAAGAAGATTCTGTAGGGGAAGTGGAGCCAGTGTAAGGCAAGGCAGAGAGGGGAGGCAGAAGAGGAGCATTGTGAAAGGTAGATAAGTCTTGCAGTCACGTTGAATATAGAATGAAGGGGGGTGAAATGGGAGTAGGGGAGAACGGGAAAGAGAAGGTTGCAGTAGTCAAGACGGGAGATAAGTGCATGGATGATAGTTTTGGTGGCATCCTGAGAAAGGAAGGTCTGGACGCAGGCAATGTTTCGTAGCTGGAAGCGACAGGTTTGGGCAAGGGATTAAATGTGGGGGGCAAAAGAGAGAGAGAGGAGTCAAGGATGATGCCCAGGTAGCCAAGTTGGGGGACGGAGGAGATGGTGGTGTTGTTAACAGCGATAGAGAGGTCAAGGTGGGAGGAGAATCTATAATGAGGAAAGTCAATGAGTTCAGTTTTAGAGATGTTAATTTTGAGAAAGCATGAGGACATCCAGGAGGAGATGGCAGAGAGGCAGTCAGGATACACGAGAGAGGAGGATGGAGGAAAGATCAGGGGAAGAGATATAGAGTTGAAGGTCATCAGCATAAAGGATTAGGGGATGAAGAACTGTGCAGTGTGTCTCGTTTTTCAAATCAACGGTTAATAAAAGTCACAGGATAATTACACATATTCAAAATACAAAAGCACAGTTTAACAAAAAAAAATAGTTTGAAAATTCTAAACCAATCAATAAGCTTTGAGTAATTAGAACTGAATATGGATGAATTAAATCTTTCTTCAGCAAAATCGCTGGATAAATGCTTACAAGATGCATGGGGGATGGGACACTGAGCAGAGAACTATGTAGATAAAGGGTAGTAATTATTGAGTTTGGGAGCAGGTTAATGTAACGTCAGTCGGCAACTCACCTTTGTCTACACCATGCTCTCTATATAGATGACAAATGCAGGCTTTGCTCCAGCTTCTTTATATATACATTATACAAGGGAGGGTGGAAAATTCTTAACGTCGTATACAAAACTTCTCAATGTGGAGCTGAAAACTTTGCATCATGTAGACAAGATTAAAGCAGGGTGTCAGGGATAACCCCCTCTAGCTACTTCCTGATTTAATATCTTATCATATACTCCAACAGCTATATAATATATCACCTCTATTTTATCAGGAAACTGCTCCTGAACCCCTTTATCTGTCACAAATTGATCTCTGCGCACTTGTGACTTGGAAGTTTCCAGTGAGGAAAGACACAGGATTCCAGCCCAAATCTTACACCCACCTCTTTCTCTAAGGTGACAGATTTACTGGTCCCTTTCCCAACACAGAGACCCGCTTCCACACCTCTCTGCCAGCCAACTGCCACCAGCTACGTATAAGACCCGTAGCAATCCTATGACTTAATTATCCAATTGTGCACACTCTGTGCTCTGGTAGCTAAACAGTTAACCCTTCTCACTCTGGTTTCTAAAGAGTTAACCCCAGCCAAGCAATCTCTCTCTTCTAAACAGACAATGAATTCATTTAGAGCAATAAGGACAGAACTATTACATTGTTAGATTTAATATACAAAAGGTACAATGCTTACAGATAATAAAAAAATATTAGATTAAGATTTGACATACAAATAAAAAAACAAACAGTTATAAAAACAAATGGGATGGATGTACGGAGCATAAATTACGTAAATTTGGAGAGTCGTTCAAATAGATTGATCCCCAAGAAGCTGACAATTTCTTGTAACTGGTCTCAGCTTTTTAAAGATACCTTTACCTTTTCCCCACCTTCAGGGGGGTTGTGGTCTGAGACACTTTTTTTCTTCAATCACCATTTGCATGTTGCCAGATTTTCTACCCAATTCTACTATGTGACCCAATTTTTCTGTGGAGTGTCACACAGACCCAATTTTATTATTAATAGATCTCCTAACAATTTACCCATCTATGGATACCAATACCAAACAGGCCTAGGTACAGGGTAACAGTTGAGCATATACTCATTTCCTCAATTTTTCGGTGTGGCAGAATTCTTCATTTGACATATCAGCTGCCCTTCATCATGCTAATGAGGAATATGTGGTTGATCACTACTGTTATTGATTTTAAGTGGCATATTTGAAACGGCTATATTTTTATATAGACAAAAATAATTCAAAGTCAGTACATGGTCTCCTTAAACCAGACACCATGCTGAGTGGTCCCTAAAAGCCTATTCAGGTGTCAAAACTGCTTCCCAGGCCAGGATATGGCTCTCCACAGGGGCCTTTGAAGCTGCTGCAGGTGACACTGCTATCTTCTAACACAGGGATGTGCAGAGTCACCAAATACACACACAACAAACTTTCTGACTTCACATTTTACACTTTAGTAGCTCAATTTATCAATGGATTCATTTGATATACCATATTTACACTGCAGTTATGATTTAGTCCTTATTCAGCACAATTATGTGAAGGGTTAACCCTTATAACCATAACTCCTCTATGAATGTTACACAGGGTTATAGTGCAGGGAGTGAAAAGTTATAGAGGGGCAGAGTTTGTAGTCAGGGCTAAAACTTTAGGGCCTCTTATATCACATCAGAATTTGTATCTATGCAGGTTTTCCTCCAACACTATTTTCAGAACATAAGTAGTAACAAAGCTCTCTTACACATTATATTCAACACTATAATAATATTTTAAAGGGTTGGTAAAAAAAAAAAAATAACCTAGTGGTAAATGTATCAAACTGAGAGTTTTCCAGCAGGTTTGAAAAACCAATCAGATTCTAGCTATCATTTATTTAGTACATTCTACAATATAACAGCTAGATCCGATTGGTTGCTATAGGCAACATCTCCACTTTTCAAACCCGCCTAACTCTCAGCTTGATACCTTTACCCCCTACAGTTGAAATGATCTCTCAATCCCCTTTTATAAAGTTTGTTTTTTTTTAGGTTAAAGCAAAAATGTGAAGATTTGACTACAATTTCTTAAATAGGACTTATTTCAATTGCAAAGCGCTACGGAATTTGCTGGCGCTATATAAATAAATGTTGATGATGATGATGATTCCATTCTTCTTCATTTTCCATAATAGGTACATACACTAATTAGGGTGAGACCAGGTATTGTTTTTTTTGTGGGGTCTTAATAACACCTCCTGAAACGAGTAAGTCATAAGAGACCATTAAACAGTAATAATTTACAACCTGACTAAAATCCAAAGCATGTTGGTCCAATCAACAATATTTTACAGACCTAAAAAAGTCTGTACAGAATAAAATTAATTGGAATTAATTGGAAAAATGTCTCTCAAATGTACCAAACGACAGGTACTTTCAGTATGTAGAGGAAAAGGGGAGACAAATCTCTAAAAATTCATACAGACAACTCTGCTAATTCTATGTCTCCTGTCCCGATAACATTCAAACTTTAATTTCTAATCCGCAGCAACGTAAAATGTGGCGAGACTGTGTGGATATCTAGGGTGGAAAAGGTACAAGTGTAGAACTCTCTTCCACTACTGTTTTTATATTGTTATTATATCTAGACATGGGATGAAATATGGCTTTTTCATTTTACATAAACGTTTTTATCCACTAAGAATCCAGTATTGCTTTCTAAAACACAGAATGAATAGTCTGCTAGTATTAAACTTTCTAGGAACGCTCATTTGTCTCACAACACTATATACAATAGTACGGTGCACAGTATTATGGTATGTTGTATGGACAGCACGTGGCACAGTTAGCACTGCTGCCTAAGAGAGCTGGGGTCATAGGTTTGATTCCAACTAAGGCCCAATGCAGGGGCAAACGCAGGATTTGTAGAGGGGGGTTTCCACACCACGCCGCCAGTGAGCGTGACAAGCATGCATGAGGGTGTGGCTATAATTTTAGACAGTGCTTGGTTGCTCTCCAACTCTTCCTATCCCCATAATATACATGGGCAATGCTGCATGCACTACTGTTAGGTGCACGCAGCTCTCCCTTTTCAAGCAGAGCCATGTGTACCGGGGGCAGGGTCCAGCCACCTCAATTATACTGTGCCCCAGAATTGGAGGGGGGTTTCCAGACACTAGGAAACCCCCATCGGGTTGCCTATGGTATGTTAATTGGCTTCTGACAAAAATGGACCCTAAGATGTGTGTATGTAGTAGGGAATGTAGACTGTCCAATGGGACAGGGACTAATAATGATTACTTAGGACAGCAACAGAATGCAGGTAAGATGGCTGGCTCACGCTCTGCAAAATATGTAAAGTATTTTGAGTCCTACTGGGAGAAAAAGCACAATATAAATAATACAATTATTAAATAATTATTAATTATGATGAAGTCCAGTAATAGCATGAAAGCGGATCTCCCGCAAACGACACTTGTTCTCCCCAGGTTTGAGGGTGGTACACACAGCTGGTATGGAGCAAAGGAGGAAACAATCATCAGATGTCGATACCACCCCTGCCAACGACATCCTGAGTACATAGGAAGCCTAGCAGGATGCCCCTGAGAATGACTACCCCTCTGTCAGGCTTTTGGGCTCATCTCCCTTTATTAAACAGACCCCTAAATCTTTCCAGCAACATATGGTAAAATGCTTTGCATCATCATGAAAAGAAATACATTTATTAGTCTTGTCACCCAGTTGTGTGTAACCTCTGCTTATTTACACAAAATGACGCTTGTGCAATAGCTTCTAGCGGTACGTCTCAGAATTTATCAGCCTCCACCAGAGGCTCGCTGCCTGCTTGTCATTTCTTCACATTCCTGTCCAGGACTCGTGATCACGCGAATATCTAGTTATTGTTTTATGAATGTTCATATTTCAAAGCTTTCCTCTATGCTTTTTCCTCAGCAGACTTTACAATATCCAACCTCATTATCATCATGTGTCAGGGCCGCTTTCCGCCTGCATTTTCTGCTTTAAAAATTAATGCATTGCTATTTTCTGAATACTGCTTAAGCTGCTTAGGAGCACATTATGCTATCAAACAGACACATGCAGAAAAGCTTCCTAAACTGTTGTTCTTTCAATGAAAGTACAGCTAGTTCTGCATGAAAGGCATGTCGTTTCACCTGCAAACGGGGGAGCTGCTAGATTTATTTATTTCTCGCTGTCTTTTATGTGCAAGTTAATCTTTCATTTCACAAAACTTTAAATAAAAAATGTTCTATTAGAATTCTGTGTGTAGTGAGTACAGGATACTATACTCTATTTTTTTTTTTCCCCAAGACAAGACGTGTGCATTTGTAGAAACACAAATATATAACAAGCACAGAGAGAAAACTACTGATTGTCCAAAATTCATCTCAACAATAATTTTTTTTTTATAGCTTTACTGCATTATAAGGGATTTCTATTAATTAGATTAAGAAAACAATTTTTATGCTTCTTAATCAACTTTTTTCCCCCCATTAATTGAAATGGTTATTACAATGGAAGGGAGAAACTCAATTTATTACAAAAGAATATACATATAACAGAAGTTAAAAGATATAAACATAAGAGTAATGTACTATTAAGTATATAGCAAAGTAAAAAAAAATTGATGCAAAACAATATAGATGTGTTAGGACTCTGCCTTTATTTTATATGTGGCTGCAGAACCTCAATACCACCAGAGGTGCTGCTGTTTTGCCCCTGAACATTCCACTTCCTGCAGGAGTTAATCTCCTTACCTGATTAGTGACTGCACCTGTTCCACTGCTTTATACACCTGCCTCAGTCAGTGTTCTGTGCAGTTCATCATTTGTCCTTGTTACTGTCTGTATTCCATGTGAATATTCTGTTCCAGTTTGACACTTGGTTCTGATCTCTGCCCATGACCTGACCATCCCTGATTGCTGCCTGGATTGACCCATAGCTTGTGACCCAGACTAGGTTTATCGCTGCCTGGACCGGCCCTTTAACTGGTATTTGACTCTGCTCCATTGGACTAACCTGTGTTCTGCCCGCTGTACACGATAGCAGTGCCAGCCTCAGGTTCATGGTGTGTACCATCTGCTCCATTGGACTAACATGTGTTCTGCCCGCTGTACGCAATAGCAGTGCCAGCCTCAGGTTCATGGTGTGTACTATCTGCTCCATTGGACTAACATGTGTTCTGCCCACTGTACGTGACAGCAGTGCCAGCCTCAGGTTCATGGTGTGTACTATCTGCTCCATTGGACTAACCTGTGTTCTGCCCGCTGTACGTGACAGCAGTGCCAGCCTCAGGTTCATGGTGTGTACCATCTGCTCCATTGGACTAACATGTGTTCTGCCCGCTGTACGCAATAGCAGTGCCAGCCTCAGGTTCATGGTGTGTACTATCTGCTCCATTGGACTAACCTGTGTTCTGCCGGCTGTACGCGATAGCAGTGCCAGCCTCAGGTTCATGGTGTGTACTATCTGCTCCATTGGACTAACATGTGTTCTGCCCACTGTACATGACAGCAGTGCCAGCCTCAGGTTCATGGTGTGTACCATCTGCTCCATTGGACTAACATGTGTTCTGCCCGCTGTACGCGATAGCAGTGCCAGCCTCAGGTTCATGGTGTGTACTATCTGCTCCATTGGACTAACCTGTGTTCTGCCCGCTGTACGCAATAGCAGTGCCAGCCTCAGGTTCATGGTGTGTACTATCTGCTCCATTGGACTAACCTGTGTTCTGCCCGCTGTACGCGATAGCAGTGCCAGCCTCAGGTTCATGGTGTGTACTATCTGCTCCATTGGACTAACCTGTGTTCTGCTGCCTTGAATCTGTGTTGCTATAAACTGAACTATTACCATTCCTTGCATCCGTGGCTCAAACCTGGTTGACCCGCTACCTTGTACTGTGGTTAACCTGTCGTATCCTGGAATTGTTGTTGCATTATTACAGTTACAACAGTAATTTCTCCGCTGATTTTTGCGCGCAGCTCTATGAGCCGCGATAAAAAAAATGAGCAGAGATTTTCTGTCACATCCCGCCCAACGCTGCCGACGACTGGAGGAAGTGCTTTGCGCATAGTATTTCCACGGTTGAGGGATCCAGTGAAGCTGTAGCGGCTTCAGCTAGGTCCCATTGTAAAAGGCTGCCGACGCCATCCTGAGATGGAGTTACTTTGCTTTGAAAAGCAAAGCTTTCCACGGATTAACAGCCTGACCAGTGCTGATGTCCCGATAGAGGTCCATGGGGAGAGCAGTAAAATCTGTTAATGGTGTTAATAATGGAGAAATCTCTGATTACACAGGTGCTAACCCCTTTCTCAAACAGCTGTAAAAGAGCATTTTGGCTCTTCATAGCTTAATAAAAAGACCCCATAGTGAGAAGCACTATCAAGAGGGAAGGAGACTGGGATGTCATAGAAACAAACACAACCACTGCGCACTTCTTGTTACAGTCACTGTGAGGAGCACTACTACAAAAGGTTATGAGGGTGGGAATGTCATACAAACAGACATGACAAGACAATCAAGGGTCTCCTATAATTTACTGCGATTTAATATATTTTAGGCATTGTGCTCCATTTGTCAGGAAAACCGTAAATCCCAGGCGTTCCTGGTAATCGATCTCATGTATCTCTATAAACATATCTTAAGGTGTTTGAGAGATAATCAGATGCATTGAATTACTTGGCAAACGTAAATCATAGAACACATTATTGAATGGTAGCCTATAAATAATATTGTACTAACAAATAGGAAGGATAGAAGTAGTACTACCGAGTATTATTCCACACCATGAATTTAAAAGGTGTGTTGACAGAATACAGAGAAATTTTACCATCTACATCCGGGACTTAAGCTTGTTTTTTTATGCAAGAGGCAATAAGATAATTCTAACAATATATAGGAATGAACAGATATAGCTTCCATCCCATTATATTGAAGTCACAGGGGTTTCCTCTTGCAGCCAAGATTATAAGCAAGCATGGTAGTCCGGTATTATTTCAACTTTGCACTTACCATGTGGGGAAGTTATTTATTTAATTACCACATGAGACTCACCTGTGAGGAAGCCCTTGCTTTCAATATGCTTGACATCCCCCATTTACACAGGTGTTTCTATTATTGATTAAGAGATCACATGACACCTACTGCCTCATATATGTCAGCAGGCTAGGCACAGCCATATGTAAAGGATTACTGAGGAACAAACAGCCAAAACAGGCAAATCATACTTGCACAGGAGGTTTGGCTCAGACAAAAATGTATTAAATCACAGGCTTTCATTAACTGCAGAAAAACAAAGAAAGTGCAAATAACGTTGTACTATTTCATTTTGACGACTTATGGTAATTAATGTAGTACAATAATAATGTGGTCTACAGAAACACAATGTACAGTACTAAGTACTAACCACAAGTTAATGACACTTGATACTTACCAGATTTGCATCTTGTTAGGGTTTTATTAATCAGTTGCATTTAAACGGCTTTATCTGCAATCTGAAAATGTAATACCTCTTAGCACAACTAAAGAAAGCCAGTATTAATTGTTAATTGGTAAAATGCCAATACTACAAAATACACAACAACTAGTGTTAATGAACAGACCGTCCAACATGACCATTGTCACCAGGTACAAAAAGGGACAAAAAACAAAAGGAAATCCCCAATTGGTGGTAAAAAACAAAACATTAAAGTAAGCAACAGTGATAAGGCCTGCCAATCCTGTACGCAAAACAAAAATTCACAGTGCTAAAATAACATTAAAACATTTGTAAAAATCAACGGCCCATTAAATTATATATATATATATATATATATATATATATATATATATATATATATATATATATATATATATATATATTGTCGAAGTCAGTAAATTGGATAAAGTCATTTCAATTAAAGTCTAGCAAACTTGGTTGTCTTTGTCTGAAAAGATGCGTACGGTACGCTATGACGTACAAGGGCACGCTACGGCGTGAAAGGGCGTACTCATCCACTACACGTGGCAGCAACAGTAATTGGTCTTTTACCATACATTCGCACAAACACGCATACTTATAAAATAGTACACATTATTGGTAGTAGCAACACATAGTCTGTTATGTCGAAATATAGTAGTATTTATATGTTATATCAAAGCTACATGCATATTAGTGAAATACACAGAACGGGTTAAAGGAATAACATCATGAGTGGTATCATAATGAACCTTGTTACATATCCTATTGTTTGGTGCGCTCTGCGAGGGAATCGCAGAGTGCATGCACAAGTTATGAATGATAGGGAATTATGAACTACTTAAGACCAAGGAATTCTGGCGGGAAGAGCAGAGCATACCCCCTGCAGAGATGACCCCCTCCTTTGGATTCCTTAGGATGAACCAGCCAATGATTGACGACCCCTTGGACATTCCTGAGACCCGGACCAATAGATGCAAGCCATACCATCTTCATTGTATTACTGTACTTGATTGTGTATATAAGCAGCAGCTTGTGATCCAGAGGGCAGACTTCTTGTCCCCAGACTTCAGGATTGAATGACTGCACTGGATCCAGAGCGCCTGCGTTAAGTAACGGCTGTATTTACTATTACATCGCTTGAGCATATTTTTTCCACTTATTACGAATAAATCTTTGTGCGTTGGAAACACAAATCGAGGTTCGACAATCGTTATTGGTTAGCGACAATACGCACATTACAATTTGGGGGCTCGTGAGCTTTGGAGGTTTCGTTGCCGATGATACGCAAGACCAACGGATTTCGGTTCCTCAACAAAGGGTGGAGACGCGTCATAAACGGGTAAGAACGCATTGTGTTCAAAACCTGAATTTTACTCTGTGTTGTGAAACCGAATGTCCGTTTTGCATTATCTAGGGCACGCTAACTAGAACCTAGGGACAAAAGAGAAAACTGTTTATTTTTTCTGTCATTGTGCGTTTTAACTGTATTGCATTGTTTAGCGTATGTGTACTTCCTGCTGTGCGTACGCGAACTTCCGGTAAACTTGCCACGTGGTTAAACAATCGTGTTGATAGTTATTATACATGCATAGTATAATTACTTGTGAAAGCCTCTGAGACATTATTACTATTGTTGGGAACTTTTGATTTTCTGCGCAGAAAAGGTGTATAGTGTGTGATGTTGTAACGTAGATACACTGTTTTATTGTTGAGGTGCTCAGTTGCTGTCTGACGAGGCGGATTGCCCAACTGAAGGACGGTATACAGGGCAGGTATACCGAATGCGAAAACTGGGTTTTCGCAAAGCGCTACCAATAGATCGCAAGGTTTGCTAATAATTAGTATTGGTAGGCAGTGCGATCCGGTCGCACCGTTAGTGCGAATTGGTGAAGCAGCTAGGAGGAATTATACTGGAAAGGCAGGTTGATTGTATCGACTTTGTGCTCCCAGCGATAATAAACTCAGCAGATTTTGTGGTTTAGCCAGGGTATCGAGGAGCTGATAGCCCTTGGGGCCCACAGTGATATTTCTGTATTAGGGATCCTCGCCAGGGGCGAGAAAAGCGAGTGAACGCGGCTAAAGGAAATACGTTCACCGAGGATTATAGATCTCTAGCGGTGAGTATAGCAACAGAGTTGAAATTATTAGGTGGAAAGAACAGAGCATTGCGGTGTGTCTGTATGTCACATTTGGCCGGAAGGAACAGAGCATTGCGGTGTGTCTGTGTTCCGGGTAGAAGGTATATTGTTCAACATGGGTGCTAAGCATACGCTAGAGATGGTCAGTGTACTGCCTAAGGAAGGCCCTATTGGTTCAGCGAGGTTTCTCATGTGTAAGAAGTATGGTGCATATGCAACTGTGTATTGTGACACGTGGGTCGGGATGACCAAAGCTTGTGATAGGCCTTTCCCAACAATAGGGAGTTTTAATGCAGAGGTACTGAATACTGTAAAAGATAAAATATGGTTGATCAAGTCAACGAAAAAGAGAAATAGACATAATGATTGTTTAAAATTGTGGCAAATGGAAGGTAACACGTGGCAGAGCAGCGAATGCAAACCGGAAATAGGCGTGGCGAAAAGCGCGCGCAAGGCGGATGTAACCATTGAGAAGCGTGGCGAACTCAGCGCAAGCGCGCCCCCGCCACCTTATGTGGCGGGAGGGGTAAGTACAGCCGTTGTTAAAACTGAAAATAGAAAAATTACTAAATTGTACCCTGTTTTAAATCAGTTTCAATCAAGTGTATCTGAAAACGAAGATGAACCCACTGTGATTTCGGCCATTGCCCATGCTGTTAATGTACTAGAGGCTCAGCGCAAGTATGAGAAAATGGCTGAGATAGGTGAGAGTAGCGTGATCACTAGGAGTGAAAGTGTTCTAAATCTAGGGCCTGTAAATCCTGTAGCGTCCCCTGAAGTTAGTGTACCAGAGGGTGTGTTCCCGGTCCGCACAATATCAGTTCCCAATGGGAAACCAGATAAGGATGGTATAGTTCCTTTAAGAAATGTTACAATGCATTGTCCCTGGACTAGATCAGAATTACGTTCCATTATGACTGAATTCCCAGATCCTAGAAAAGAGTTAGCTAAATGTCAGAAATTTGTTAAAGACTTAGGGAATGCTCATGAACCAACCAGTAAGGATTGGCGGGTAGTGTTGAGGGCGTGTCTTCCTCCCAATACTAACATACAAAAATTTATTGGAGATTGTTTGTTGGAGGAAGATGACACCCTGACTGATGAGATTAACCAACGGAATATAGAACAAATTGTCAAACACTTAGCCATCTGTTTTCCAGTAGTAGTAAATTTGAGTAAGATTTTCACCATTAAACAAAAAGATAGTGAAACTGCCTCAGATTACTTTGCTAGAGCTATAACAGCGATTGCACGATTTACTGGGATATCCAACATAAGTGAGGACCCACATCACAGAGAGGTAGCTGTAGGGGTACTGATGGATGGCCTTAGGGAAAATTTAAAGACGAGAGTACAAACCACATTACCTAATTGGAGAGGCGTCACGGTAGACTTCCTTAGGGAGTCTGCTGTGGAGCATGACAAGAACCTTTTTAGAAAAAGGGAAGAGAAAAGTGATAGGTTAATGACGGTAAGTATACAGGCTCTAGAAGGGGTGCATACACGACCACCAGCATACAACCCATATAACAGGAAACCTAAAGTGATCAGGTGTTTCAACTGTAACGAGGAAGGACATTACGTTAGAGATTGTAATAAAGAAAGACCCAATACACATAAGGGTGGGTCACATAGATATCCTCCAAGAAAGGATTCACATAGACTAGAAGACTCACATCTACCCGCACATATTACGGCAGCAAATGCTGCGCGGGAAATCAATAGTCAGCGCTAGGGGTCAGGTCATACCTGTAGTCTACAGCCAGTGAGGTTAACTGAGAGTCAGAGTGAAGAACCAACAATGATAGTTGACATAGCTGGCAGGAAACAAACTTTTCTTGTAGATACAGGGGCGGCCCGATCTGTGATAACCTCTCCTTTCAATCTACAGGTGACCAGCAAAACTATTCCAGCTATGGGGGTGACGGGAAAAGTGTTACATTATCCTCTAACTAAACCCGCCGAAGTTACTATCGGGCCTCTGCATACTAAGCATTCGTTTCTCTTGGCTGCAGCGGCTCCTACTAACTTGCTAGGGAGAGACTTGTTATGTAAAATGGGATGTGTCATATACTGTACTTCAGATGGTGTGTTCCTAGATATACCCGAGAAGGTTGCACATGAGGTACAGGACATATTGGACACCCCTCCAAGGTTAATGTTACACTCTCCTGTTATAGAACAAAGTCCATCTCAAGTAAAGGGGATGTTGCTGGAAATACCAGGTTCCCTATGGACCAGAGATGGACAGGACACTGGACTGATGGCAAACGTAGCCCCTGTCATGGTCAATCTAAAAAGTGGTAGGATAGCTCCAAAAATCCCACAGTATCCATTAAAACCAGAGGTGGAACTAGGGGTATATCCTGTTATTGAGAGGCTGTTACAACAAGGGATTTTAATTCGTACAGCCAGTACAGCAAATAGTCCCATTTTCCCTGTGAAGAAGAGTGGGGGGAGGGGCTATAGATTAGTCCAGGACTTAAGGGGAATTAACAAAGTTGTTGAGAGCCAATTCCCCGTAGTGCCGAATCCAGCTGTCATCCTCATGCAGATTCCACCGTCTGCCAGTCATTTTACTGTCATTGATCTATGTTCTGCTTTCTTTTCAGTCCCTCTTCACCCTGACTGCCAATACCTTTTTGCATTCTCCTACAGGGGAGTGCAATACACATGGACCAGACTACCCCAGGGGTTCATTGACAGCCCCAGTATTTTCTCCCAAGCCTTACATGACTGTTTGCAATCCTTTCAACCCCACAATGGGTCTGTTCTAATTCAATATGTGGACGATTTGTTGTTGTGCTCTGATTCTTTTATGTCATGTTTACATGATACTAAATTGTTGTTGCTTCATCTTTCACAAACAGGGCACAAGGTGGCAAAGGATAAATTACAGCCATGTCAGACTAAGGTCAAATACTTAGGACACTGCCTCACTAAGGGGCTAAGACACCTGACAACCGACAGAATTGAGGCCATACAACACATGACCCTGCCGCAGAGCCAGAAGCAGATTCGTACTTTCTTGGGGATGTGTGGATACTGTAGGTCCTGGATCCCAGGTTTTTCTATTCTAGCATTACCATTGCAGGAGCTAGTCTCTTCCTCAAAACCAGAACGTGTCGTACACACAGAAGAGTCAGAGCAAGCGTTCTTTAATCTTAAAGATAGTCTGACAAGAGCACCTGCATTGGGAATACCTGATTATGAAAAGCCTTTTGAGCTGTTTTGTACAGAAGCTGATGGCTGTGCAGCAGGTGTCCTCACACAGAAACATGGTGACGCTAGCAGACCGGTAGCATACTACAGTGCACAATTAGACAATGTGGCAAGGTCACTCCCAACATGTCTTAGAAGTGTAGCAGCAACGGCCCTTCTAGTAAGTAAGAGTGAGGATGTAGTATTAGGACATAATTCAACCATCTATACACCCCATGCTGTATCAGCTCTGTTAAATTCAGCCCAAACCAGACATGTTTCTTCAGCTAGATTCACAAAGTGGGAACTAGCCCTGATGGCCCCCTCAAACATCACCATCAAACGATGTAGCACCCTAAATCCAGCTACATACCTTCCGTATGTGTCTCAAGAGACACAAAGGGTGGGAGGTGAGGAGACCCTGGTTGATGATGAGTTAGGCAAGAATACTGACACGCATGACTGTATGGAACACCTGAATCAGACCTTTACTGCAAGGCCCGACATACGTGACACCCCCTTAGAAAATGTAGATTTTACGTTTTATACAGACGGAAGTTGCCATAGACAGACAGAGACAGGAGAGCTATGTACTGGTTACGCTGTTGTAGACGATCAGGATGTGGTAGAAGCTGAACCCCTTGGTCCACCTCACTCAGCCCAGGTGGCGGAACTAGTAGCACTAAGGAGAGCGTGTGAATTGGCAGAGGGTAAATCAGCCAACATATATACTGACTCTAGGTACGCCTTCGGGGTAGTGCATGATTTTGGGGCCCTTTGGCGTCTTAGAAACTTTACGACAGCAGCAGGTACACCAGTGGCACACTCACAACACATAAAAGGACTTCTGACAGCGATACAGTTACCCAGAACAGTAGCCGTCATAAAGTGCAAAGCCCATACCTTTGAAGAAGACCCAGTGTCATTGGGCAACAACAGGGCAGACGAAGCTGCTAAATGGGCAGCTGGGCAACCTATGACTGTATCGACCGAGACTATGATGGTTTTTCAGACATTAGACACGCAGAAATTAATTGAAATGCAAGATTTGTGTTCCCTGCAGGAGAAGGCGGTCTGGAAGGCGAAGGGATGTGGTCAAGAGTCCTCAGGACTCTGGAGGGATGGACAAGGTAAGCCTGTAGCTCCCCGAACATACTATCCAAGCCTGGCTGAAGCAGCACACGGCCTGACTCACCTGGGTAAAGAAGGTATGTGCAAACTGGTGAGAGCATACTGGTGTGCTCCCGGATTTTCCTCTCAAGCTGGTAAGAAAGCAATGTCATGTCTTACTTGTTTGAGGAAAAATGTTGGGAAAACTATTCCAACTGAGCCATCCCACATCCCTCCTACAGACGGACCTTTTCAGGTAATACAAATTGACTATATCCAACTACCACCGTGCAGGAATCTAAAGTATGTGTTAGTGTGTATTGATGTGTTTTCCGGTTGGGTAGAAGCATATCCGGCAGCCACTAATACTGCTGTGTTCACTGCAAAGAAAATTGTACAAGACTTTGTGTGTAGGTTCGGTATCCCTAGAATCATTGAAAGTGATAGGGGTACCCATTTTACTGGTGATGTCTTCCAAAATATGTGTAAACTCATGGGAATCAGTAGCAGACTTCACACCCCTTACCGACCACAAGCCAGTGGTAAGGTGGAGAGAGTAAACGGTACTATCAAGAACAAACTAGGTAAGATAATGGCTGAAACTGGGTTGGCATGGCCTGAGGCTTTGCCGTTGGTCCTCCACAGCATTCGAACCACTCCTAGACCTCCTCTTAATCTGTCCCCCTTTGAGATACTGTTCGGACGACAACCTCATTTGATCGTGAGTCCACAAGACGACTTAAAGTGTAATAATGAAGTGACTGTACAATATCTTATAAGAATGAGTAGACAGCTGAAACAACAACAACAAAAACTAAAAATGCTGTCACCTGGTATGCCAGAAACGAACTGTCATGATGTTGAACCTGGAGACTATGTTATGATCCGCAATTTCTTACGTTCAGGTTGTTTAACAGACCGTTGGGAAGGCCCGTACCAAGTGCTGCTGACCAGTACTACATCACTGAAGGTTGCAGAGAGAGACACTTGGGTCCATTCCACCCACTGCAGGAGAGTCCATAATCCGGAGAAAGTGCAAGACAAGACTCAGACCGACGACATAGAGCTGTCACTTGTGAGCCTGTTCCGGGAGACCTAAAGCCTGCAGTTAAGACACCTGAACCAGAGACGTTGCCTCAGAACTATCTTTCCAGCGATGGAGTGGCGGTTTTTGTTTTTCTTTTGTTCCAGGATTTTCCTTGTTCTTACTTTTTCTAGGACATTCTATTTTTGTGAAGGAGAATGGAGGATGGAGGAGAGTTCTGGGAGTGATACGGATGAAATGGAGGCCGAAGAAAAGTTAATAGGATATCCTGAGCAGCCCATTATCAAACTTGGTCCAGGGGTTATGAAAAGGTCTGCTAGCTCAGGAACTCGGAGGCAGTGTGAGGGGCTATTGTCTGATGAGTATTGTATCTGCAAGTTCTGCAACTCCCTAGTTGACGAGAGATGCATCCAACGATGCCAGTCCCCCAGTACTCTGAATATAGGCGGGCATCCATTGGAGGATTATCACTCCCTGGTGGGTAAGGTGCTAAACCAAACTGAGTGTTGGGTGTGCTCTCACGTGCCTCAAGGGCAGCATAACATAGGACTAGTGCCATTCCCGCTAAACATATCCGAAGTACTCGAATTAAGGGGTGGGAGGCCCATAGAAGGGAGGTACAATAACGCTAGGTCCCCTAGTCTGACGCTTCGACAATACTCCATAGGCAGATCGTTGCTGTGCCTAAACATATCTCATGCAAAGCGCCTGGAGAATTGGGAGGCTGACCTATCAGATCAGACAATGGCTCGCCACACTCATTTTAGAGAGAGACTCACAAGGTCACTACTAGGCAGGAATGCTGATGGAAGTCACAAGTTAGGGCGTATAACCAAACATAAGAAGGTATCTATTGGAAAAGTATCTACAGATAAATGTGAAAATATCATTAATGCCGACACGTGTCTAGAGCAGATGGAGACACTAGGCATGGGTAGTTTTATCAAAACTCTGTGTGATATAATTCATGGGCATACTGTTCCTTATGTTCTCCCTGATGATGTGTATTTTGTTTGTGGGAGGAAAGCTTATTCCTGGGTGACTCCGAGTTCCAAGGGCTTGTGTTTCTTAGCTAAACTGGTTCCTGAAATCATGACTATTACTCATGAAGAAATGGTAGATATTCACAAGACTACATCACCACCATACATACACACACAGTATGAACACCGTGGCAAGAGAAATATGATTCCTGGTGAGGAACCCATAGCTACAAAATTGATTAGTGAAACTGCTGGTTTCCAAGTTATGGTTGCTCTAGATCTCACCAGGACTGCTCGGGGAACATTAAACTTTAAATATATCCAAGACCTAGCTAAATTAATAGATAATATCACCGAGATGTATGATGACACTTTCAGGTATACTGGAAGGGAGCTACAAGCGTACAAGAAGGAGTTGGTGCAACATAGACTGGTACTAAATTATCTCACCTCCATTACTGGTGGGTACTGTGTGACACTGGCCACCCAGTTCGGTGTCAAATGTTGCACGTACATTACTAATAATACGGAAGACCCTAAAGAGGTTATAGACCGGAAGATGGATGAAATTTTGCAGCTGAAATGGGAATTTCGAAAGAGCCATAATTCTTCGTTATATGAGGTCGGGGAAAAGGTGGCGGGTTGGTTCTCATGGTTGAACCCAGCAAAATGGTTCTCCGGTCTGGGGAAGTGGGTACAGGAAATGATTGCGAGTGTAGGTAAGCTCCTTCTCCTTATACTGGGTGTCATCTTAGCAATTGGTTTAGTTGTCAAATGTGTTCCTACTGTGTTGAAGTGTGGAAAACGGTCTCATAAGAGTAACACTGAGAAAGAGACTGAAAGGGTGGTACCAGATACCGAGATCATGGTCTGTGAAGAAGTATTGTATAATCCTGAACTTGAAACGGTGATTGAGTGATAGTTTATTACACTATCAAAGGGTGGAACTGTCGAAGTCAGTAAATTGGATAAAGTCATTTCAATTAAAGTCTAGCAAACTTGGTTGTCTTTGTCTGAAAAGATGCGTACGGTACGCTATGACGTACAAGGGCACGCTACGGCGTGAAAGGGCGTACTCATCCACTACACGTGGCAGCAACAGTAATTGGTCTTTTACCATACATTCGCACAAACACGCATACTTATAAAATAGTACACATTATTGGTAGTAGCAACACATAGTCTGTTATGTCGAAATATAGTAGTATTTATATGTTATATCAAAGCTACATGCATATTAGTGAAATACACAGAACGGGTTAAAGGAATAACATCATGAGTGGTATCATAATGAACCTTGTTACATATCCTATTGTTTGGTGCGCTCTGCGAGGGAATCGCAGAGTGCATGCACAAGTTATGAATGATAGGGAATTATGAACTACTTAAGACCAAGGAATTCTGGCGGGAAGAGCAGAGCATACCCCCTGCAGAGATGACCCCCTCCTTTGGATTCCTTAGGATGAACCAGCCAATGATTGACGACCCCTTGGACATTCCTGAGACCCGGACCAATAGATGCAAGCCATACCATCTTCATTGTATTACTGTACTTGATTGTGTATATAAGCAGCAGCTTGTGATCCAGAGGGCAGACTTCTTGTCCCCAGACTTCAGGATTGAATGACTGCACTGGATCCAGAGCGCCTGCGTTAAGTAACGGCTGTATTTACTATTACATCGCTTGAGCATATTTTTTCCACTTATTACGAATAAATCTTTGTGCGTTGGAAACACAAATCGAGGTTCGACAATCGTTATTGGTTAGCGACAATACGCACATTACAATTATATATATATATATATATATATATATATATATATATATATATATATATATATATATCTCTACTATATAAATGCCTAGTGGCGTGTGTGGGAAAAAAAAAAAACAAGCTGCAGCGCCACCTGCTGGGCAGAGTTATACACTGACCTATATATTTCTTGAAGGAGGAGTGACAGTTGGAGTGGTTGGTGGTTGCCGGGGGTGACAGTGGGGAGTTTTTAACACCTTAAGTAGCTTGATGAAGGATGTGGCGATGGAGGAGGCCTGGGCTAGGCCCAAATGCATGACAAGAACCTTTTTAACACCTTAAGTAGCTTGATTTGACTAGAATGCATGAGTATCATGCATGGGTTAACTTGTGTATGTATATGTATATACACATATATATATATATATATATATATATATATATATATTATATATTATATATATATATATATATATATATATATATATATATATATATATATATATATATATATATATATATACACACACACACTTTTAAAAGCATTAAACCAATTTGCTCCTCTTTCTAAAACATAAAAAAAACGCTCTGCTCCATCTAATGTACTACTGAACTTATGGAATGTTGAAGTCTACATTAAAGTATTGTGATATGTGGATATTCATTTTTACAATTCCATCGCTTGTGTTTGTCAACCCACACATTGTTCATGTACTTTTTTCAAACATTTATAATCTATCTTAGCAATGCTGACTAGTCTATGGGTATCAATGTGATGGATATTAGCATGACAATTTGCATATACAAAATGTTCTTAAACGTGATGCACCGAAGAATGGGCTTCAATCCGTGTTCAGCTGCGCATTATCTGACAAGCATCAAAACAAAACAGAATGCTTTACAAAAAGGGCAAAATTGCTATGATTACAGGTATTTAGGGTACATCCACTGCACCCTTAAATGTATTAAAAACAGAAAAAATATCTATATTATATTTAAAATGGTTCAATCCTAGGAAGTGGGGCAATTTGTCACTAATAATACATTTGCAAGAGACACATAATTTTACACAGCATTAAGTGCCAGAGAACAACTTTCGGTTAGGATACATAACGTGTTCAAATCTTCAAATTGACATATTACATTTAATGGCTGGTAGATATTCAATCGGCTGTACTTAAGAGGAAAACAAAATGTTCCCACAATTTGTGTTCCGTATCCAGCTATGCAGGAAAAATATACATTAAAGCCAAAGGATTGCTTATTAAAAAAAATAAAATATAAAAAAAAGTTCTGAGGCCAAAAGAATCTGGGTGGATATTTTTTTTTTTTTTTTACAAGACAGCAAAAAGGATTCATTTATGTTAGACTAAAAAGTAATATCTCAACCCACTCCTTAAGTAACCTGGCAAATTATGTATGATTATTTGTCCTCCTATTAAAAACCAGAAGAAAAACACTACTGTGTATTGCTGCAGGTGTAGATTAGGTGGCCAAAGCAATAGCTGTGATCAGTGTCAAGTTTAAACCCGGGTAAACTTTTAGGGGTCTATTTATCAGGATCACCACTTATCACCGCAATTTGCCAAAAATGTCACCAGGAGAGCTTTTAAACAAAAACAAAAAAATAATAACTTTTTTAAAAATAGAAAAGTAAAAAAACACTCAGAAAATGCTTTATTTTAATAAATAAAGCTTTTTTTTTTTCCTACAGTGGGCATCTCCAGCTAACACCATCATGAGATAATATTAGCTATCAGAAGACAGGGGCGGTACTTATCCTTGGTAAATAGGCTTCCCAGACAATAGCCTTCCACGACAGGAGGCTTTTACAGGATTTAGGCATCTCCCTTCGATAGAACATGGCCCTTAGTGACTTGTACAGGTTAATGGCAGCTGCTAATGAAAAACTTAGTGGTGCATATGTTTATTTTATTATATAAAACCTAGCAGCCAGGGGCAGGCTGGGATAGGGGGCATATGCCCCTTGGGCAGGACCCATACTGGGCTACTTTGGTTTTGGTTCATTGGGTCACCTGCATTTCTTTTTTCCTTTAAAATGCTCCTAATAGGCTGCCAAATTGAGTCTTGCCTCCCCTCCCCAGGCCTAAATTTGCCAGTCCTCCCCTGCTAGCAGCATGACGGCAGGCTGTTATTTGTTATTTATACAATAGCCATCCATGCATCAGCATTGGGCTTACTTTATGAGAGTGCTTGGCCACTGTTGTGGCACCAGAACCCACCTGTAAAAGGGTGCTAAATGGGGCTATGCGTCCTAATAGTCTGGCAAATGTGTTGAGGACCATTTAATAATGTTATTTATGACTATTACCATCAACTAACTCCTCGCAAAGGTAGTTTAGCCTAAGAAATATTCTTATTTTTCCCTAAATCCATAGGACCAAATTATATATAACAAACTTATA
Source organism: Mixophyes fleayi (assembly GCF_038048845.1). Lineage (NCBI taxonomy): Eukaryota > Metazoa > Chordata > Amphibia > Anura > Limnodynastidae > Mixophyes > Mixophyes fleayi. The sequence goes on from NC_134406.1 coordinate 245,174,086, forward strand.
TTTTCAAGAAAGACTGCACACAAGATGTAGCTTCATTTAAAATGTTTTGTATTGTTAACATTTTAATTGTAAAACTCATATATTATAAAACAGTAAAGAGAGTATAATATACAAACTCAGCAGGTTTAATTTACTCTATTATCATGGGTGGTATAGGATAGATGTTCATACAATACATTATATTCACTGTCTGTTTTATAAATACACAAGTTAATGTGTGTGTGTTTTTATCAGCTATTGTGTGGTGTAAAGATGTGTCTGAATCAGTTTTACCTATTGTTAAAGGTGTGTCAATAAAGCTTGCACTGATGGGAGGGCCTAGTATAAATCAGTGCCTATTGTGAAGGGTGTCGGATGTGCTCTGATATTGTGTGTGTGTGTGTGTGTGTGTGTGTGTGTGTGTGTGTGTGTGTGTGTGTAGGGGGGTGACATCCGCAGACTGGGCTTTAATGAACATCTAGGTCATTTAAATAAGAAACCATTTGATAGAACTGTATCCTCCTATAGACCGAGGAAGAATATTCTTAGGCGAACATATAGATCAGGATAGGGTTTTTTCCAGAGGTAGTTACCCATCCCCAGAAAAACGGTTTGATAGGAATAAGAATCTAGACCCATATATCGTGATCATAGCAATTTGAATAAAAAGTTTTTTGTAGAGAGAAATTCAACATGGGATTATATAAGACACAAGAACCCATATGAGAGTCTTTACCTCAGGACCCCGAAAAGACTAAGAAATTCAGAGGAAAGAGAGGACAGGGGAAGCATGCAAAGGGAGAATGAAACTAGATTAGAGCCCAGAGGTATTTTTAATATTTCCAACCAAGAACTTGGTGTAGGTCAACTCAATTTGTTATCGCCAAGTCTCAATTTTGCCCCCAGTAAAGAGCCCAATATGTTTGATCTATTTTTAGAATTGAATAAATATATATGTATTTATGTAGACAAAGGTATTTTGCCTCAAAGAAACTTACTAATTTAGATAATTTTGCATCCCCAATTGTCCTACATAGTAATGATTGGGAAAGTCTAGAAAATCTTTGGGTCGAGAACACCACCATTGATGATATCAATGAATTTATTTTTGACATCAGGAGAGATGGAGATCCACATAGATATGATGGCAAATTAAGGCATTCTGTTTTCAAACCCAAATCTACTTTTTTTTTCCTTTAAACCATAAAAGTCTGGCAATAACAATATTTTACAATAAGACCTTAGATGACTTTAAGACATTATATGGTACTAAGGCTAATACAAATGGCAGTAATATTAAGTCTATTAGTAAAATGTATTAAATGGAGGGGTGATTCCTCAATTTGGGGAAAATGTAATTTAAGTACAATAGAAAGGAAGACCTTGAGGGAATTGCGGTTGAAGCCATCATTAGCTATAAAACAGGCTGCAAAAGGGGGAGGGGTAGTGGTATTAGATAGAGATGCCTATCTTAATGAAGCTTTAACTCAACTGGGTGAAAATCTGTTTCATCAACCATTGTAAAGTAATCCAACACAGAAATTTCAGTTGGAACTTAATATACTTCTTGATGAGGAATTGATGGAGGGGGTGATATCCAGGCAAGAATTTTACATTGTATACACAGAGCACCCTATTATTCCTGTTTTTTATCACCTCTCTAAAATACACAAATCTTTAGTTGCACCTCCTGGATGTCCCTTTATTTCGGGTGTGGGATCTTTGACTTCTAACTTATCTTATTTTGTTGCTCATTATTTGCAAGGTTACGTCTTCCATCTAAAATCACATATTAGGGATACTTTACATATAATCAAATTATTAGAGATGGTGAAGTGGAATGAGGGATATGAATTCCTTACATTGGATATTCAGGCATTATACACCAATATTTCTCATGAAGGATGAGTAAAGGCAATCAAGACTTTTATTGAAATTAAATGTGAACATCTCGGACGGTAGGCGTGAATTATTAAAGCCATTATCTATATTTTGCCACACTATTTTTTGTTTGGAAATAATTTTTAATTACAGATTCTTGGAACGGCAATGGGGACTAGGTTAGCACCAAAAGGACCGTTCCATATATATTAATCTTCAAATAGGCCCATATAAAGATTGGCAAAACTCTGTGTGAACCTGGTCCTCTACGGCCCTTTCATTGATAACCTATTTATTGTTTGGAATGAGGGTATGGATTTGGCACAATAATTTGTTTCCTCTTTGAATCTTAACACTTTTAATCTTAAATTCACACATACTTTTGATTATCAAGAGGTAAATTTCCTGGATATCACTTACTCCATCGGCAGAAATAAGATATTAAGATCTAACTACAATAAACCTGTAGACACATGAAATTTTTTACACTTGAAGAGTGGCCACTACAACCCTTGAATCAAAAACATTCCGAAAAGTCAATTAGGTAGATTTAGACGTAATTGCTCTACTGATGCAGATTTTATGAAACAAACTAAAGCGATGTTGGATAAATTTAAGAACAGGGAGTATTCAGAATCATTATTAAAAGAAGCTGAAGCTTATGCTTTGACTTTAGACCGTAACAATCTTCTGAATACAAAAGGAACGAAAAGGAGGAAGAATGACAATATGGAAGATAGGCCCCTATTTATTTCTACTTATAATACAAAATTTTGTAACAAGGCATATAGATTTATTTTCTGTGGTATCCTGTGGTGATCCACTATACTGGTATCTGATTAGAGGACACCTTAAACTACATCACTGGGAATATATGTTGACACCATGACACATTAAAATGATAATTGCCACGTCTCCCGGAATTTCCAGGAGACTCCAAATTTCCGAGTAGGTCTCCCAGAAGAGAACAGGCCATTCTCCGCATCCTTCCAATTTCCAGATAAGCAACACATGTACTGTGTAAATGGAAGAGACCCCAATCTAACCTAATAGTGACTTCCCCTTGACATACAAGCAATTCATATTTGCACACATCTACATCCCAATTTTGGGAACTGCCCCCTGGAAAATCAATCTGTATCTACTTTTGTGAGACTGTGGACAGGGTGAAAAGAGCAAAAATGTAACTTTAAAAGTCCATGACAAACTATTCCTGAATCTTTTAATTAAGTGTCCACAAGTGTCACACACAAGTAATGCAAAAACAACAGCTGCCATCTTTAGCTAGCCACTTATTGCAGTATGTATGTCCTAAATATAGCTAGAGATACCGGGGCTAAGTCATTAAGGGGAGCAAGGCAAAAAAAAGGAGTAAGATTAATCCTGGACAAACCATGCTACAATGCAAGGGGTGCAAATGAGTTTATTGTTTTGCATGTAAGAAAAATACTGGCTTCTTCTTCATGTAACACACAAATACTTGATAGCTTTATTTTTACACTAAAATTTAAAGTTGATCTAGGACATGCCCTACCCCAACTATAAATCTGTCCCTGCATTTTATATTTACCCCCCCCCAGCAATGCAACATGGTTTTGCCAAGGTGCAGAGTTACTCATTTTTTATGCTTTGCTTTCCTTAATGACTCAGGTCCACTATTTCTTGTAAGAAAGTCAACCAATATTTCTTAACTGCCCTTATATTAAAGAACCCTTTCCCCTGCCCTAGCTCAGTCCTCAGGGAATACCAACAGCACATGTTGTCCAGATCACACGTGACATAGTTAGTATTGCCTATGGATCTTTTATAATCAGCAATGAAGACACCTGTGCTCAAGCAAAGCTATATGGAAAACATGCACTGCTTAAAAACACTGCACTAGCTTTTCTGCAACATCCAATTGATGAACTCTTGCACTGTGTATGGGCAGCTCATTAGACAGGCTTGTATAATGACTTGAATGATTTATACATTTTAGGTCACCACTAATCCGCCTTTTTTCGTTTTTCCCCAAACCTAGTTTTTTAAGCTCTCTTTAAAATATATTCCTTCCTATCTCTTCATTAATGAGACTACCTGCCTAATTCCGGTGGTGCTCATTATTCTGACGCTTCTAATATCGACAAGGAGTATATAGACAAAAGAAATTGAGATTTCTAAATTTAAAGCAGCAATGGCAGGACACGGCAACTGGACAATTTAATCTAAGGGTTAGGGTTATTGTTAGGTGCCGGGTCCTACAATTTCCGCTTTAAATTCACAAATCTCAATGTCGCTCTGTTTTCCCACATCAAAGTGAAGTGCCGGCATACAGTATCTTTGCAATTTCTACCAGTCTGGATGGCAGTGTCTTCGAAAATGTTTGTTTTAATGCAAGTCTGCATTTAAATCAGGACGTATGCTAATCAGATTTTTATGGTCTACATACTCCTTGTTGGTATTGCACACGTCGAAGTAACGTATCCCACCCCCTAATTCTATAGTGACTTATACAATGGTATTACTATGTTTGCATCATGTGTTTTTATACATCCAAGGATTGTACTTGCCTTAGCAACCGCTGCCTGGGATTGTGTTCTGCTACACAGCTTTCTATCAACTGGTATCATACTAGTCTCCCTGATTTTATTCCATTTAAATGTACAAGTGACATAGATATTACCACATCCTCACTATGGTTTCCTACATTAAATTTCATCTTTCATTTTGTAGTCCAGTTTTCTATTTTGTCCAAACCTTTCAGTTGCAGGTTACTAACCTGCTCTGTTTATAACCCAACATAGTTTAGAATCATCTTCAAATATGGACAACTATAATTCTAGGCCATATGAATGGTCATTAATTTAAAAAAAAAATAAAATAAAAAAAAATCATGCTGGTCCCTTTGGTACATCACCATCAATTGTAACCCATGTTTAATTTTAGCCATGTACATACATTTTCCCCTAGACATCTTATGTACCAGACTTATGCTGAACATTATAAAAACACTTCTTAAATTCCAAATATATTAAGTTTGGAACATACCTAAAAACTAAATTATATTGATTATGTATTATCGACCCTTCATAAAACCAGAATGACACAGAATCGCACCACTCTTTTACAATGAGTTTTTACAAATCAGTCTTTGCTAACCCACTTTCCTTTTTTTTAAAAAAAAATAAAAAAAATGCTGCATTCCTTGTATTCCCATAAAGTATTTAAGGTCCTTTATCTTTAATGAAATCTCAAATATGGTTTTCCTTAACCACATTGGATGTCTTTTATTCCTAGAAATGTTGTTGCCACATGAAATATACTCGTGACTGTATTTATTTAAAATAATTAATAAATCTGTCACTTTGGCTGTGGTTCTGCCACAGAATCTACTTATGATAACGGTGTCCTTCAGATTCCAGACAGCAGGACTTCTGACCTACAAAGACTGATTCAATTAGATTCCTAACTCTGTAATCACAGCGTATTGTGAATTAGCACCATCATAAATATTTTAACCGCTTGTTGACCTGCCACAGTGTCCAGGTTGGCTCAGTCAGCATAAGGCTATTAACCCAAGTAGGTAAATGGTGGGTGGTTACTGATTCATTGCGCGCACACAGAGGCATGCATATCCAGCAGACAATAGCCAAATCGTAAAGGCCTTTGAGCATGTGATCACTGTGAGCATGTGACAAACATCATTTTAGTGATCATCATCATAATCACCATTTATTTATATAGCGCTACTAATTCCGCAGCGCTGTACAGAAAACTCACTCACATCAGTCTCTGCCCCATTGGGGCTTACAGTCTAATTAAGTCTAGCCAATTAACCTACCAGTATGTTTTTGGAGTGTGGGAGGAAACCGGAGCACCCGGAGGAAACCCACGCAAGCACGGGGAGAAAATACAAACTCCACACAGATAAGGCCATCGTCGGGAATTGAACTCATGACCTCAGTGCTGTAAGGCAGAAGTGCTAACCACTACACCACCGTGCTGCCCATAGTGAGAAAATGTATTGATTGCTACTTTGTATGTGTGGAACAAAAGTATTAAAAAATATTTTGTTACATTTGGTTGAAGGCATTGACACCTAAGCTGACATCTCTGACTCGGACTATGAGGACCCCCAGCAAAATTAAAACAAACCATAAAATACCAGGAGAGGGGAGCAGGAGATTAAGGTGAACAGTAAGGTGCACACCTCTAGCACAAGCAGTGGGCTACAAATTGTTAGTGCCAGCCAAGTGGAGCAGAACATAGAGGAGTTGTGTGTTAGTAGGAGTTGCCTGGTCCCAGCAGTGTAGAACTGCTGACCTTAAAATGATACAAAATGTTTTTATGTTCAGTGCTACTGTAGAGTTGCACGTATCTGCCCCCCAAAATGTAAGCAGGCTAAAAAAAGCTCTGCATTTACATGCATGTGTTCAGACAGACAATGCATCCAGATCTCCAACACTTGCATATGTACTAGGTCTACCTCAAGAGCAACAAGTGTGTATACTTATGGACCACAATAACAGAAAGCAGAGAATCAGCTTGACAATCTTAGTAAATGAGAGAGTCGCATTACCCTATTTGTAGACAGTATAATAATATAATGAGTTGTTTCATACACGAGAGAGTATTGTCTTGACAGTGTTTGAATTTAATTTATATTTGTGTTTTGTATTTAATTATATTTTATATAGTTAATGTCACTTATTTACTACTATTACATTTAATAAAATAAAAGGAAATGCAGGTTTGTGTTGTTTTCCTTATAAAAATCCAGAAAGGAATCTTCTTTTCTGCAGTAGTCCAAATGGAAATATCAACTAATGCGAACAGATGGCCCCGATTTCATATAATTAGAACATAATCATTGTTAATTTATATGGTGCCAATCATATTATACAGCGATTATACAAAGGATATGTAGTTATTCACTTCAGTCCCTGCCCCTACCACATTCACACACCATTGATTCATAAGCCAATTAACCTGCCAGTATGTTTTTTGATAGTGGGAGGAAACCGGAGTAGCCAGAGGATACCCACACACACATGGGGAGAACATACAAACTTCATACAGATAGGGCCCTGGTCGGAATTGAACCCACTGCCCCAACACTGTGAAATGATGAATAAATTAAGTGTTATGTCAAGAGGTCAATCCATAATTAAACAGAAGCGGGTAGCTGATGCTGCTGACAGTCATCATCATCATGGCGTCTCTTGCGTCAGCCCTACAGCGCCTGCAAGTGATGGCGCACAACAGGTGTACATAAGTCTATATTCAGGTCTACCTGGTTGCTTTTACATGAACATGTCCTTTCTATACTCTGTCTACAGCCAATCTCCTTCCCCGTTCCATTTCAAAAGTCATAAGAATATACTTCTGTACGTATACACGCGCATTTTTTGGCGCGCATGCACAGATGTACGTCATACTGTACATGAGTTCCACAGGCCTTAACACGAGCCCAGCATCCCAGTGCAGATTTGTGGCTTAAATGTACAAAAAAAAAAAAAAAATTTAAAAAAAATTTTGTTTATTGATTATTATAACAATGACAAGAGGGCAAGTGGACTTTAAAGACCAGGGGTTATATTTACTAAACTGGCTTGTTTTATAAAGTGGAGATGTTGCTTATAGCAACCAATCAGTGTCACACCTGAGGATCTGTCTGTACCCAACCTGGGTTGTGGCTAAGCTGCTGACTATGTACACAAAGCTGGGTGGCCTGTTTGGAATATGCCCCTTTGCATGTAAGGGGCATATTCCATTAGGATTCGTGGCCGCGATTACGCGCGGCTGCACGGGTCACGGTACCCCCACCAGATGTTTAAGACATTCCTAGTAATAGGAAAATGTGTGAAAACTCCACTAAAGCAGTAGAGAGAAATAATGTGTTTTTCATTTCATGGTACCAAATTCCAGTGACAAAAGCTGAAAGGTCACAAATCTCCATGTAGTCCCATTATACCTCGAGCATAGAGTACAGAGTGTAAAATGAGTCATGTTTCATATGTGCCCGCGCTGCAGAACCCCAGCAGTAACACTAGGGTTCCAGAATATCACATGATGGAAAATATCTACCATGGAACGGAGGATGGAGTGATTACAGCTTTATGTCTGGCGTTCTCTCAAGGAACAGCCTTTGCAGTTATATCATGGTGTGCGGAAAAGCTTAAATACACTATTGTTTCTAGTCCATATAATATTATCAGAACTTAAATAGAAGCAGACACATTTAGTGTCACTGTAAATCAGAAATAAATAGGAAAGAACATTTTAGGGCATATTTAAACAACAGCGCTATTTACTTTTACCTGTGAAGTAACAGAAAACAATTAATGCATGTCTGTCTCTTTTTCCTTACATGGTAAAAGAAAATTAAAAAACATATTTATTAGTATAGGCCAATAAAAGCTGTATCTACCCCACCAAAAACCAATATCAAGTACACTTGGTAGACTGAGAAATAAACGGCACATTACCAAACCAGGAAATTAAGGCGAGAAAACCTGGTCATGAAGTGGTTAACAGGCATAAAAACAAATTTATGGATCTGTTGTTTTGTTGAACAGGTTGAAATTTGCTCAATATATGCAGCAGGGGCAGATGCCAGTGAACCAGTATGGTAATAGCAGTTTAACTTGTTGCAGAATCTATATGCTAACCAATCAGGAGCGCCAGCCAGTGAGTTCTGTTACTGGTCTTAGGCCAATCACACACTTAGAAAATAATCCAATGAGAGCAGAAAGGTTGGTCCAGTTATAGAAGCAAAGTAGAACACTGCTCAGGAATGAGGCTACATACAGCTCCACATCAAATCAAGACTCTGTTGACTTCTCATTTAAGGAAATCCAATGTAACACTTTTCACAGCAAACATTATTCCGTATCAGCCGCTGTTTCTGCCGTTTTCACATGTACACATTTTTATTTATCCTTTTCTGTACTGGGGTTTACAGATCCACCACTAGATCATGGCTTCTTAGCCATGCAGTTTCCAAGCCCTCTGTCAATCAGTTCTTGTTTGCACCTGTGTTTCTCCTGTTGCCAGTCAAAGGATTTAAACCCCCTCGGTCTCACAATTCTTACCTGAGCAAGATGTATTCTTGATGAGCAAGAGACAAAAACATTCCTTGTCCAATTCTCAGATTTTTCCTATTATATTACTGCCTCACTGCTGCCTGCCCGGCCGTTTGGCTAGTCTCTGGGTTTTTCGCGATTCAGAATTGTATCAAAGCCCCATGATGGAGTCCTCAGGTAAAACAATGGGATGCATTGCTAATCACCGGGGGGCCCCGGCGGGCAGATCTTACAGCTGTTCAATAAAGTGACAACACATATGATTATGTGCTGGGGCAGTTGCATACACACTTCTCCCATTGCGGATAGTGTATATTAGATGATCAGTAGTGTAGGTAGTAGTAATTGGACAGTGGCCCCATCACAAATGCTTCCTATAAAAATAAGCTAGTATAAACTGGACTTCAATTAAAAACTAATTTTATTTAGAATCAACCCAGAAAAGATGAGAAAAAAATTTGAAGTCTGGCTTTACAGGCATTGAAAATGTTTCATCTATAACGAAATCCCTAACCAATATATTGTTCTAGCATTCTCTGACCTTAATTATCAGCATCCGCTGAATACAAATCTACAGAAACTAGTGTTTTAGTTCGTTAGAAATTCTGCAGTGAGCAGAAAGAAACCTTATGTAGTCTCATTGTTTCTTCTTGGCCTGGGGAGAATTGTTTGAAGATTTTGGCAAGACTGCAGGTCACATGAAAATATGAAATATAACTGTATTATCTGTTTCCATTCCTGGATGCGAGTCTGTCACAGGCTTCTTTCATGTATGTAAACATATGCCGATTTAAGAAAACAACATGGAGGGGATTCTATCCGCCAACATTCAGGCTGGAATCTCCATTCACTCTTCATCGCCGCACCCCATAGTGCAACAAGGGCAAATGAGTGGAGATTCCTTTCCAAAATGGCCAGCAATGAATCTTCCCCTTGACATGACCTCATTAAATACTAGATTAGGATATTAAAATATTTTTGGAACATGTTCTCATTCTGTGTGGAGCTTGTATGTTTTCTCCGTGTTTGCATGGTAAGTAAATCGGCTTCTGACTAAAATGTACATGTGTGGTAAGCGCCACCAATGTGAATGTATGAGTATGTATGTATTCAATCTTTAAATAGCTATGTAATATATAGGCACTACAATATATATATATATATATATATATATATATATATATATATACACATACATACATATATATACACATATATATACATACATATACATACATATATACACATATATATATATATATATATATATATATATATATATATATATAATAATTTTGATTTGTAAAGTTAGAACCTTGATGCTGTCGTTATGCTTTTCACAAGCTGTAGACAGAGATGAAATACAGCCAGATCATTAGCAATGTGGACATTGATTGGAGGTGTGTCTGGATTTAGCAGCTGCCCTTTAACAATGACTTAGTGAGCCGCTTAAACATGCCTGCAATTACACATAGTAGCAATACATTTAATGAAGCCCTTGATATACAAGTACTATGCAAATTGTACTGGGATGCTAGTCACTGGAACTGATTGCCCAAAAAAATTAGTATGTGAAATCTCCATAGACACTATTCAAGTTATATGTGCACTGAAATATTGGTGTAATACAAACTTACCTATTTGCTTACGATATTGATCAACTGGTGTTCTTGTGGTTGAAGCATCTTTTTTACCCATTTTCTTTCCCTACGGTAAGGGAGAAAAATAAAAATCAATTACATCCATGTATTATATTGTGGAAGCGGTGAAATAAGTGACTGCTTTCGAGTTTGAGCTTCCTTGGGATATACACTACTATACAATAAACGTTTCAGACAAAAAAAAAAAGAAAAAAAAGAGAAAGATAGACAGGGCAGAACGATTTATATAATGAAACATGCTTTCACTGCAGATCTTAGGGGTCAACTAGAACACAATGTGCTCCAATCAGACAAAGCAGGAAAAGGACAATGCAAAACAATACTTCTTCTCCAGCCTTTTCCACCAGTGTTTTACCAGAGAAGTATAAGAATTTATTTCAGTAGAAAAATGGTCTTGTGTCTGCCCCCTTATACCATGTATGTCACTTCAGTTGGGAAGACATGTGACATGCTTGGTGGTAAGGAAGGGATGTACCAAAAGACATATGTAGTCACCAATACATAATTAGGGAGCACTAGCACTGATGACATCAGAGAGGATACATATCATAGGGGATTAGAAACAGGGAAGGAACAAAAGTTAGACACAGGTGAGCAAATCATGTTATACTCAGAATGGGACTCTACACAGTATCTTACCCTTCATTAGAAAGGTAGACTAGTTCATGTGAACAGCTATAGTCTGGTTACTGTACAGTGTTTACACACTTTGTTTAGTTGTTTTAATATATTTATTATAAATTAGTTAACTGTAAACCTTTAAAACTCTGGAGTCATGAGTTCAATTCCCAACCATGGCCTTCTCTGTGTGGAGTTTGTATGTTCCCCCCATGTTTGCGTGGGTTTCCTCCGGGTGCTCCGGATTCCTCCCACACTCCAAAAAACAAAAATAAAAACAAAAAAATACCACAAACACATACTAGTAGGTTAAATTGGCTGATATTAACAAAAAATGATCTTAGTCTCTCTCAGTGTGTGTGTGTATGTTAGGGAATTTAGACTATAAGCTCCAAAGGGGCAAGGACTGATGTGAGTTCTCTGTAGAGCGCTGCGGAACTAGTGGCGCTATACAAATAGCCGATGATGATGCTGTCTCTTCCACAATGCTGAACCTTGCAACATCACTACATCATGTACATGATTTTCTTTTCTTCAATCAACACAAACCTCGGTGTACAGCACTGTGCAGTATGTCAGAGCATTATAAACAAAAGAAAATATAAATAAAATGCACCAATGTACCACAGGAAATTAAAGACAAACACAGATTATATATATATATATATATATATATATATATATATATATATATATATATATATATATATATATATATATATATATACACACACACACACACACATACACACACATACACAGACTTATCTATACATAATAATTAGACATTAGGAGTTAAAAAAAAGGTACATATTTTTCAGATTAAAAATAAACAAGCTAATGTGCTTGATCAATAAGAACATTAGCTTTCATTAGTCTCAACTTCTTTAGACTGATCAAACCTAATATCGGAGAAGACACATTTGTGTTGTTTACAGGTTACCCAGTATTATGATGTTCAGGCTATTTAATACCAAAAGTGGCATCACTATCTACGTTTGTCTGCTGTAATACTTTCAGATCACCAAATGTGATGCGGGTCCACTTGTGAATCACTAGAGAAAACTAAGACATTAACCCTTCATGTATTCAATATATTAAATGTATATTTTTAATACACAATTATTTAAGAAATTAAATATACATGCAACTAAAGATTTATATAATAATCCACTGATGTTCACTACAAATATTCACTGTAATAGAAAAAATAGAATACAATTTTTTTATTTTTTTTTACTTACGATAAAATATTTAAAGGCAACGTTATCTAATGGCATTATAAAAGAGCAGTGAAGCGAACATAATTAAAATACAGTACAGCATGAGGTTAAATAAGGAGGATTTGAGTAGCGCTTGTGAGATTCAGATGATTGCTCATGTTGCCTGCTGAATAATCCCATTAACTGCCACTGGAATTTCCTGATAACCATGTATTACAAAAATGTCGCAACTGCAAGAATCTAAGACTATAATTTTAGTCCTGCCAATAAACCACTTCCAAGTGGGTGATGACAGTATTTCTTTTATTATTTTTCTTAAATGTAGATCTGTTACAATAGCTACTTATCCCAAAATCAGCAGCCTTGTTCATCGGTAACCCTCATGCTGTCAGGATCTAAGACATCTGACACCGATAAAATGCTGTGACTTTTCTTTGTTCTTCAAAGCTATGTGATAATCATTATTCATTTTTACAGCTTTGACGACGTTAGAGGATGATATAAAAAAAATAAAAAAATAAAAATTCTCCAAGATTCCAACCGAGACATTAACACATAAAGTCCTAATAAGCCAGCTATTTGCATAAAAGATCAGCCGCACTTTCCAGAGTGAATTGATAGATGGAGGAATGGAGCCTAGATTAGCAAGTACAAAATCAAGATTGTTTTCACAATGCCTGCCCTTAGGGAATGTTGCTCATCACATAACCTCAGAAAGAATTTGTACTTCCCTGAGGAGGATGCTTGTCACTGAACTTAAACTAGAATATGGATTAAACTGAGATGTTGTTTATTACTTATTAATCTTTCTGTTGGAGTAGATGTGAATTACAATACTGAATTAAACATCAAAGAGAAGGACTTGAAATAGTTTTTTTTATTTTCTTTGAAGAAAGAGTATACAGGCTATTCTATACAGTTCTGTACAACAGGACAGAATATAATTTTTATCATTTCCTTTTATTACAATAAAGAAAAAAATAACCCAAAAATATTTTATTATATATACGCAGTGCTATATAAAGGTGATAAAATTATTTTAAAAAAATATTTTAAACTATTAGTATTATTTTAGGATGGAGATATAGCATTCACAAAGCTTCTTACAGTTATTTCTTAAAGATGAGCTGAATTTTCTATAATAAAATATCAACTTGTACAATAATTATTGAGATTTATCTCTGTAAAACCTATTATTTTTATTTATATTTACAAAGTAGGTTGTAGTCTACCTACAAAATATAATGCAATTTGGGAAAAATATGCAGAACATTTTGATAATTCATATAAGATTTCACCTAAGTTAAAAAATCAGCACATGGGCAGTTAAATATTAATGCAACAGAACTGAAAAATAAAAATATGTCATTTTAGTGCTTACCAGTAACACCAAATAAAATGCATCTTTTATACAAAGTCAAAGTAATTGAGATTACAACACAAGAGAGAAGACCTTCTACTACACTTTGGGCTCATAGTCCTCTTATATAAGTATAGACTGAGGAACATAATATGAAAAGTGCATGCTTTTAATCCCTCTGGGGTATGACCATCAACACTCTAAATTTTAAAAATATAGATAATCCCCTAAACACACACAAATTTTAAAATATATATATATATATATATATATATATATATATATATATATATATATATATATATATATATATATAAAAATATATATATATATGTGTAAACCACAGATTCTGCAAAGACATCCACCTGTGTTTCCCCCACAGAAAGGTGATCTGCAGCAAGGTGACATTATTCTGTCGCAATATCACATTGTACTATCAAAATCCCAGACAGTCCCAACTGCAACCAGTGGGAGGGATTGACAGACTAAAATCATGAATTAAAGATAAATGATAAAACACTAGTGTTATAAAAACTTGATTATACATTCTGTTACTGTATGAGCGCACTTGTACTATTTTGGCCAATATCAAAATATCATGGTAACTCTTTAATATGTGACTCTTAATAAAAAATAAATTTTAATCAAAACCGAGCTGCTGTTGGCTGTGCATTTTGTGAATGGAAACTTCATTTTTATTTTATTTATATTTTCAACAGGACTAATAGTCCTGCTGTGAACATACGTGATGGAAGGAATTGAAAACACATCTTATTATTTTTACAACCTTTTCATTTCTTGTCAAATTAACAATTTGACCTGAAAATAAATGTTGACTGAACAATAAAAATATATAATAATAATAAAAATATATAATAAAAATATATAATAATAATATATAATATTAATAATAATAATAATAATAAATTCTATCGATACTCGGAAAAGGTGGAAGAAAGATTTGATGCCTCAGCTATAGAATCCAAAATATATCTGCCATAAAGCAGAGGAAAAATCTAGCGGGAGAAACGGATATCGAATAGTGAGAAACGTGGTGGCCACAAAATGCAAACTATAGTTCTGTCAGAACAAAACTATGATATACTGGGGGACAGTCTGTAAAACGGATGCACAGATAGTTATGCAAAGAAGAAGAAAAAAAGACGGGGGGCGGGGGTAGTGAACTATACTCACCGTCCTTATTTTTATCTGAAGGATTTGTGTACAATTGCAAGATACCTTTAAGAGAAAAAAAAAAAGCTCCTAAAAGCAAAATGATTTTTTTTTTTGATCCTGGGCCCTATACTTCTGTTAAACCTACAAAAAAAGTACACATATTTGGTATACCTGCAATCAGGAGAACTGGTTGTTACATTTTGGGGTAAGCTGACAAAAACGGGAGTAGATTACTTTAAACAAAGTGAAATGTGTCATGTTAGACGGTAGGGCATGTTCCTGCAGTAATGGGGTCATGAGTTTGATTCCCGACCATGGCCTTATCTGTGTGGAGTTTGTATATTCTCCCTATGTTTGTGTGGGTTTCCTCCGTGTGCTCCGGTTTCCTCCCACACTCCAAAAACTTACTGGTAGGTTAACTGGCTGCCATCAAACTGACCCTAGTCTGTCTTGTGTGTGTGTGTTAGGAAATTTAGACTGTAAGCTCCAATGGGGCAGGGACTGATGTGAGTGAGTTCTCTGTACAGCGCTGCGGAATTAGTGGCGCTATATAAATAAATGATGATGATGATGAAATGTGTGTGGGCAACCGCTGGTATAACTGCAGCCACAGTGCTGATTTGATTAGTTTTTAAAGCCATACTTAATTTATATGCATAAAGTGTGTGCTAAATAATTCATACATTGCACTTCCGGGTTTAGCTGATGAACTGAATTTTAAATATATTTTCACATTACTTAATAAACATATCATTAAAAATTAGTGGTCGTCTGTAAATGCTCAGAACATTTGTCATAAATATTTTTTTACTTTAAAGGATTTGCAACCATGTTCACAGCAACCATAATTTTGCTTTCATTTTTTAAACTGCACACAAAAAATTGGTTTCTATGGGTTATAGCAAACTGTGGCAGTTTAAATACATATACACCATGTGTCTCCTCCTCTGCAACATATAGCACTCAAAGTGGCAGAAATTATGAAGAGAGCGTAAAAAAAAAAAAAAAAAGAACAATAGATCAGTGCTTGTGTTACTCTATTAATATTCACCCGACCTTATAACAAAGAGCTGAAAATGGGTTTAAGCAAGTGCTAAAAAATACTTACAGTATTACAGGTATTTCCTAATAAAGACATATTAAGGTCTAGTTGTACTTCAAGTGCATTTTGATGACTTGTTATAAATATGAAGGACTCCTAAAGTTCCATGGTCTGCATAACACAATTTAATCAGGAAATACCTCTATGTCTTCAGCTCAGAAGGATAGAAGGAACACAGGGGATCATAGCTATTAATAGTAGTCAGGAAGGCAAGATTTTTAGATTCTAAAATTCACATTCACCTTTGAATTAGAGGAAGACTTTTAAAAAATGCAAATAAAACATCCTTTTTTTTATGGCAGTTCAGGATAAAAACAAATACTTGCAGAAATAAAAAACAAAATCAATTTATAGCTAAACATTACAAGAAAGCTAGTAAAAAGTCTGAAGAAGAACAAAATGTATTTAGAAAATCTCAAGCCAACGGGATAGTACAGTAGCAGTTTTGCCAGCATAAATCAAGCAAGGAGTTTTACCGAACAAGTAAAATGACAGAAATCAATGTTTTCATCTGTCTTGTAGACTGGATGTACCAGCAGCTCAGGTCCCAGGTTGAAAATCAGCAATTTCATTCTACTTCCCATTTTCAGCATACTTGTGCACCTTTGGTCTTAATTTACTTTTATGAGCTTTCAATCAATTGGAATTTAAGGTCATAGGGTTAAAAGGTCACAAACCTCAAATTTTAAGAACAGCTGAGTCCTCATGAGCAATAGGGATAGAAATTTACAACGAAACATGAGCAAACACACATTGCACAACAAGAGAAAAATGTACTGTATAATGACAGTGAAATCCAAATATATACAGGAGAATGGCCGCATCCAGTGTTTGTGAGACAAGTCATTTAAAATGTATATATCTTTTTAAAAATAATACAAATATTTTATTGGTATTTTCCATTCTGCTGTGTGTCTAGCTATTCGATTGCCTGAGATGGGACACCTTATCTCATAAAATTTTATGTTGTATTTTTTAAACATCAATAGTTCTACCATTAAGGTAAATAGCACTAGTTTAGAAATTTGGATCAAGAAAATTGGCATTTTGTTAATGAATTACATTCATGGAGCCATAGAAAAGACTTGGAGAGCTAATCTGAGGGTCTCCAGATGGACATCCCTGGCTTACAAGAAAATGCACTTGCTTATTATTGTTACGTATGCTGTGTATCGTCCAAGATCATAGCGGGTTACAGTCTCCCAAATGATTTAGTTGGCTAGAATATCATTAAGCAATGGCGAGTATCAATGTTGGGTATTGGTTTGGGATGGAGCACAATGTAACTGATAACTGGCTAGAACAGTTGTACACCGAACCAAACACTTTCACAGCCAATATGTGACAGTGATCACACTGGTTGATGATTTTTAAAGATGGTGGACTCTGGGTCAGAGAAGACCATACATACTGGGTTAGGCACAGACAATCATGTACAGGCCTTTCCAGGCAAGAACAACCAACCCTCTTCAAAAGTCTGCCAAACAGTTCCCAACGATCACCTATAAACTCCTGCTGGCGCAGACAGATATATACGTTGACTGTGCCTAGCACATGGGTTGACACACCCACTAAATTATTAGAACACACAGAATGCCCCGCAAACCAAGTATATTAAATAAACATGCTCCCTCGCACAACATGTTACACGCCATCCGTAGCTATTCAAAAGTGCTCCATTGTAAAGCTATGGTTAGACGGAGTCCTCCAGCAGTGTGTAGCTGCATGACCAGGTCTTTCATGTTTAAGTAATGGGGCTGGCACAAGCCAATAAGCACTTGAGTAAATGAGGGAGAACAAATTTGGTGTCCCTATAAATAGTATCTATAGATAATTAACTATTAACTAGGTAAATGAAATGGGTTGCACCAATGGTGTGAAAGTAACCATTTCCCCCTACTTTGCCTATTTGCCCTGATTATTACATTTAATATAACAAAAATTACTCATAATATGCTGCCAAAATAAAACACTTTGCAGCACATTAATGGAAAGTGTTCCACAGGTAAATATGCTGACAAGATTATGGTGCTGTTTAGAACATAAAACAAACATGAAAAAATATTTCCTATGGATTACAGCATAATTACCAGTGGAACAGTTTTTATAAATTTATCTGACCCCCCAAAAAAATGTAATAAATATGGACAATTAATGTAATCCTGGTGAAACATCTAAATTCTTGAGGCCTTAAATCCAAGTACAAAGCATATCTGGTCTTAAGGGGTCATATATGTCAGTGTGACACACAGAAACTGAGAGGCACTAGGACCCAGTGGAACAGGACTGTTACAACATGATACAGGAAAGACCTTAGGACCCAAGGAAAAGCTAGGCTGTGAGGCTGCTGGAAAGTTCCCAGTTATTTTGTTAGACAGATTGTTAAGAAGAGGAGCCTTAGAGAGTGAGTACTGAGAAGACAGTTTGTGAAGAGACATTTTTCGGCTATGCTGTTGTGAGGAAAAGTTAAGCAAGTTTTGTTGCTGAGAGTTAGATTTTTGCAGAGAGCTGAGGTGTAGTACCAGCCGAGAATATTGCATGTGCAAAGACTTCATTATTGTGGCTACAGAGAGGCCCTCACTAAAAACAAGAGCCGACACCAGCAATAGTAAAAATGGAGCTGAAAACTATCTACACAACAGGAAAAAGGTCTGTGTAATCAAACAGACTGTGTATTCTCACCTACTTCACAGTATATCCTACATTTTAAGAGCTGTGAGATAAATTTTCAGACATTTGCTTAACAAGTGAAAAGCATTACCCAACCTCCTACTACTGCACACAGCATGACCCCAGGTATACCTGAAATATAGATTTAATAACCAGTTCCCACTCTGACCTGGTATCTGTAGCATCCTGTAGCCCATCATAACCTGAATATACTAGCAAAGGAACAGCATCATTCCTGACTTTTCTCTTGCAAGTTCAGATTAAAGCACAGTGATAATGGCAACACACTGCATTGTGCAATTCCAGAGACAGTAACTGTTGGTTTTGATGCTTTTTACTGAAGTTACAACACTGACATTATAATTGTGTGCATTCATTATAATAAAAGTGCCTCCTGTCAAGTTCTAATGGGCACATGTACATAAAGTCTGGACAGTGAAAAATGTTATGCTAATTAGCTCTGCTGTGGATAGACTTCATTAAAAGGGGATTCATTGACTGTGATATCATTTGCTTGTGGTGTATTGTTTGAAATGAATGTTCTTTATGGTATTAAGGACTAGAACCGCATTACCGTATTCTTAGACAGTTTATGTGACCTCACATATTCCAGGGTTAGAGTATTACAGCCGCAGCGCAGAACGCTGTTGAGTCTCTGGTCACATGATAGTTATCAAAAAGGTACTAGGAGTACTGTGAAGCATAGTTATAACCAAACTGTTTACATTATAGAAGTACTGACATACAAGAATTCTGTTATTGCCTTTGTTATTCTGAAAGGAAGGAAGGATAGTTTTGCTCATAGCAAGGGCCAAGTTAAAAGCACGATAAAGTAAAGTAACTGACACCTTTATTAGCTCAGGCCTGTGAACACTGTCTTCAGATTGTACTTGTTGCTAATCATTCTTTGTTCAATAGTATTTTAGGGACGTATTATTCCTGCATAATAAATCTGACGTCACTTCGTTCATTTGCTGTCCTACTTGTATTGGGGACTCTGGGGTTCTCTGTCCCATTGCCATGCCGTTACCGAAAGAAGAGCAATCCAGGGACCAGGTACGATCCTCTCAACACCCACCTCTAGGGGTCTTGAACCAGTCTGAGCAGTTCTTTGCTTCTCCCTCCGTGACCCAAACACTAGTCTTGTTTTCTTATGTGGGGCATAGCTCACGCCGACGCTACAGTTTGTTATGGTTTCGATACCCTGTCTTTTGTCGAGGCTACCCATTCTGACGCCTGCCTTGTCTTATTCTTAGGACTTTACCTTGCTGACCTTGATTAGGGATTTATATTACCTTGCATCTTGATACATCTGACACTCATTGGTGCATACCTTGTTCCCAACAACCTTTCAAATTAAAACATGTGTGCACACCTAGGTAACAAGTTACTTAGATTCAAAACTAGCCAACAGTTTTGTATCTATTAATATTGACTGTATACTTTACTAATGGCTCTTTTGTCATTCTTCATGGATCATTTTTTAAATGCTCATTTATCAATGTTCGTTAAAGATGGTAGACGATTGCACCCCTATTGTAGGATACCCACTATCAATTGCTCTAGGTCATTATAATGTAAAGAGAATCCCGATTCTGCATTAGAAAGAAAATCCTTTGAGGTCACTAGGACTTCCACTTTATGATAAGATGAATTGGGTTTATTAATAAATCCAGCTAAACCAATTATAATAGTAGCTGGTCTACAGCTCTGCATAATATCATTGGCGCCATATAACTAAATTAAATTAATACTAATAATAGCCACATTGCAATTCACTTAAGCAGCTTTCTTGATCATTTACATCTTAATTGAAAAGAAAAAAAAAAAAAAAAAAAACAGAAAACAAATACCCCTACACTTGGCACATTAAACATATAATACCATTTTGCTGTATCCAACGGGATTAAACTCAAGAATACCAATGACTCATAACATTGTTCTTTCTTTAGTGACGCTGGTGACAGCAGCTTCCGATTAAAACTTTTGTGAATATGTGGAACAAGTGTCCTGGCTCTGTGTTCAACAACATGATACCAATAAAACAAAAGAAATGCCAGGGACACAGCTACTATAAAGCTGGTGGATGACCACAGGAGAGCCCAGTCAGCACAATACAGAGGTGGTTCAGTAGAGATAAATGGTGAATAACAGTAATGATTTCCAGCAGCTGTCTATTCCAGTGGCGGATCCAGGGGCTTGCTGCCGACAGCTGCACACTGTGCAGGTCCGTTCAGCAGTGACAGTATGCTGCCCGGCTGCTCTGATTGTGTTTTAAACACAATCAGAGCAGCAGGACAGTACACTTTCACTGCTGAACGGACCAGCACATACTGTGCAGCCGCCGGCAGCCTTAGAACACAGAAAGGGGGCGGGGCCTAAGTCACCCCCCCCCTAAAATCGCCCCGGGTAGGAGAAATGTCTGGGTCCGCCCCTGGTCTATTCTACAGTGACCGATTCATCTTTCATGTCTTCCAGTCTCTCTTCATCCCATCCCTATCCACCACCAACTAAATTGTTATTCCATTACTTTGTATGTCAATTGTTTCCCACACCTCTTAGATTGTAAGCTCACTTTCTTCTGTTTCATGTCATTGTATATCATTTATTTGTATCATGATCAATTCAATGTATAGCTCTACCGAATATGTTGGCACTTTATAAAAGATATTAAGATTGCGATTCATGTGAAAATGATGTTTGTTCAACCCATAAACCACCCAACTCATTATTTTTGAGTTCCAAATGTTTCATACTATATGCTCCTGACAGTCCAAATGTACCAGGTGCCTGAATGCTAATAATATTTATATAATCTTTATTGTACTAACAAACAAATTTCAGACAATTCGAAGAAACCAGAACACAGAAGCCGTAAATTTAAAGAACCCAATGAGACACACAACTGGAAGAAACAGCAATTACTGAAATACTGGTAAGGATGTCTTGAGTTCTAAAACCTTCAGTAAAACGTTTCAACATTATACACCTTTACAGGAAATGTGAGCGTTATATTATCAATGCTCTGCTGATTGCCTTTTCTCAGCAGAGTTAGGAAGTCATTTATAGACAAAATGACTTATTTAACGGAAAACTAAGTTAGATCAGTCATCGTGATTGTCATTTCTGGAAAATCACGGTCCTTTCTCAAGAGCTCAAAGAAATGTCATTGCTAAAAAAAAGTTCTGAAGACTTTTACTTAACAATTAAACCTTAAAATTAGCAGAAAATAAAGTTACTTTTCAGGCTGGAAGATAAGTTTTAAGTAGTGGTAGTTTCATAACAACACTATAAGGCTTATTTGCGTGAAACCAATCAATAGTCTTTAATATGTTAAACATAACAGACTGAAGGGGGAGCCGCGGGTTACGGACGCGCACACGTTTGGGGTACGTGTGCACGTGCAGGATACAACCTGCAATGGGCGAACCGCCAGGGGTGATGACATCATCATCCCTGGACACACAGGAGGCTCCACGTGTGTGTGGTGAATCATCACACACATGTTGCTGCTGGGGGGCAGGGCTGGGAGTTTACGGGTCTGAACTATAAAAAGCCAGACCCGGGACTCCCCCTCTCTCTTGCTGCCTGCTGCCCGTGGACAACGAGCATTACACTGCACTGCACTGCACTACAGAAAACATATAGGACACACTACACTACAGAAAATACACATAATATACTACACTAGGGATACACTACACTACAGAAAATGTATATTATAGATACACAACACTATAGAAAATATACATATTATACTGCACTACAGGAAAGATCTAAAGAAAACCTACACTATGCTACAGGAAAGGATTCTATACTACAAGAACGTTCCCTTCACTGCAGACTTAGAAGTGGATCCAGGATACCAGGATTCGATAAGTATCATTTATAATATATACATATAAAGCTATATGTGTGTTTGTAATGTGGATTTAACTATTTATATACATATGACTGTTAAATCAATATTATAAATACTGATTCTTATCAAGGATACGTATGTAAAGCTAGGATAGTGTAAGGAAGAACGGTTGCGAACTTAAGGTTAATTTTATATTGATATACATTTGTAATGTTAAACAACAATATGATATATGTGTAAACTGTGAATATAAGCTTTTCTGTGTTAACAGTAAAATACTTTGATTTAAATACATACATATGTTGTGAGTATTGGTTATTTATAACAAATATATACTGTGAAGTACTGCTGAGATACAGTAGTTATTAGATAAATAATTCTGTGAAGCTTAATTGTTATTTAGTGTGGTCAAAAGATTGAGTAAGGCAACATTGTGTAAGGAAAAGTGCATAAAAGTGTGAGTTTTATAACGAGTGTATCTGAGAACAGAATAAGAGGATAGCGTGCGCATGTGAGACGCTACCACAGGTCTTTTTACACAGACTATAACTGAATACGACAATTTATTAAATTAGAGAGATTTATAGCTTCTATAATGGAATCCTCCTTCCTGGCTGCATGCAGGCTTCAAGTGTTTTAAGGCACCTCAGGAATACAATAAGGGGGCACACCATCGATTTATCCCTCTAGGTATCACTATTACACCACCAGCAGAGAAAAATAGCCCACTTTTTGGGAGGACTATGGTGCTGCGTAAGCTGAGAAAGTGAAATGTCTACATGCAACAGTCCTGCATAACAGAAATACGATATGTTAATTCGGCAATCAATAGATAGTTATATATTTTTATAGACTTTTATATAGATAGATATAATGATGGGAGTGAGGATGGCAGACATGGTATGTCAACTACCTCGTTTATCCCCCTAGATTAGAAGCCAGTTTCCATGCAGGGTCTTCAATGTCCTCTAAAAAAATATTTTTTTCCTTAAACAGATCACTCTGATTACCTGCAAGAAGGGACATAAAGTTGAAGATTTTTCTTTATATTTCTTCATTGAAGCTATTAATAATTTACTGCCTGCTAAGTGTCATGTATTACCATGCCAACCACAGCCACATGACATTTAATAAAGGAAGCAGAGAGGCTTTGGAACTTTGTAGCATGAAAATCACTCCCTTCCTGTTTCCTGGCTAACCGACTTATGACAGAGAAACCTATTTTTTCAGTAGCAGTCATAGAATTGATTTAACAAAAGTAACACAGAATTATAGGTGAAAAATAACAAATTTAGCTTTATGTTAAAGCATAGCTCCTAACTTCGGAGGTTGGGAAATGGGGACACTGCGAGCGCCGCCACACACAAGAAGGGTGGTGGAAACGAGTCATGGGGACTTGGCTACGCGCCACCGGGGAGAATGTTCAGTGCTTCAGAGAACTGGACAGCCCCCAGCCACCTTCAAAAAACTGTTTCATTGATCTCAAGGGTTACCCAACCTGCAGGTTCGCACCTTTAAAAAAGATTAATGGCAGGAAATGAACCTTCCCCGTATCAAAAATAAAAGAATAAAATGGATGTAATCTGTTGTTTCCTTTAACAAATATTAAAAATATAGCAAACCATACAGTTTTATTGAGGATAGGTTGATGTGATGATGTCAAGATGATCAGAGCTTCCTTCCTCTGCTGAGACACTATCATTCTACTTTTCATGTGCACAAAACCCATTGTGGGATTTACTGAACAAACCTGCATCAGTTATTGGCTTCATTTCTGCCCTTAAATCTAAATCCCAGTTGCCAGATGTATAAATAAGGTCAACCTGTGTCACTTGCTGTGTAATGGGAATACGTGCATTAACTAACTGATAGGATAAACTCTGGGACAAAATGTGTTTTGATGTTCACTTGCAGTCTCATCATGCACTCGTGAGGAAAGTACCATTATTATTCCTGCACCATGGTATGGAGTTGGAGAGTTTATAACTTGCAATTGTGGAATCAAAGAGAGATATTGGAAATTGTAGTAGAAATGTATTACTTTATAGAGCAACGTGCCTTATGGATACACAAAATCTACATGAAAATAAAAACAAACAGTTTGTTTTAGAGGAGATCTAGTGCAAGGGATATATAACTGTATGCATCCCCAACTCTTGCAGTTCTATTAGCAGAGAGGAAGTGGTTAGATGGAAGATCTAGCTATTAGGTGGTCCTCTTTTTGTACGTCTGCTTTTTTTTTTATAGATATATTCTGTGACATTTTTGTGTACACACAGATATGTTTACCTTTAATTAGCCTTTCAACATGTCAGAACTTTGACAGAGTGGCAAGGAGTCAAAAAGCAAATCACATCTCGTGTTACGGTGGCACAAGTTTTGTCAGGTACACATTACTGGATTGGGGGGTGGCAACATTTTTTTTGGTTCACCCATAGAGGCACCAGTACCACACTGGCCAGCCTGGGGCTGGTTTTCACTATAGCAGGGGTCTGGTTGGGAATTTGTGGAGGAGCAATCTGCACAGTATTTTATTTTATTTTATTACACAGTGCACATCACAATTTGAATCCACATATGCAACTTCTGATGTATGTAGAGATTACATTGTAAGCTGTACAGTGTTCTTCAACTAGTAATGATTATAAGAATACCAAATTGGTGGATTGTATTAGCAAATTATATATTTCCGTTATTACTCGTGTAGATCCAGCTGCTTTGTGTTTATATTTTATTTTTACTTTTTTCCCCACATCTTTGAATTTTCATCCCCTGTACTGAAAAGATTTCCCTTAAAAATTTCCCTAAACTAAGTATCCAAACTATGTTGCGAAAACTAGGAACTCCAACGCTCTTAAATCACTTTCCATGGTAAAGAAAATTCCAGGAAAGCCAAATATGAGCATTAGATTCTGGCGCTCGCTACATAACTCCCAACGTTCCAATTCTGGGGGATAGTCCCAAGAGCTAGGACCTTTGTCCCAACTGCTATGAAGGTTGGGGGGGGGGAATATCCCGCTCACAACTGCTTAGTGCAGTGGAGCAGCAGTAAGCAGGTGCCACTCGCACTTGCCACTGGTGCGTCTGGCAGTGAAAGGATATTTTTTATCATCATCATTTATTTATATAGCGCCACTAATTCCACAGAGCTGTACAGAGAACTCATTCACATCAGTCCCTGCCCCATTGGAGCTTACAGTCTAAGTTTCCTAACACACACACACAGACAGACAGAGAGAGAAATTAGGGTCAATTTGATAGCAGCCAATTAACCTACCAGTATGTTTTTGGAGTGTGGGCGGAAACCGGAGCACCCGGAGGAAACCCACGCAAACACAGGGAGAACATACAAACTCCGGACAGATAAGGCCATGGTCGGGGATCGAACTTATGACCTCGGCGCTGTGAGGCCGAAGTGCTAACCACTTAGCCACCGTGCTGCCCATATTTTTGGGGAGGGAAGGGGGCCCAAGGCACACACCCCCCGAGATGGCATGGCCATGCCCGCATCATTACAGCCACGCCCCCTTCATGATTCCAAAAATTGGAATGTTGGTAGACATGCTCAAAGAATTAACCTATAGAATATTAGTTAAATATAGTGTTACATATAGGGGCATTTAGAAAAGCTGCAAAACACTTATTTTTATAAAGCAGGGAGGGCAGGAAACGTCACTGCAAAAAATAGGGGCAGAACATGCCTAGAATTGGGTGGAGCTAAAATGCCGATTTAGGGGGAAAAAAAATAAATAAAAAAAAAACACCAAGAGTACCCACTACAACAAAAAAACTGGAGCCCGTCTTATACCTCCTCAGACCTAACGTAAGGTGCTATCTGAGAGACATTTATAAATTTGGACAGCTTTTAAAATGTGGGGGATTTTTGCCAATTAATTTCCTGCTGCTCTATTTTTGCACGTTTTCTGTGCAACAGTTATTATAAAATGTACAGTACAGAAGGGACACTATGCGGCTGTCAATACACAAAGTATAAGGCGTTGCTCAACACAATGAGAGATTTTCTTTTTATATTACTTTGGTGTTTCCTCACTGGCTGTGCCCTGGTGGCCCTAAAAGTACCAGGAATTAACCCTGGCCCGATTACACCGCTGCGTATCACAGAAGAAAAATTGGGAACGCATTGTTTAATCTGTTCTTATTTCTTGTTAATAATCTCCAATTCTACAATTCTGATGTAAGAACAAGTAAACAATTCTGCTACTGAGCAAAGATCATGTCAAAGTGACATCATTTTCATGCAAATGTATAAGTGAAGTCAGCCAAACACACAATTCTATCATAAAAGATTTGGCCACATACTGAATTGAATTAAATTTGTGTATTAAAAGTAAGCAGAAGTCATCAAAATGTTAAATTATTGGCAATTTTAGTTTAATGGTGTCCTGCACACTGAGATCATAGAGAAATATGATTTTGGTTGTATTAATTCATTTATTTTAAAACAAAGACTAAAAATCAAGTTTACTAAATCCCTTCCCATTAACAATTGTTTGATTTTGGGACATTGGGGGGGGATTTTATATTAATTTTATCTTAAATCAGTGAAATTGGGTAAATTCCAGCATTTCCATGCACAGAATTATTACTATTATCCTTTATCCAATTATATCACACAGCACTTTCCAGAGAATATTGAATCATTCACATCAGTCCCTGCCCCATCGGAGTTTGCATGCTACATTTTGTGACATGCAGAGACTAGGGTGCGTTTTGTAAGGCACCAGTTAACCTACCAGTACAATTTTTGGACAGAGGGAAGAATCTGGAGGAAACAAGACTTCTGCACACTTCATGGGTCCATGGTAACTGCCAAGTGATGTAAAAGGTTTTTACAAATGTAGAGGGGATGGAATGTTTCATACTAATTTGCAGTAGTAATTTGGTAGTGGCTTCACATTCATTTTAGTGCTTGTATGTTATAGGAGCTTAACTTTAATCTAGTGAACCTTCCACTAAGTTGTGTTGTCCTAATTAATAGCATACCTCTCAACTATCCAAATTTTGGCACAACATCCCAACTCGCAAGACCGCAAAAGCGCCATGTGTTTAACACAAGTAGGTGGACTTTTCCCGTTAATTTGTCTATTTGTGGGTGGAGTTTGGACAGAATGGGGGCAGGGCTTATTTTGTCCCAGTTTTGTGATGGTTGTTCTAATCCTGCTCACTTCTGCTTGTCTACATTCGTAGAATAAATTCTTTACAAGGCTTCCTAGCAAAGGATATGTTATTATTAATGCTTACTTGCAGTGCAAAATATTTAACTCTGCATGAATAATTATAATTTTTCTTTAAAAATATTTACACATATCGGCTGCCCAAGAGTTCTTTGTAAATGGCAGCCCATGAGCCCTACTCAGCCCTCAGATACGTCAACTTTTCCCTGAAGGATAATGAGACACAGTGCCCATGTACCTACACCCTTGGAACCTGGTATTAACCACCCCATCCTTGTTACCTAAATTATGGAGATCCCACCTTGGGACTCCATCATTGGCGCTGTTAGGGCTCATGACTCTATATGGTCTCCACCACAGAAGGCTTGACGCATCCCGTTGTAGTGAATTTAATGTCTCAGTGCCACTGGGTCCTCAAATGCCATTGACCTGAATCAAAGCAATGACAGGACTAAGAGGCATTTCCCACATAGGGCTCAGCTTGCGGCCTTTTTGCACCTCACGCCCTGTTGTAAGAACCCAATAACAACATGGGCCAAACTGTGCAGAGGAGAGAGTTCTCCTAAAAATGTAGAAGATGGGGAAGAAGGGGGTAGTAACTTTAAATGATTTCTGCTATAAAAAAAAAAAAAGTGGAATTAGCCTTTTGATAATTCAGAATAAATACCTAGCACAGAACTTCTAGTCATTATAATATACAAATAATACATTTAGGGTAGGTAAATGGAAAACATTACAAGGACCATGGCATCTGCAAACGTATTTAATGTTATGCCATGCACAGATGCCCCAACCAACATTTTGCATAGAGCGATACCTTCCACACTGCTCACTTACCTTCTTCTGACAGTACAAGGTCTCCTCTTCCACTTGGAATCTCCAAAAGATCGTATGGAAGCTCCAGCCTCTTGCAGAGCTAGGTGTGTCTTTAGGATCCGAGCCATGTACAGCTCTTCACATCATTATGGTCAAAGAGGAGGTCTTGTACCGTTTGTTACCCTACCCGACAGAACTAGTGGGGCCTCAATACCGTTGGCGCGCTGTTGCAAATTATGGTCTACCCCTTCACTGTCAGTGGAGAAGGGGGTTGTCATTTCGGTTATTGAAACCCCTGTTCCTACGTATCTGGCTGCTAATTAGCATTTTGTTTGTAAACAATGTAAAATATCTTTGGTTACATTACAATTTAATTTTCAAAATGTTATCTTGCTACAACAGTGTGCATACTTCTATGGCCGACACTGAGCAAATTTATATTGCATCAGTATTATTACTGTACAGTATTGTGTGTCCTGTGCAGCATAAATTGTACAGACAGAAAGCCCATAGCCTGCGTGTGCACGTGACAGACCATGTCCAGCTGTATATGAGTTTATGCTCCACTTGCAATAATTTGATTAATAATCACTCTTCTCCTAATCCTGGAATGCTGATCAGTTCATCAATATGTTATGACTCTCCAGGGTTCCGGCCCTCTCACATCCGAGAGGACATTGATTTCTATTACCCCAGGCATAATCTCCATGTAGAAACACTATCTGAATATGCCAGCTGAGCCCTCGACAGTCATAGAGGTAACTTGTGCAGTCTCTAGGATGAGATTAATTAGCACTTCTCGAAGATCACATTCTCATCACAACTGTTGGATACGTGGGCAGCTGCAGAATTGGAAATGAAAATAATTAACCCAGAGGCACAAAAGGTATATGTGAAAATCCCAGAGCTCCACTTAGGCCAGTCCAGCTTGGCGCATACAGCAGGGTCTATTAAATTACTCTGGGAGCTATATAGTTATATTTGGCCGTAGTATGAAACTGTATTATATAAGAAGATTAGGAGGGGTAAACTGAACATATTAATTATCTGTAACATTAAGTGGGAAATCGTGAATACGTTATATACAAGTAAGCTTGATTTGCACTTAAACAAAAAACAAACCATAAACACATGGACATTGTTATTCTGCACAAAAAATGAAATTTATCTTAACATGAGATGCCACGTCGCTTTCATAGCAGAGATCCAAAATCATCCACACTTTTTTAAAAATTGCACCTATTTTCTTTCTTATTTTCATGGACAGCTTAAGTGATGTGCACAACATTTTACAAATTTTTGGTCTGTGTCCAAAACATCTGCTACAGTAAAAAAGAAAGAAAGTAAAAAACAAAGTCACCTAATCGTACTTCCCACTATTACATTTGGATCGACCCTCATAATTTATAGTATAATTCTACCCACAACTGAAGATTCTGTAGAACTACAATTCGGTCCCTAAAGGTTACTTACCTGGAATTCAGCGTTCAGAATATTCTGAATGTCCATAGTCCGTAAAAAATCAGGATCGGCAGGACCCCCTCTTCTCTTCTACTGACTCCATATTTTTTCAGACAGGCAGCATTTTGTACACTAAAAACATGATCTCTGAAGGATCGTCGCAGGATAGAGGGGAGAAGAACGTCCGCAGGACACTGTGGTAACCACCGGATATCTTCAAGATCTCCAGCTAAGCATTGGGCACCGGGGTTTACTTAAGGATATTCAGTTTTGGGTATAATTATCCTATAACCTTTTCTTTTTCCTCCTAAAACACAGCTCATTGGAACATCATGTATGTATTATATAACTCCTGACATTAAAAGGACATCAGTGCTATCTTTAACTTCAAGGGGGTAAATTTATCAAGTTGCGGGTTTGAAAAAGTGGAGATGTTGCCTATAGCAACCAATCAGATTCAAGTTATCATTTATTTAGTACATTCGACAAAATGACAGCTGGAATCTGATTGGTTGCTATAGGCAACATCTCCACTTTTTTAAACCCGCAGCTTGATAAATTTACGCCAAGGTGTCACCATTTTAAAAAAATATGTTTTAATTTTTTTTGTTTTTTTATTTACATTGGCCTATTTGCACCTATTACTGTAGCAATGTGACCATCATTGCTAATTCTCAAAAATCTGCCCGTTTTGTGTGACCAAAAAAGGGTTTGCAGTCTGCGGTTATACTGGGAATGCCTCCAAATATGTGTAATGTCCACTACTCCATCTCATATTCTGCCCCGCAAAAATGAAGGCTGGCCTTTGCATATGTCTGCATGACCCATTATAATGCACCTACCTGGTATTCTTAAAGCAGATCTACCCAGGATATAACACTAACCTCACATGCCACCTTCCAACGCAAATACATGCATAATACATAAAGATGTGTGTAAATGCTGAACGATAGGGCTAAACAGTCATAGTTTTTCAAGTTCATAACCCTCCATACTGTGCAATGGAACAGTACACCAGTCGCAAGTTTCTTCCCATAGTTCCATTCATGAAATATAACTCTAATTTACTCAATTATAGGGCTGAAAACAAGAAAATAAAAGATATTAACTGTAGTTAGTGGGGATCCTTTGGGTTGGTAGAACCTTTTGTAGTGCTGCTGTCTGCGGAATTTATGTGCATTGTTGCATCAATGTGTCGCACTTATACAAAATGTACCAAAATCATTTCTTATAATTGTTTTTTTGTTTTTAACTTTACCAGGGGGACAGAAGAATGTTTGAGGGACATGACCATTGCTTGGATGCAGAGAACCCTTGAAAATGAAAGGTTTTACTTACAAATGTTATAAAAGTGCACTTTCTACTGAAACATTAATATATGGTTAGAACCAGTGGATGAAGTGGGCTGGTACACAGTGCCAAGACATACCGCTACTTCTCTTACTGCCTTCATTGTAAAACATTTACATTTTCCATACCGCCACTTCTAAATTTCCACTTCAACCGTTGGTGATGAAAGTACAAGCAGCACATTCAACAAAATACGGCTAAATCATTCTTGTTACACTTCTATCATTGTGGTCACAGAAGGGGGTCCAAGCTTGTATTTCTGATGAAAATTTTTACTCTTTACTGACCTAGTAAATTTACTGACGGTTCGTAACCCTGATCACAACTCCCCTGCCTTAACATGGTCCCCTGCAAGCAGCCATAGCCAATGTAATTACAATTCTGTTTTGTTTCCTGCAGTCCCAAAGCATAGCTTCAATGTTGAGAAATACAGTTATTTTTAGCGATCAGGTACGCAGTTGATTAAGCCAATGCAAATATAATTCTGCCGATCTCAACGTAGCCTCTCATCCATCACTCTGCTTCTAGGCACAAACATGTCCAGTCAGACACATTATTATTATTAATTTTTATTTTAGGGCGCCACTAGGTATCCGTAGCGCCGTACAGGGACAAACAAAATTACAATACAAAGGTGAGACAGCACGATACAGTAAACAAAACGCACAGTAACTCAGTGAGCTCAAAGCACAGCTAGAGGGGCGGGGGAGGGGAGAGGGGATGGTCCCACATACGGCGGAGCCCAAGAGGGCACGGATGGCAGGGGAACCCCCAGAGTGGAGAGGAGGGAGCAAGAGGGAACGGGGAGAAGAAGGTCCTAGAGGAGGAGGGCAAGGTAGCTGGAGAGCAGAGTTAAAAGTGGTAAAAAAAGGAGGAGAGATGACCCTGCTCAAAGGAGCGTACAATCTAAGGGGTGGGGTAGACAGACAGAGAGACACGAGGGAAGGAGAGAAGGAGGATAAGGGAAGGGGAGTGAAGGGGAAGAGGCAGAATATCTGGTAGGGAGTTAAGTGGGAGGCTGGAAGGCTTTAAGAAAAAGGTGGGTTTTTAGAGCCCGTTTGAAACTGGACAGATTAGGGCAGACACATGAAGGAAGGCGCGAGTGATACAGACATCTACAACAAAATATGGAAAGCCATGGCAAGTATTAACTATTTTCGGGCCCCTTTACCAGCTGGATTTAAAAATCTGCATCCGACATGTTAAAATAAAACCTATTCCATGTTTCCATACCCCTTTGTGTTAATAAGTGTGTCTGCTTGTGGTTGGGTAGTGTCGAAGGTTTATTTTGGATGCTGCCAATGCCATTTCAGTGTGTTCAAACTGTGTCGATCTACTTGAAAAAGTCCATTCATCTTTATAGGAAACCAATGCACTTATACCAGCATTTTGGCTTGCAAGTCCTGATTAGATCCTATTTTCAGACAAGAAATTCCCAGCAAGAGAAGGGTGCTATTCTAGAAGGAGCAGTAAGATGGAGGCAGGGAATTTCATTAATGCGTACTTGCCTATTCTTCTGGGAATGTCCGGTAGACTCACAAATATCGGGTAGCTTTTCTGGACCTCCGGGAAAACTCAAGGATCCTGCCCACATCCTAGTGAAATGGGCAGGACAGGGGCCTCAATGATGAAATTCGCAGCCACTTATTTTTGGTCACGTCGCATGATGAAACGATCACAGCATTTCCCCAGGGGGATGGGGTTAAAATGATGCAATTTACAAAGGAGCTCCAGAAGGGAAGTGTCTCAAAGTTGGCAAGTATGTATTAATGCAATGCAACTGCCCCTATTGTGTAGGCTAAATATTTAATTATCGCTATAATCCTTGGTAAAAATTCAGCAACAGCTGTACTAGCTTGATAGCACTCGCGTGGGACCTAATTTCATGTCCAGACATATTGCTCACATAAGAACTGCATATCAAATGCTTAACAGTCGCACCTGCAAACGCACAGTGGTTCTTCGTATCATAACATGTGGTTTGCACTTGCGTTTTTTTTATCATTGTGTTACAGAGCTAGTGGAAAAAGGACCTTAATTTACCGATAAAACAGCTGCTCAAACCCAGTGCAAATTTTTAACTGCTATCATTATTTTAAGATTAGGGTAATCTACTGCCTCTAAATTCTTGTGACACCTCCAGATTAATATTGTGAGACACAAATCTGTGCCAACACACTGGTACGTAATCCCTGATTTATGGTACAAAAACAAGTTTAAAACTGCAATATCGCTTGTTGTGCCAAGGTAAAAATATGTCAATCAATAAACCCCAAATAATTTATCTGCTGGGTGAAACTTGTCATAAAAACTTTTATGATAAACTGGCTTTATCATTGCACAAAATGTCTAAGCAATAACCTTGACAACCCATCTCTCAGCAAGAAATCCTTGGCTAGTCTCCATCCTGCACAGAACAACTGGCTTACAAAAGCACATAAAAATTTGCATTCAACAAATGTATTTGTTTTAAATACAGGGTAAGCAGTTTACAAATTAACCAATCACCTCCAGTACATGATCAGGATCTAGCAATGGTGATCTAAATCCAGGTTTCTTAAACCTGGTCCTCAAGACCCCTAACAGTGCATGTTTTTCCCTATCTCCTTGCTTTAGCACAGGTGTATTCATTACTGACTGACACATTGTAACAGATCCACAGGTGGTATAATTATTTCCCTTGTCACCTGGAAAACCTGCACTGTGAAGGGTCCTGAGGACTGGGTTAGCAAACACTGAGCTAAAGCATTAAATCCTTTTCTATAAGTAAAATGATAAAAGTAAAAAAATATATATTCTATTGCATATAATATATCTGCTGAATACTAGTTGTGCAGACAGATCAGAAAACTAGAAAGACAAATAGGAAATAATGGCTTTTCAATAATGATGTTATTCCTACAGACAATCACTGACAGTTTTCTCCTATAGTCAATGTGATTATCACTGGTAACCAATATAATAACGAGAGATCAGCTAGGGAGAGTGTGGGAGGGAAGACATCACAGTGTTCCAAATTACAGGAAAATGTTTTATCTGTAAAACTAAGGCCTGGATAATAAATGCTATACCCATCTATAATCCATTTCAATTAACAGGTTGGTCATTGTAAACATAGTTCTCACTTATAGAACATCGATTATTTTTCTTATCTAGAACTGTTCACATATCCCTGCAATAGACACAGCTCTCAGGGAGCTACAGGAAGCACAGTACTCCGCACATACCCTCCATCTATGGTAAAAACGCATGGCCGGATTGTAAATAGCACATGTATGCAGTGTATACTCTGCAGCTAAATAGAAGTGCTTCAGATTCCTCAATCCCTGGTACAGTTCTTCATATATGGCTATGTTTAGGTGTTACACCTGACTCCACATCATCATTCCCAGCGGTAGATGTTATTTTACCGGTGTTTACAATACTAAAGGAATCTAAAACAATCTAGATTCATCTGGGGTTAAAAAGTGAGCAGCAGAGAATGTTTACTCCAAATACACAGATGATTATTTTTTACAATAACTGAATTGTGTAATAAAGACTTAAACACACATTGTGTACTTAAAAGACATAAGTTTAGGTCATATACAGTTCATACAGCATTAAAGCTCTAGCACAAAAACTAGTCGTGGCAGTTTACAGGTTTTTCTGGTCAAAATAACAGAAATAACAGAGGAGGTTACTGTTGTGTAACAAGGTAGATAAGAACATTCTAAAGAGGAGCTAGACACACTACTGAAAATAACTTCAGATGTGATTTCTGCAACGATTATACCAACAACTGAAAGTTCCGATGAACATGCCGATTCATGTGTACACGCCTACATGATTTACCTTCAGATCTGTGCTCTTCTCTCATAACCATCTGCTGAAAAGATCATGACACTCTACAGATATCTGCCTACAATGCTGGTCGTGAGTGCGTACACCAGGCCCGGCGTTCCCATTAGGCAAGGTTAGGCAGTTGCCTAGGGCTCGATGCTCTGGAGGGCGCCACAGAATTAACGCAGATTTTGAAAGTGTGCCGTGGGGGGGGGGCGCGGATTTTGAAAGTGTGCCTAGGGCGCCAAGGACCCTAGCACCGGCCCTGGCGTACACACTTACACATTTGCCGACATTGTTTCATCGTTGTCCGTGATTTTTAGGAAGTCTAGAAAACCAAATCAATCACGGTACAATAGGACATGATTGCAGAATCGTACACACTGTTACAACAAACTGTTGTTTACCGCGTGATTTGCGCGATAATTGCATCAGTGTGTACCCAGCTTTAAACAGAATCATACTATCACTGCAAAGCATTTTGGGAAACTCCTCAAACAAATACTCTAGTGAAGCTCATCCACTTGCTTAATTTAGTTAGGCAAGAGATTAAGGAGAGAAATAAAGGAGGAAAAGACTGAAAGGTCCGTACCACTGACATAACTTCATTGGATGGGTATTCTTTAAAAGTGGAGTTTGCAGAAAGTGAAATAAAACTGTTAACTCCTTCCTCACCTCTTGCCAACCAGAAGGACAGCAGGGGTTCCATGTTAACAACTACCACAGTTTGGGACAACTCTCCTCAGACAGTGATGCAACATCTTGTCCTGGGACTGACAACTGGGATAGCTCAAACTGATACCATGCCATGTCAGATTCTACCACTGGCACTGGATGGGCAGAGCGGAATGTCTGTTCTGGCAGTGCCTATGTTAGCACCTGTATGTCCCCTCTTCCTGAATGAGGGTGTAGGGGGGTAGACAAGAAGTGTCACAGCACTAGAATATGGGAGTTCTCACAAACTGTGGGAGTCTTGGAACATCCACAGCTTAAAAAAAAAAAAAAAAAAAAAACTTTTTGGTGAAGCCTCTTTGTAATACTAAAGAAACCAATAAGACAAAACATAAAAACAAAAAGATTTTCTCTCTCAATTAGGCTCATAAATGCCGAACCCGCAAGTAAATTAGGCAAGGTTTCAAGTTACTCTAAATAAAAAAGAAACACAAAAGGCTACTCGATAATGTTAGTGTCATATTGGGCCTGATGCAGATTTGAATGTGTGCCCATTTGCGTAGTGTAAATTGTGTGCGCCTGAAGTGGTTTTCTAACGTAGGCGTAGTACAGTAAGGGCGTGTTCACTGATGATTATTGCGATCACCAGAAGTAGCAGACCATTAACTATTGGTCGATTGCGATTTCCCCGCTAGTTACTTTCTTCATTGATCATCCATATATTATAGGGTTTTTTGTGTGTTTGTTTAAAAGATGTATTCTTACCTGTCAATCGCATATGAGAAGGAAGGTAATATCTGCTGTATTATAGGAACCCTAATAGCAATTGCATTTTTTCCCTGTGAAAACAAACGCTTACAACTCTGCATCAGGCTTAATGTTTGTACCGATAGTAAACCGAAGGTCAAAACTGACATTATAAATTACTTTTTAAATTACCAAAACAGCTTTTGAAGATTTTTTTTTTTTAATTTCAAGATTATTTATAAAGCTATATTAAGGTTATTTTAACATCAATGTTGAGAATAAAGATTAATACAATAGTATTTTCAAGAAAAGAAACAACACCCCATTAAAAACTAAGGACCCGAGTCATTAAGGAGAGCAAAGCATAAAAAAGTAGGGGGAGGTACATTTCAAATGTGGGGACAAATTGATAGTTGAAGTAGGGCATGTCCTAGATCAGTGATGGCTAATCTGTGACACTCCAGGTGTTGTGAAACTATAAGTCCCAGCATGCTCTGCCAGCTATCAGCTAGTTATCTACTGACAAAGCATGCTGTGGCTTGTAGTTTCACAACACCTGGAGTGTCACAGGTTAGCCATCACTGTCCTAGATCAACTTTACGTTTCAGTGTAAAAATAAAGCTATCAAGTATTTGTGTGCTACATAAAAAAAACAAAAAACAGTATTTTTGTTATGTGCAAAATAATAAACTAAATTGCACCCCTAGCATTGTAACATGGCTTGTCCAGGAGCAAAGTTACTCCTTTGTGTTTGCTTTGCTCTCCTTAATGAATCAGGCCCTAAAGATTTTGGCACATTGGTACTTTTCACTCCACATTTAAAAGCAGAGCGTGTGAACGCTCCATATTGAAATCATTATAAGAGATATTTTTATAAAATAGGAGGCCAATTCTCCTCTGCTTGTATATATACACCAACATTTTACTTCATCCGCCTGCTCCACTTTTATAGAATACCCTCATTGTAGGGGTATAGAAGAGTAAAAGTTTACATTGGGAAAAATAAATGATCTAACATTTACTGTAGCAGTGAACTACATGACACTTCCATACAATTTAAAGACATAAAGAAAGAAAAATCAATAAACCCATCTTTGGGGGCTGGACGCTTGTTTCAGCAGAAGGTTGGACAGCAGTTGTATGAAAGGTTAACAGAAGTGATCCAAGTGCTTGAAAATCCATAATTAAACAGACATTTGTACTCTCTGGTGCACAGTGAGCACCTTGGTAAGCCAATCAGTGCGTGTGGCAATTGCGCCGTGAATGAAACTTTAGTTAGATATATATGGCGCCACAGAATCCGCAGCGCAGCACAATCAGCAATAAATACAGATAAGTGACAAGAGAAACAATAGAATCAGTAAAGATCAATACAAACAACTATGGAAAATGCAACTACATAAGACAAAACTAGAACAAACTAAACATTACAGAGAGGATGAGGAGATAGGAGGTAGAGAGGGTCAAACTAGCGAGAGTTAACATGAAGAGTCTTAGGGTAGTAAACGGAGATGATAGAGGTGGAGTGAAAGAGGCAGGTGGAGCGTGAGGAGGGAATTGTCTTAGGATAGGACCGGATAGGCAAGTGTGAAAAGGTGAATTTTCAGGGAGCATTTGAAACATTCAAGTCTGGTGTAGTGTACAACTGAGCGGGGCAGGCAGAGTCCTGAAGCAGGAGTGTGAGGTCATCACAGGTGATGAGGAGAGACAAAGTTCATGGGCAGAACGTAGTGGGAGTATTCCTCAGCAAGGTCGGAGATGCAGGAGGGGGAGGTCTTAAAGAAGGCTTTATAAGCGAGGGTGCGCAACTCAAATTGTATTCTGGAGGGAATGGGGAGCCAACAGAGGTTTTTGCAGAGATGCATAGCAATGGGTCTGGGGCTGAAAATTATAAAGGGTCTATTGTGAGAAGTGCCGTCCCACCGAAGGTGTGGCCATTGATGTGTGGCCAAATGGGAATGTATAAGATTTGTTATAGATAACTATTCTTTCTTCAAGTGTTCATACATCTGATCAGACTTCAAAATACAAATAATCAAACACGGTTACCTGTCAGTGGCACCAGGGCATAATCTCCATTGAAAAAGTTGGTAATTTTGTTGTAAGAAAAGGAGCTGTCCCTACGCTAATTCACACGGGCCATTCACACATGTATATTATATAGTCACATGCCCCCTGTTGTGCTAAGCACCGGTGACCTCGGTCTGTGATTGAGCCTCTGTAGGTGCAGCCCTCACCCCACTCAGCAACAGGAAGCCTCACGATTGGCTGCCTGTTTCTCTTCAACGTCGGGAACGTAACCCATGGAAACCAGGGAAGCCACCAACGGGCAGTCCACATAACCACCCCACACTGCTCATCACCCCAAACCCCCTCCTCCTCCCAGGTGCCCTCACACAAAAATGTAAAAAATAAAATAAAATTTAAATAAAAATAAATAAATTCCCATTTTGGTTGGCCTGGGCCTATTTCTGTGGAGAGGCCTGGGGCTGCAACCCCATCAGGCCCAGTGTTAATCTGGCCCTGACTCCAGAGAATAATTAAAAAACCGGTGACCTCAACAAGGCACTTTGTGGAAATAGCCATTTTGGGAGCTACACCAAAGGTGCATTATAAAGATCACATAATAACAAAGATTTCAGCCATTGTTAAATTTATGCATCCTACTTGTAGGGCTAAACTCAAAACAATTATATTATATATATTCATGTATATATTATATACATGAAGAGTGTAAAGCTATGAAAGAAAAATTTTAAGGGAAACTACCATTTTAAATATTTCGGTCAGTTACTATGAAGCAGAAATGCTCCACGGGTTCATATTTTCAGTAGTGCTCATCAACGTTTATTTGTAGGACAACACAAATTCCACAGCACTGGACAGTCATCATACAAATTATAAGCATGCAATAAACACAATAGTAAAATATGGGCGTGCAACTGCAAATATAAATCGTAACAGTACAAATAAACAGGAACAATTTAAATGGAAAATCATATCAGACATGGAATTAGAAAATGAATGAAGACATAAGAGGTACAAGGGTGGAGATGACCCTGCTCGTGGGAACTTACAATCTAGAGGGACGGGGATATAAGAGACAATAGCATCAAATGGGAAAAAGTGGAGATGACAGGAGGAGCAAGTAAAGGGAGTGATCAAGGATAAGTCATGGAGGTAGGGTGTTGTAAGCAATAGTGAAGAGATGGGTTTTGAGAGAGATTGGAGACTGGGGGAGAGTCTGTGGTTGAGCGAAGCAGGGAATTCCAAAGATGGAGAGCAGCACAAGAGAATGTATGTAGGTGGGAGTGAGAGGTGGTGAATAGAGGGAAGGAGAGGTGCAGGTCAGAGAGGTCAAGCTGGGGTGTATCTTGTATCTCTTCAAAGTTATAATTATTATGCACATACCATACAATTGAATAGATTTAACTGTAGTGATTTCTTATAGACTGCCGGCGTCTCCGTTCCGATTGTTTGCTATGTAGAATAACATTTGTAGTCTATTTGTTGTAAGTGACAGTAAAAATTAATACATCAAACTATGCAAAATAGCACTCAACTAAATGAAGTAAATGGGCATATTGTTTTGTTTAATGAAAAAAAATAAACAAAGTTCACAAACATGTTTTTGATCAGACATATTTTATCATTTACGGAAAAAAAAAAAATCTAAAAATCTAAATTTAGAATTCGGTCAACAAAGATTATCAGGAGTTTTTCCTGGAACCCCATGCCTAAGAACCACGTACACAATAAATTCTAGAGTTGAGCTATTTCTTTGGAAAGTTTGAAGTTGTTGTTTATCAGAGCTCACAGTTGCCTTAGACAGTTTACAGCACATTGGAGACACATTAAGGAGAATTAAAGCACTTACCTAAATTGTCTTAGTTTTCTAAATGCAGGTTATATAAAAGGAATGATCCATAAACCACTATAAAAAAAGAAAAAAAGAATGATGTGAAACTTAAAAGGGGGTTTCCACTTTATTCAAAAGCGTTACTAAATCCCCATTGCTTCCCAATAATAGATCCAACATTGCAGTTCTAACCCTTACAATTAGAGCCATGTTGTCTCAGAGAGAGATGAGATGCACTAAATGTTCTGGCTGTATGAGACAGCCAAAATGATGCTAAACAAAACAAAAGTGAGGTACCCACCACTAAAGTACTACTAGTGCGAAGGGGTGCGATTTATGAAGTTATTAAATAAAGATGAAAACCCCTTCAAATGCACTTATTTATACACAGTTTTATATATTAACTTTTGGCTCGAAGCAATGTTCAAAACAAATATAAAAACAGACTTGTGGTAAATAATATTCTACAACAAATAAGGAGAAATGCAGTTAGCACTAAATAACACTTTCATTAACAAATAAACTGTTTTATATTTTGAAAGTCAACATTTTGCAATAAACTAATTTAC
Organism: Mixophyes fleayi; assembly: GCF_038048845.1. NCBI lineage: Eukaryota > Metazoa > Chordata > Amphibia > Anura > Limnodynastidae > Mixophyes > Mixophyes fleayi. The sequence continues at coordinate 245,215,173 of NC_134406.1, forward strand.
TGAAACACTCCTTAAAATGAATATATTCCAATAATATCTTATGGATTCAAAATTCTATATGAGATCTTCAGGTCTACTTATTATTATTTATTTAGAAGGCGCTACAGATTCCGTAGCGCCGGATACAGAAGAAAGGAACAAATACATGAGGTATTACATATAAGTAGCACAGACGAGTGAGTAATGTTTTTGGGGACTCACACAGAGGACAGCAAAAGACGTGACAGGAGATACGATTCAGACAGTAGTCAGAGGTGGGACAATAGGGAGAGAGGGAGGGATGGTGACCGACAGGAGGACCAACCAGGAGAAAATGTAGATGGCAGGTGAGGAAAAGGATGTGAAGGATAAGATGGTCACGAGGTAGTAGGATAGGAGGGCTTGAAAAGGCGAGTTCTGAGTGTTTGAAGGACTGAAGGTTGGGGTAGAGTCAAGTGAGGCAGGGTAGGGAGTTACAAAGATTAGGGACATAGGGTCAGTACAGCAGAACTGTTGGAGATGAGCATGGGTGGAGGTAATGAGAGGTGAATTGAAGGAGAGGTCAGAGGCATAGCGGAGTGGCCGGGTAGATATGTACCTCGAGACAAGGTCACAGATGTAAGGGGGAGAAGTGTTGGTAAGGGCTGTATAAGTGTGGGCAAGGAGCTTGAACTGAATTCTGAAATGGATAGGGAACCAATGAAGAGATTTACACAGATGAGAAGCCGAAGAGGTGCAGTGGGAGAGGAAAATAATCCTAGCCGCAGCATTCTGTATGGATTGAAGGTCAGAAATGTGAGAGTTAGTAAGCCTAATAAGAAGGAGATTTCAATAATTGAGACGAGAAATGATGAATGAATGGACCAGGATTTTGGTTGTTTCCAGAGAGAGTAAGGGACGGATTTTCCTGATGTTACAGAGGAGAAAGTGACAGAATTTGGTGAGGGACTGGATATGAGGGGTAAAGCAGAGGGTTGAATCAAGGGTGACTCCAAGGCAGGCTTGGGTGACAGGAGAAAAAGTGATATTGTCAAACAAGAGGGGGATATTGGGAGGGATAGCAAGACTGGCAGGAGGAAAGAGGATGAGCTCAGATTTGGAGATGTTGAGTTTCAGAAAGCATTGTGACATCCAGGTAGTTACAGCAGAAAGACAGCTAGATACCTGGCATAGGAAGGTGGGAGAGAGGTCAGGGGAGAAATGATAGATTTGCATGTCATCAGATTAGAGGTGATATTGGAGGCCAAATGATTGAAGGAGTTCACCGAGATAGGTAGTATAAAGAGAGAAGAGCTGAGGGCCAAGGACAGAGCATTGTGGGACTCCAAAAGAAAGGGGAAGAGGGGGGAGTAAGAGTCAGAAGCAGACACACTAAAAGAGCAAACAGAGAGGTAAGAGGCAAACCAGAAGAGAGCTGTTTTGCTAAAACCTAGGGAGTGAATGATTGACCATGTGAAAAACAGCAGAGAAGTCGAGAAAGGAGAAGTAACCTTTGGACTTTGCTGTGAGGACAGTTTCAGTTGAGTGAAGGGGACTGAAGCCAAACTGGAGAGTGTCAAAAAGAGTGGGAGGAGAGAAAGTGCATCAGACGATTGAAGACAAGTTGTTCAAGAATTTTAGAAGCAAAGAGAAGCAGTGATATGGGACGATAGTTGGAGAAAGAAGATAGGTCAAGGAAGGGTTTCTTGAGAATAGGGGAATGAAAGGCCAAGGGGAAGATACCAGTGGAGAGAGAGGATAAAGAGGTGAGCAACTTGACAATAGGCAATGGAAGAGAGGGGGAGAGGAGGAACTTGGAGGGGACAGGTTCGAGTGGGCAGGTTGTAGAGGAGGAGAGGAGAGAAGAGAGAGCTTCACATGCACAGTTATAGGAGGGTAGGAGCCAAGGGTGGCAGCGTGAGTGATAGAGGACAGGTAGGGGGGGAGGTAAGTCTGATGAGAACAGATATTGTGGATAGAGTCAAGTTTGTCTTTAAAGTAGGTGGCAAAGTCAAGAGTGGTAATAGATGAGGGGGAGGACACAGAGGATTAATGACAGAAAAGAGGCATCAGGGTTAGTTGGACAGGGAGGATATGAGGGATGTGAAATAGGTTTGTTTGGCAAGAGAGGACAGAATAGTAGGAGTAAAGGATGAATTTAAAGTGGATGAAGTCAGCAATGGATGAGGATTTGCTGCATTGGCGTTCAGTGGAGCGGGAACACTTTTGGAACAGACGGTTGGGGTTTAGATTGGTGGAGACGAAAAGGTGGCTGGGGCTGCAGTATCAAGGGCAACAGAGAGTGTGGTGTTGTAAAGAGAGACAGCAGCATTGGGATGATAGGGAATAAATGGGAGAGAGCAAATGTTGGAGGGAGGACGCAAAGATGATGGGGAAAACGCTGTTGATGGAAGGCAAAGTTTGTGTGACTTTAGGTGGGAGATGGGGGGCAGTGGGTAAAGAGAGGGTAAAGAAAAGGAGATTGTGGTCAGAAAAGGAGAAAAAAAGAATTGAAGAAGTTGGAGATGTCACAGAGATGGGAGAACACTAGGTCCAGGTAGTGACCATAACGATGGCTAGCGGAAGATGTCCACTGGGAGAGGCCATAGGAATAAGTGAGAGTTTGGAGTTTAGAGGCAGAGAGTAGGTAGGGATGTTAAAATCCCCACTGATAATAGTGGTAAGATCAGAAGAGAGGAAATTGGAAAGCAATGTGGCAAAGTTATCAAGAAATTGGGAGGAAAGGCCAGGGGGACAATAGATGACAGCAACACGAAGGTGGAGAGGGGAGAAGAGGCGGATGGATTGAACTTCAAAAGGAGGAGAAGGAGAGTTCAGGGGGAATAATGTTGACGGTGTGACCAACACCACCTCCTTGGTAGTCTACTTGACAATAGACAAACAAGTCTACATTGAGGTAAATGATCAAATATTTGTAAACCTTTCATTTAATGGTCGTTCCACAAACTTAACACCTTATTAAAAATTTGACACAAGTAACATTGCGCATAGGTAGGTTTTTATGCACAAACGTTTGCATATAAACAAACAAGTTGGATGCATGAACTTTGTTTGAGCTAGAAGTGCGTTCAACTTCCCAATCTAACCTACTTCAATTTGATAGGAGTGTCGCATCACAGCTTTATGATGCAATGGACACAGCTCTTTCCACTATTCATTCCCCACCACTTCACATAATGACGCCACTGTCACATGTAACCCTGACCTCCTACCATAGGACAGGTGCTGCTGCTGCAAAAAAAAAAAAAAAAAAGGAGTACCACCTAAAACACTGTGCGGCTGTGAACATTCCAGTAATCCAATTGGCTACAAGTTGTTTCTATCTCCGCCCATTACAAATTAGGGTGCGCACAGATAAAGGGCAGATGAAGAATGAGAACAAAAAGGTTGATGTGTTCCTGGTCAAATGCACCGTTATAAGAGTGATTTACTAACAAAATGCATACGACTCCCTGGCAACCAATCAGGAAAAAACTTGTATCAGTCGAAGTTCGATTAATGATAGTTGGTTACTGCATATTTCCAGTATAATTAAACAAGTCTCAAAGTCCATTCTGCAAGTATTTAGTAATCCAAGCAAGTCAAAAGGTATGTTTGTTTTTGTAACCTTAAAGAAGCAATCACACACAGGTTTATTTGGTTTTTAATAGCAACTTAACTACCTTTTAAGAATGCATCTCTATCAGAATTTCTTAGCTATCTTCCAACAAATCATTATCTTCTTTTCTTTCTGGAGGGGCAACATCTATGACTGCAAAACACCAACACAGGCTCTCAGAGTCTATAAGGAAGGGGGCTCTCAAAAAGAGTAAGATTTTTTTGGGATAGTGAAAGGCAGTTTTTAAATTATTTAATGGCAGGTCACGGCACTGGCACCTCCAAGGAAAGAACCACTTGGCTGCGGTAGCTATCAGAGGCACCCCCACGTTTTGGCCAAGCTGCTTAGTCCTGAGAGGCCTGGTCGTGGAGTACAAGCTAAGGTTAAAAGACTGTAGAAGGTAGAGTAGTGATGGACGAAGCCAAAGTCAAGGGATTGGAGATTTTAGATAGTGGGGGATGAAGCACATTTTGAAGATGGAGAAGGTAGAATTGTAATGTACAGTCAAACTAAACAAGTCTTCTTCAAAGCACAAGCAGAGAAATCCAAAACAAAACTTTGCTCCTACAAAGGTTTGGTAGAACTGAGGGACTTATAAAGGCTACAAACAGGTGAGATAAATGTTCTGACTGTCTTGACCTTTTCATTGAAGGGCTGACTGCAGAGTAAGGAAAGCTGTGCAGTAGTCCAGGTGAGGTGACTAGCTTGATTGCTGTTCTTAGCAGAGTGCTGATTACATGAAATGAGAGAAGGTGTTTGTATCTATTATTGTAAATAGTTTTTTGACTGCTGTCATCTGGAGCTAGTGTTGTGAATCCTCACACAGAGCGTTGTTCCAATTCATTTCAAAGGGCTTTCTGAATATATCATATATGCTGGAAAGTCCATTAAAATACATAAGCTATTGAAATAAAAGGTAGATCCAGCAATACTTTTAAAACAAATCTTCACATTTAAACAATGTAATATTGCCACAATTCAGCTGCATTAGGAATAAAATTTCTAGATATTAGAGAGTTTGGCCAAAAAATTGCTTGGATTGTTTTTTTATTTTTTTTGAGCAGACTGAACCTGCTGAACAAAATATTTAATAGATATCCCACTAAATGTCTATTCACTCGCTCCACATTAGTAGTGTACGATTCATCAGGAGAAATATCACAAAAGGATTCTTCTTTCACGATTTCAATAATGAGGTTCCATCCTCCAGCACACTCCCTAGCAACTACCTCTCAAGGTAACAGATGAACGAACTAGCACAGTGTACAATGAACACTCAAGTTCAGCAGTTTGTTTTCTGGTTAATATAACTGTTACATTGTAAGGTAGCTTCTAGGGAGCATATAATGGTCTGGCTGTGACAGATTCAAAGACAGCAGGAAAAAGCGTAACTTACTGACCCATTACAGCCAATGGTAGAAGACCTTACGAAAACACAACCTACAAAAAGTTATGATGTGCCACACTATGTCATGACTAGATACGTCAATTTAATTTGCTAGCATGCCAACACCAACTTATATGCAATAAATGCCATTACTAAATCTGCATTTAGAATGCAGCATCCATAAGTACCGATAGCAATTGTTAGCTGATGAATTTAGTACATGACTATGTAGATTTTTTTTGAGCATTTCTTGTTGAGTCCTAAAAGATAATATATTCAAACTGCATGTCTTGTTGAAAATATTCTGGTTTTGCTTTATAATGTTGCCAATTTTGTGATTTTAAACTGATCATTCATTTTACCACATCAGACCAAGCACAGAGGAGACATCCTTCCATCAATAAATATTTCAAATACTGCATCAGACTTACCTAAAATACACAAACTGAACCTTTGGGGATATACAGGCAGTTAAAGTCCAGAATCTGTATAACTTACTATATTTAATGTTACTTTCTAAATGCTAGAAGACAATAAAAACACCCATAATATACTTACATGTTTGGCTGCACCAAAGAAATAAAATGACACAGCTTTCGTCTAGGATTAGAAATGCCAATACAAAAAGCAAGTATAATTCTTAAACCTTCCAAATGGTGCACCCATAAAACCGAAGTACACATCACCCACATAACCCTAAATACTCATTTATATATCGTTACCTCCACACACGGCAAGATGTATCTATGTTCTGCTCTATCACCAGATAATTTCATTACCTGCTGTATATCAAATATGAAACCTTTATTTCCATGTTTCTCCACTGATAGGACCAATTACTAAAAAGGAGGGAGACAAATCACCAATATACTAGCACACAAAAAGTGCAGGCTTTAATAGAAGTGGTAGTCATTATACCGAATCCCTAAATGCTGACAACCCAATAATACTGCGTATAGGGTATGAATATGTTGATAGTCGCATAATTACCTATGCTAGTATGTTTACAGAGCACAGATGTATTATTTTATTCATATGTTAACAAAAACATAGGTATTTTAGATTATTGCTACTTCAGAGAGACAGGAATACACAAAGAAGCAGACAATGATTGTTGTTTACCAACATTAAAAGTGCAAATCTGCACTAAAACCAGAACAACCAATCAGCTATTTTCTTTCATTTATAGATTAAGTTAGACTATGAAAGCAAAGGTCTGATTGACTGGCATGGTTTTTGTGCAGATACGCACATTTAAACAATTATAACAAATAACTCTCACTGACATTTTAGTCTTGCTCTTTAAGAAATTGTACACAAAAATATCTCAACATGTTCGCCCATGATCAACGTAGAACTATTCTTGAAGCAGTTCTCCCCGATCTCTATAATGAATGTATTGTCATTATATATGATCCACTAGCTGAAGTACAGGGCATAGCGCTTGTTTAAATCTTCAATTTATTAAGTTATCAACGAGTTGAATGTAACGGTTAACCTTTTACAGATAATTAGCAACTTAGCAGCTCTTCCAACACATCCATAAGGTGGCTGCCCAGTGTTGTTTTTGTTTTTATATTAAATTTAATCCAAATCCAACCAGTGGAAGGTCCAGAACAGGCTCCCTGGGTCAAAGTACACCAATGGGAGGTCCAACCGGGACCTCAACCCCCTAAAATGTCCTCTGGGATCCAACGTTACCCAGTCTGTGACGTTTTCGTCCAAATCCATCCAGTGGAAGGCTCAGAACAGGCTCCCCGGGCCAACATGAGGTCCGACCGGGACCCTAACCCACCTCAAACCTGGCCAGGATCCAACTGGACCACTTCATGTTGGTTTAAACCAAATCGGTGCAGGGGTGTCCAAATGCATAACCGGACAAACAAACAAACCAATGAATTTTTATATATAAGATGCACATAACAATACTAATGGCACATTCAGAAATCAATGTGTGCCAAACCTGGTAAAATATTGATAAAATATGTTAAGAGTTTGGGAAATAAATCTGGTAAAACAACATAACAACCTTTCCAGCATACACCATGCCATTTAACACTCTACCGTAGCTTGCAGCGCTAAGGGCATCATGCAGCGTTGGACCTACTTCTGTTTTCTTAGACATCTGTACTGCGCATGCGCAACAAAAGATGCTTATCCATAGATACGTATGCAGAATTGGTGGTATCTTACACTTGTGACTCTTACTGATTGGAGAATCGGAACATGGGAGGGGAGGGTGGTTAAACAGGAGTACAGGAAGAGTTCACGTAATTGCCACTGAGGGAGACCTGCATGAGACACCTGCCAGAAGGTGTATCTGTCGCGGCAGCAACGAGACGCAATGATGAGGATGACGATCAGATGAGAGGTCTGCAGATTATCCTCTCCAGCTGATAGTACTTCATTTATTAGTGCGTCTGCTATATTATATGAAGTTGCAGCCGTCTATTGGCATTACTTAACTGATATTTCCAATTTGGACTATGGCAGAAAAGGAATTTTAAAAGGATGTTTATATTTAATGTATTTTCACTTAACTGAATTTGTATTATATTTTACATAGTAAAGTCGGCATTCACGTTCTTAATTAACACTGTTTAGACACTATTCTCTGTTGTGTATAGAACACTTTATTACATTATTATATTGTGTAAAAATAGGATAATGCGGCATTTACTACTAACATTCTCAAGTCACATCTCTACACTACATCTGCTGCTCCTGCGCTTAGCAAAGCGTTATAGAGTATCCATAATGTGTCCGACTGAGCATACGAACGCATACACGCCTTTTAATGTATGCGCCTCTTTTCCTGCAAATGTTCTGGGGGCAAATGCATCCAACATGAGCCTGTAGGTATTTACGCGATACACGGCCAACCATAATATACATCGTCCTTTCATTACATTTTGTTCCTAATTCATGCTACTTGATACTTACATTGCACTAATAAGCCACCTTATATTAAATAAGTATTTGATTAAAAGAACAAGACTTTAGGAATATAACAAATTTTTTGCCGTATACCACACATCGCTGTGTGTGGTGCAGCAAATTTACTTTCCTACTGAAGTGCATTTTTCAGAGGCCACATGGTGAATTTGCTTTCTCCTGGAATGGAAGAATGCAGAAGTCATTTTAGTTTTTAACTTGCAAAATACTCTGCAGACACAGAGGCTTGGGTACAAAGTGCGTGCAGTGAATTTGGCATTGTTTCAGGATATTGCACATATAAACTATTTGTTCTCTTGCTCATCCACAGCATTTATAATGCACTATATAATTATATATTTTTTAGAGACATATATATGTATACTGATCTAACAGAGGCTTGCATAGGTTTATATTACACCTGAACACTTCAGAAGATTATTCCATATCTCCCACTAGTTTATACATTGCAGAATTATTCTTCATCACAGGTGAGACTATCAGACACATTAACATTCCACTTTACTGAAATCCCAAATCACAACCCACCTCTGGACTGAGGGCCTGTAGAGTCGCCCAGCAGAACCAAGCTTTCAATGCTGCCATTTGCTTAGTTAAGTCTATGCAAATCCGATAAGTATAAAATTACTACCTTCAATCATTCTACACATACACAAGAACACAGGGTACGCACATATTATTTTTAAAAGTTAGTGACTTATTTTTATTTAACCACTCAAACTGAATTGCTAGAGGTTCTATGTAGAAGAAAAAAATGAAAAAGTGATATGAAACCCATATTATAGCTTTTAAGAGTTAACCAGATAGAACACATAACTATGCAATGTACAACAGGTCAAAAAATGACTGCACCTGCCCAAAGAATAGGTTTTTTTTTTGCCAGGGCCCCATGGTTCATCTCACTGCGCCGCCGTGTTATCCTGCAGAGAACGCGACCGCAGACCATTAACATTCTGCAATCTTGAAGATTGCAGCTTCTTATTGGTTCAACCACTCACAACCCCTGCGCAGTTGCTTGAAAGTGGTGAACAGACATGTCATCCCCATGGATAGCTGGGTGTGCAGCTTTAAAACAACTACCAATGCATGCTGTAACAAATGACTATAAAATAAATATATAAAAGCACTGATTACACATACAGTTACAATGCAACATTGTTTCCTTTGCAGAGGAAGACAGGAAATGTAAACACTGATTGGCACAATACTAATCAAGCACAGGGATTGTTTATATACACACACACTGAGGAATGAGGAAGGGCTGCCCTGGTGTACAGTAATTCCTCCAGCACATTTCCCCAGTATTTCCTCCTCCACAACAGCCAGTGGCACACAGAGAACTATTGCAGCTGCAGGCAGGAGTTCAATCATTCTGCTACAGCCAGACAGTGCTGGTAAGAACTCTGCACAGGCTAAGAGAGAAGGGCATGGTGCAGACCACCCAGCTGCAGGGAGCACAGCTCCTGCCTATATAAGTAATACACATCTTTTGCAGCTACCTAAGGCCTGTTCCCTACCTATTCTCCGAGTGTGTGCGCCTCCTCTGCTGCTGCCTGTAATGTGCCTGGGAGCCGTGATCCAGTCCAGGCAGGGGGGGGGTGGCCTCAGCCTCCTCTCACTTCTCCCTCTTCTTCCTATGTGGCAGCTGAGGTGACGCAATGTTTACTACATGAGGGGCTGAGCTACAAGGACACGTTGCAAATTGTGTGTCCCTGTGTGTGTACAAGATTAGAGACGCGCTGACAGCTCCAGTCTGCCAATTGACTATAATGAAAGCAAATTGAACATTTAAGTATATTTTATAAAACCTTACACTTCTGAATTACATCTTAGACACACTTATTGCTAAGATGTTTGGTCATGATTTGCATGTGGAATGACAGACGATTACTATGGAATGACAGCTGTTTTATATACTATGTCAATGCAGACATTTCAGTAAAAAGCTGCATGCGCTCATAAAAACACCCCTATCTCTCCCAAATGCACTAATCCCACACACTAAATACTTTGCATATACCCTCCCCCACACCTGCACCCCACTGCACAAGTGTCATAATGTGGAATGATAGAAGATATCTCCTGTTTTAGGCTTTTTTTAAGTGATAATTTTATTTAGCAATGCCTAAACCATGCTAAAAAAAATAGTTTCTGCTAAGGATGAGCGGGCTCGGATTCCGCTAATCCGAGCCCACCCGAACAGTGCGGATCCGACGGGATCGGGTACTTCCGGCCGCCAAAGGGATTCAAAAAGAGGCTATGACATCCAAGTCTCGCGTCGGATCTCGTGAGACTCGGATGTCATAAATGCCCCGCTCGCGGACGCCATCTTCATTCTCCCTATGGTTACAGAAGAGGGAGGTTGTTGAGATCCTGTGCTCTGTCCTGCTGATTAGTTTAGTAGTCAAGTGGTGCTTTGTCCTGCGGAGTCCAGTAGTACTTTGTCCAGTGCTCTGTCCTGCTGATTCCAGTGGTGCTTTGGCCAGTGTCTGTCCTGCTGAGTCCAGTGGTGCTTTTGTCCTGTCTTTTTTTCTGCTAAGTCCATAGTAATTTGATAATTATCCAAAAATCTTAAAAAAATTAAAAAAAATAAAAATAAAAATACCAAAATAATAATTTTAAAAAAATATAAAAAAATAATTTAAAAAGTATTAAAAATATTATAGAGCAATATATTCTTGCAGTCCCAAAAAATAGGAACTGCAATCAATATTACTACGTTCACTGTTTCTGCAGTCCAAAAAAATAGGAACTGCAATCTATATTACTACGTTCACTGTTTCTGCAGTCCCAAAAAATAGGAACTGCAATCTATATTACTACGTTCACTGTTTAAGCAGTCCAAAAAATAGGAACTGCAATCTATATTACTACGTTCACTGTTTAAGCAGTCCAAAAAATAGGAACTGCAATCTATATTTCTACGTTCACTGTTTCTGCAGTCCAAAAAATAGGAACTGCAATCTATATTTCTACGTTCACTGTTTCTGCAGTCCCAAAAAATAGGAACTGCAATCAATATTACTACGTTCACTGTTTTTGCAGTCCAAAAAAATAGGAACTGCAATCTATATTACTACGTTCACTGTTTAAGCTATCCAAAAAATAGGAACTGCAATCTATATTACTACGTTCACTGTTTATGCAGTCCAAAAAATAGGAACTGCAATCTATATTTCTACGTTCACTGTTTCTGCAGTCCAAAAAATAGGAACTGCAATCTATATTACTACGTTCACTGTTTCAGCAGTCCCAAAGTGTGTGTGGTTTAGGGGTACGCTCTCTTGTGCTGCATATAATGGAGTACAAAAATTTGGAGGATAAAGTAGGGAAAGATCAAGACCCACTTCCTCCTAATGCTGAAGCTGCTGCCACTAGTCATGACATAGACGATGAAATGCCATCAACGTCGTTTGCCAAGGGCGATGCCCAATCTTCAACACCTGTGGCTGCGAGGAAAAGCTCAGTTTTCCTAAAAGACCCGCTGGTGGGGATGCTGAGAACATCTGGTCCGGACTGAAGGACCTGCCAACCATTGCAGACATGTCTACTGTCGCTACATTGGATGCTGTCACAATTGAAAAAATGGTGGAGGATTACTTTGCTGACACCATCCAAGTAGACATGTCAGACAGTCCATATTCTTACTGGCAGGAAAAAAAGCCAGTTTGGAAGCCCCTGTACAAACTGGCTCTATTTTACCTGAGTTGTCCCCCCTCCAGTGTGTACTCTGTGTAAACTGTGTTTTTAGTGCAGCTGGGAACCTGGTCAGTGAGCGGCGAAGGAGGTTGCTTCCGCAAAACATTGAAAAAATGATGTTCATAAAAATGAATTGTCAATTCCTTAATCAAGAACAGCACTGCCCTCCAGAGACTACAGAGGGACCTGTGGTTGTGGAGTCCAGCGGGGACGAATTGATAATGTGTGAGGATGAGGAAGTACACACTGAAGGGGGCGAGGAATCAGAGGATGAGGATGAGGACGACATCTTGCCTCAGTAGAGCCAGTTTAGTTTGTACAGGGAGAGATGAACAGCTTTTTTTATGTGGGGGCCCAAACAAACCAATCATTTCAGCCACAGTAGTTTTGTAGGCCCTGTCGCTGAAATGATTGGTTTGTTAAAGTGCGCATGTCCTATTTCAGCAACATCAGAGTGGGTGGGAGGGCCCAAGGACAATTCCATCTTGCAACTCTTTTTTTGGCATTATGTGACCGTCCAACAGTCGTTTGCCATGAGCACGAAGTACGACAGTTGTCATCCTATGGCAAAGCGGATAACTGCGGCCTTAACAGCTATGTTGGTGTTAGACATGCATCCGGTGTCCGCCATCTGTGCAGTGGAATTTAGACAGTTGAAGGAGGTATTGTGGCCCCGGTACCAAATTGGGTACCGGGGCCACTCCACTCCGCAGTCCAGAAATCTTAGTATCAGATATTAAACTACGTTCACTGTTCCTGCTACATCAAAAAAGCATGAACATGCCCTGCCATCAACAAAAACAAGAGGTAGTGACGCGCTTGGACTCCACCCTCTATATGCTGCAGAGGATGGAGGAGCAGCCATCTGTGCAGTGGAATTTAGACAAGTTGAAGGAGGTATTGTGGCCCCGGTACCAAATTGGGTACTGGGGCCACTCCACTACGCAGTCCAGAAATCTTAGTATCAGATATTAAACTACGTTCACTGTTCCTGCAGTGCAGAAATATTAGTATCAGACATTAAATTACGTTCACTGTTCCTGCTACATCAAAAAAGCATGAACATGCCCTGCCATCAACAAAAACAAGAGGTAGTGACGCGCTTGAACTCCACCCTCTATATGCTGCAGAGGATGGAGGAGCAGAAAAAGGCCATTCAAGCCTACACAGCCACCTACAATGGGCCACGTGTTTGTGCCGCCGACTTGTGTGGCTTTGCTTAGACATCCAGCTACCTCGGTGCAACCTTTTGGACTAAAAACAATATTGTGAGGTGTGAGGTGTTCACAATAGACTGGGAATTAGTGGAAATGAATGTTATTGAGGTTAATAATAGTGTAGGAGTGAAAAAAACAAAACGAAATATGGATTTTAGCACTTTTTATGCTTTTTAAAAAAAAAAATCAGAACCCAAAACCCAAAATCAGAACCAAAACCTTCCGTGGGGTGTTTTGGCAAAACAAATCAGAACCCAAAACCTCAAGCTAATCAGAACCCAAAACCCAAAACACCATAAGTGCCCGGTGCACACCCTTAGTTTCTGCATGGTTTAGGGCTCCATAAATAGGCGTCCAAAGAAGGAGATAGGATGAGACACACACACACGTGCCTATTAATGTGCACGGTAGTTCTCTCTATATGGTGTGTAGTTCTTGGATTTTTTCTCTTTGGCTCATATGATATCTTCCTCAGTTTTTTAAAATTTTGCCCAATGGGAGCTTTTCTAGGTTTTTAAAAATCCTCAAGATGTTCAATTGGTTCTAATTTCTTTTGTATAGATTCAATCTTTTTTTCACATAAGCGGAGCAAAGGTGAAAGCGAGCTGTGGGCCCTGGTGCAGATAGGCTGGAGCCGGGGCCCCTGACCCTCTGCATCTGTCATGCAGCGGGCCCCATTATCTCCATGGGCTCCGGTGCACTTCACTTGCTGCATCAATGGTAGTTCCGCCACTGAAGGGAATTCATAGGTTGAAAAGAGAAAGAATTTAGGATAAAATTCCATTTCTCTAGAAATGTCCGTACGTCAGACATAAATGTGTGTTTCTTAAAAATCCTTAACCCTCTCGGAATAATGTTGTTTTCAATATATTTCTTCAGAGTGGTCAATTCCCACCCTTTTTACTTCTATAGAAAGCATTGTCTCAAGAAATTATTGTAGAATTGTCCTCATTAATGTCTGGTTCTACCACCTTGTCTTTTTTGGAAAAGATCTCATCCAATCTGGATAGTCTGTCCATTCTTTGTGTATGCATCACATCATGTTTAGTTAATTGCAGATCTGAGTATGCCTTGACTAAATGTGGAGATATTGGTCGCTGCTTATAATAGAGGGAACAGTCCTTTAGGAAGATGATGCAAGAAATATTATTATCTGTGCTGTCCTGTTGTGTTGAAAGAATGCTGCCAATGGGGTTATGTGGGGAGAGAATTCCCAAGTTCTCCCAATAGTATCCAAAGCAATCAAACAAACCCAAGGCACAATAGGTGAATGAAAAGCAGAATAGTCAGTATGTAAATATGGAAAAATTTAACACAAAAACCACTGTGGAAAATTAGCACATCCTTTATCAATCAAAAGGTAATAATATCAACAAATTAAATTACATTATGGTGCAAAGAAAAGTAATACACATAAAATAAAATGTATTGCTGTTATGAAATTTCCATCTCTAGGTGTGTTCATGTAACTAGAATGCTGTCTGTAATGCATAGTGGTCACTAGAATGTTCTCTGCATTGTAAATCAGTAACTAAAATACTCTTTATTGTAAATTGTACATTTTAAATATGTTTGTATTGTATAGAGGCAGAGCTCAAAGTGAGCTGGTATACGGTAGTATGCTATATTGCCACTTGTCCTACCACTTTGAACTGTAATCATTATAAAACTATAACATTCCATTAACTTACATATACCATACCGCCACTTCAAAATTTCCACTTCAGGCACTGTATAGAGGTCAATAGAATGTTATTTGTATTGTATACAGAGGACTATAATTTGTCCTGTGCATTGTATATCAGTCATTACGATGTTCTCTGTATTGTATAGTGGTCACTAAAATGTTTTTTTGTGCTGTATATCATTAAAATGTGCTTTGTGCATTTGAAATATCTCTCTAGAGAGGCAGAGGCCACTAATAAGTTCTTTGTGTTGTATAAATTTTACTTTAACTCTTTGTATTGCATATAGACTAGTCACTAGAATGTTCTCTGTATTGTGTATAGGTCACTAGAATGCTCTATGCATTGCATAGAGGCCAATAGAATGTTCTGTGTATTGTATACCGGTCATTAAGATGCTCTGTAGATTTTATAAAAATCACTAGAAAAGTCTCTTCATTGAATACTGGTACTGGTACTTACCATATCCTCGCTTCTGGGTCCCGTCCTGCAACCGCTCGTGCCGTCTAGCTTCCGGGCGAGCGGCTCTCCTGTGTTGCAGTCATGTGACCGAGAGGCGTGGATTTTTGAAGCCCTTGCTATAAAACAGCTGCTCTGAAATGTGAGAGTGTCAGAGCAAAATGTTACCTACGTCTGACTCCTGTGCTGATCTTGTGTTGTTCCCTGGCTTCCTGTGCATTCTACTCCTGTGTATGACCTTTGCCTGCCCTGACTCTGCTTTTGGATTATTCCGGGTTTCCCAATTGTAAATCGCTACGGAATCTGCTGGCGCTGTATAAATTGATGATGATGATGGCTGTCTGCTTTATTCTGATATCAGTATTGACCTTGGTTACCTCCTCCAGACCATGGCTCCGGATCCCCCTCCTGTTTCACGCTCTCAGACTGTATTTGACCGTGGCCACCTCCGTTAGAGCACGGCTCTGGATTTCCCTCGTGTACCACGCAGCCAGATTGTATCCGACCTCGGGTATCCCTTGGACCACGGCTTCAGACCTCTCCCCTGTATTGTATTCTCAGTTGCTGTACTGACTTGTTCCAGCTGCACCCTCTTAACCTTCCATATCACGTCAGTGGGCTACTCCAAGGGCCGCGACCTGTATACCTCCAGCAGCAAAGACCATCCCACCTTGTGGCGGTTCTTGGTGAAGCCCGGGGGGTTTGTTAAACTCCTTGGTAAAGCCTGTGGGTCATTCCATGTCAGTTCAATCAGGGTTGTCCACCACCCATCTCAGATTTGTACGAAAGTTTTTTAGTTAAGAGAGGATGTCAAAACAACTATTTCTGCCAAATAGCTCGACTGTCTGACAATTAGTTGATTAAAGATTGATTTTTCAATTTATTAAATAATTTACTAATCGCGGATTCTTTATCAAGTTTATTTGAAGTACCGCTGGTGTTTATTAAGGAATCGCCACAAAATTTGCACCCCTAAGGTAAATCTTCCTCCCAAATCCAAAAATCCAAACCAAATTACTTTATCTGCCTCATGTTTTGCTTTAGGGCAAAAACGCCCGTTTTTCGAATAGCATTAAAAACGCTAAGTTCAATTGACATTATGGATCCCATTTTTGGGGGGGGGGTGTTTAAAAAAGGTATACATTACTACCACAAAAAAAATCAGCCGGGTACTATAGTGGAGAAAAAAAATAATGAAGTTGATGTTGGATTACTGTTGTACCGCATACATAATTAGCACAAAAAAACATGAAAATTAAAACCTTTAACATAACTTAAGTCCTTAACTGAAGTTAAGTCAACAATCTCATTGTTTGGTACTTGTTGTAACGGCCTGTAATTTTCCTTAAAGTGTCTCAGAAAGTAGTCGAAGCTGGAAGAACTTTATAAATACTTCCAGTGGCTTTGGCCAGACAACAGACCATAAATCAGGTTACAAGCAGATGCTGGTTGGCAACCTTTAGTGAAGCTCTTATATATACCCTTTCATTTTTCTGCTGTCACAGAAAGACAGGGAAACCCTTGTTAGCTATGCAAAAACTGATTGTGGCAATTTCAGACCAAGTTAAGGCTGATAATGTAGATCAGTACTGGTCAATTGAAGCCTACATGATATATATGGCCTATCTGGCTGCCTCATGCAGCATGCTGCATGGAGCAACACTGCTACCCCATTGTCATGCCAAGCTTTCCCCGACCACTATCACACAATATCCATAGCTTCACTGTGGGCATGAGGCTGTTATTCTAGACATAAGGTTATTGTGCATTTTATTTTATTTCTGGACACCAAGGTGGTCATGTTGAGTTGCATGCGTATAATATTCTTTTTTACTTGTTGCCAGTACCAATGCAAACCTTGGGAAACCTTTAGTCGACACTCCCCCACCTCGGGCATTGCTCTCCCCACTGAGTCTTACCAGAGGGCCGGCATCCTCTGATCAACAGACTGGGAGGCTACTGCTTGGCTGTGACATCAAGTTCCACACTCCCAGAACAGCACTGACATGCGGAGCAGCAACCGGCATCTTCACATGTAAGAAGCTGCTGGATGCTTTACCTTCATGCCATTGTCCAACGCTCCATGGGGCTGCCAGGGA
Source organism: Mixophyes fleayi (assembly GCF_038048845.1). Lineage (NCBI taxonomy): Eukaryota > Metazoa > Chordata > Amphibia > Anura > Limnodynastidae > Mixophyes > Mixophyes fleayi. The sequence goes on from NC_134406.1 coordinate 245,232,251, forward strand.
GGTATGTAAAACACTAGATGAGTGACAATCGGCAACACTGTTCAGGATAGCAGCAGAAAATTACCTTTCAAATTTATTTTCTATAAATTTTTTACTTTTCCACTTACGGAGGCTGGTTAGTGCCAGCTGCCAATTTGTTCAGTCAAAATTGTGAAGAAGGTTTTATTGTGACATGGGCATGCATAGTGCACAATCTCTAATTATGTCCTAGGTAATCATGTTCTTGATAATTAGGGGCAACTGCAGGATTTTTACAGGTGCTGATTTAATCAGTGCTTTTAGCCCAAATTATAGTATTTTATGTAAATAAATGTACATAAATTCAAAATACTGGACCTGATTCATCTTCAGATGAAAACTGAACGCAGCATGCGTTTAAAAAATAAGCACGGAACTTCAAACTCAAGCGGATCTCAATATACGTTTCCATTTGAATCTGGGTATAAATACGCACTGATTAAACAGTACTTGCCACATACAGACAGAAAAAACAGTGCGGAATATGCATATAAAGGCACATCAGAACACATGCAAAAAAAATATTTTTTGTATAATAAATTAACGACTCTTAATACTATAATCATTTTTAAAATATTTGTAATTTTTTTTACCATTTTGTTAATAGTAAATACATAAATCAGGATGTTCTTAATGTGTACTATACATACAATGTGTTTTTATAGTCTATCTCCCTTGTATACACATGTTCTGTGTTATCTAGGGGGAAGCATACTTGTAGTTTTTAATACAAAGACTAGGCCGTGTCTGTCATCACTATCAGTCAGCACTAACACCTGCCCTGTAGCCAGTACAAGTTATACGGCAAAAGAACACGTACGTAAGAGAAACCCAGAACTTGAATTGGCTGCATCAGCATTGGTACACGCTCGGCACTCCCATACTGTACATTGCCTGCGTTGATCCGACCCTTCCCTCCTCAGTTCCGCCTTTAAAGTTGTAGGCAGTCGTAAGTGGCTTCAAACGAGAATTGCATGAGCTATTTCATGCAAGATACAGCACTCAAGATACAGATCTTTGCGCCGGAGAAGATTCAGCCTCCCACGATCATCTATTTGGCTGTCACTATCTGTGTTTGACGTTTCCTTTGGACCTTTTGTATATTTACTTCCCAAAATGATTCAGGCCCTCTGTGTATATACCAAATATTATATATTTAACAAGCGCTGAAAAACTCACACATCACACTGCCTTCCAAGAGGAGCCAGTGCAAATGCTTGCGCAGTGCTTGCAATCACAAAGCTGCAGCTTTTACTAATATTTTAAACAATATTTCTAAAGAGGATGGATTGTGGGGAACCCCATAAAAGGGAACTTCTCACCCAGAGGTGTCAGCAGTTCATTAAGTTTTCAAAACATCAGAAGGTGGTGGGGATGATCATGACAGCTATGAATAATTCAGTAGCTGTCACTGCATGCTCTGCTCCCAGACCTGGGGATGTTATTCACTTTCATGTTAAATGATAAAGGTGAAGCTGGTTAAGATAAACAAAAATAAATGCAATATACTCTTCTGACCCTATCCTCTGTTTCGTCTTGTCTGGAGTGCCTGTAAGGGCCTGTCACTCCTGCTCATTGCAGGGGTTTTTTGGTTGTCAATTCCTCTCCCCCTGACCTCCCTTCTGGGATAAATAGAAAGCTTGAATATAGAAGGAATCAATTGATGATAGACATCAACTGAAAAAAGTAGTATGTGGGGCTATCCTGTCCATGAAAAATATTTCTATTTCATTAAAATCTACTTTATTAATAATTATTATTAAAAATTAGGCAAATATCGGATATCTGACTAGGCTAATTTATTAAAAAAATATAGAAGTGCAAAATATTAGAAATTGGTGTGCAAAGATAAATAAAATAGACCCCTAAAAGGAGCCGGTAATAATGTCATTTATTAAATTGGTTACTAAATTTATTGACTAGAAAAATAACTAAGTCAATAGTAATTGATTTTTAATTGTCAGAATGATGCACCGTAAACCCAAGTTAGCTCATATATTAGATTTCATTGGAATACTCCTTTCCAAATTATGCAAATATTATTATATCAATTGGGGATAACTGTCAACTCCCCGTCAGTGTATATGCATATATAGCGTTCATACATGTTTGGTTGCTACCTCCTTCTTTAGATACAGAGAAGAGATAGGTTTATTATCAGTGAGACAGAGTACCAGATTAAAGTTATCCAATAGTCTCCAGTTAGGGTATAATAACCCTATTGGGTATGATCAGTTAATCAAACAACTACTTAATCATAACAGAATTCAGATATAACTGGTGACTGATTAGCTATTGTTCTAACAAATCCAAAAAAATTCCCCTGTCACATGATATGTGTATCCACAATGTATAATCTCCATCAATGGTGAGTACTGAATTATCAATCTGAATGTGAGGGAACACCAACTGTGGGTTACTGTAATACTCAGAGGATATCCTTGCTGTTTAAACCATTAGAATAGGAGGTGCTATTATCCCTGTCCCTCTGTAGCGATTCAATATAAGGGAGATATAAATACAAAGCTCACAAAGTGAGAATTTAATAACACTGAGCCTGATTCATTAAGGATCTTAACTTGAGAAACTTCTTATTTCAGTCTCCTGGACAAAACCATGTTACAATGCAAGGGGTGCAAATTAGTATTCTGTTTTGCACATAAGTTAAATACTGACTGTTTTTTCATGTAGCACACAAATATCAACTTTAAATTTCAGTGTACAAATAAGCTATCAAGTATTTGTGTGTTAAATGAAAAAACAGGCAGTATTTAACTTATGTGCAAAACAGAATACTAATTTGCACCCCTTGCATTGTAACATGGTTTTGTCCAGGAGACTGAAATAAGAAGTTAAGATCCTTAATGAATCAGGCCCACTGTTAGGACTTTGAAGATGTTACAGCCATAATGGAGGATAGATAACATAGATAAATATATTTTTCTTATTCTGTTGTCACCTAACACAACTGGTTGGATATATGCAGAGGCTTAGGAGCAAAAATTTTCAATTGGAGGGGGGGGGGGGGGGGGGGGGGCAAAAAGCCAGGGACTTCTATTGGGCTTTCAGCCCCTTTTTCTCATGTTTGGTATCTCGTTTTACGACAGTTGTAACGGTGGCTGTAGATATACAAAGACACCCATTCCTATGTTCATTTTTGTCAGTGTTTCAGGGGTTGGCTAACCCCAGTTTCATTGTTTATCTTACTCTAAAAATATGTTTAAACATTATTAAATAAATATTATTATTATTAATATTAGCTACCAATTAGTACAAAAGCTTTTAGAGAGATAGATAAATTAAATTATTCATTTTAAAAATTTACATTTTTCATAGTCATTAACCTAGTTTTTATTCAGATTTAATTTGATTGGGAGTATTTTTAAATCTATAGTCACTGCCTCACTGGTTATAGTATGTGCCATAACTTTAAATTGCTATTTCTCATGTTTGTTACTGGACACACCGTACGAAATTCAAAGTAAAAGTAAAGTGAATAGTTGTTCATCATCAATATAGGTTATTCTCTTAACTGCCCCCCATCCCCCCCCCCCCCGGTTCCTACACCCCTGAATATATGCTTTAGTCCAGGGGTCAGGGAACTTTTTTACCTTTTACCCCAAAATATATTTAGATACGCCGACGTTACCCCCTTGATTTGAATGGAAGGAAATCATATATTATTATTTATTGGGATTAAAATTTATATTGAAGCTATTCTAAATTTCTTTGAAAGCTTCAACTTCAAAACTTCAGGCTTTGGAGAAATGATGTTGCTTCATTTTTGATACGAGAGCATCAATATTGGGGCATGTTGATGTCAGAGCAATTTGGATACAGTCTTCAGCATCCAATCAATTTCTCTGCTTTGTTTTTATGTTCGTTAGAGTGGAAAATCCTTGTTCGCAAAGGTTGGTTGTTGCAAAAGGCAGCAACTTTCTGACTGCCTCCTCATGTGCAATTTTGATGCCTTTGCAGCTGTTGACATCCAAAAATATGACAGATCTGCTTTGTTTTCAAATGCAATAAGTGCTTCATTATTGTATCGAAGCTCAAGAAGTGCCTCTGCCAACTCTTGAGGCTCTTCTGGTACAGCAGCAATTTCACATTTAAAGGGGTCTACAATCCAACTGACAGCATGTGAATCGGCAGCATCACCCCCAGGAATTTAATTTTTACCCCATCTGGGGTAATTTACCCCTGTTCCCTGACCACTGCTTTAGTCACTGCCTCCGTTTGACAAGTGTACAGATGAAAACTTCCCAGCTATGGTAATTCCTTCTGTTCTTTCTATGGCACAACTTGTAAGTATAGCCCTGTGTTTTTCTAAACACTGAATTGTATAGGGGGGGCCAAGTTTGCCACTTAACCCAAACTTTGAACATTGAATATGCCAAATGGTTTTGCATTAATTGCATTAGCCTAATAACATCATCCATTTTAACATCCATTATTTTTTCATTATGGTTTCCGAACATGCACCAATTACAGTATCAACATAGTAATAATTATGTGTGTTTTATTGCAGTTACATAGGATTAGTAACATGGAAAAAGTAATCATAAAATAAACCTCAGATGAAGTGCAAAAGTTTATATATGTGTGGATGGCCTTAACCCTGTAAAAAAAAAATGCCTACAGTTTAATTGCTTCTAGCGTGCTATTTTCATCCAGAACATGAAAGTGCTTCCATAAAATGTAATTGTTATAGGCTTTAATCACATATATTTCAAATCTCAAATAGATTGTGCAGACAGTTTACCATCTAAAACACATTTTAATACTATACAGGAGCCTGTGATGAGGAAGTGCTGCATTTATTTTAAGAGAGAGAGAAATCAGTATTTCATTGCGTAGACTGCTAACTTCACTTTAGGTAATTACATTCCTTTTTGTATTACCCAGAACAATAATTGACTTAGTTATTGAAAGCTGAAATGATTTTCTTGGTTCTAAGGGGAATTTAGGCATTTAAGAGGTGTACACTCAAAATGTTTCTCACAGTTTTTTTTTTTTTAGAGATCAGCTCTAAAAGACGGCAGACATCACGGTGAATGATGTAAATGTGTTTGCAGGAATTGGACAAACAATCAATATACAATTAGTATAGGCCTTGTCATATTGGTGGGAAAGCCATTGTCATCTCTTATTCACACTATAAAAGTTTTGTTGGGGATGACTGTTGAACACTACACAACATGACTTAGGCCTACTAGCACAGGCAATATACCTCATTACCATGGCATCAGGGTGCACAGTCAGTGCCTGACTGGGGTCTGGAATCTCCATGCTTCCATTGTGCTTTCTTTTCCATACAACTACCCTCATTTTTTTAGGTTGACCTCACCATCTTCAGTTTACCCCTTGTTGCTGCTCACTGTTCCTTTCACTCTTCCTTTCAACAGATACAGTTGAGTACGTTTATAAACAGAAACATGTCTGCATAGGTGCATATACATTTGCCCACTTTCTGGGCAGTGTGCAGAACGATTTCACACAAGATTTGTTATTGTCAGGCGCCGTCCCCGCTGTTCCTCCACGAAGCAGGGACGGTCACCTGACGTATGCAGCCAGAGGCCTCCTGTTGCTAGGCAACAGGCACGCACCGTCCCCGGATGGCTTCCTGCAGTCAGGTGCATGCGTGCCTCGTTGCTAGGCAACGGGACGCTATATACGATCCTGCCCCCCAGGCTTCCGTCCTATCAGCGGCTCTGTTAATTATTTGATACATAACAACATTTTTGCTTCATTAGTTGAACCCAGAGTAATTCAGTTAAAAAAAGTAAGTGGCAAATATTTCAACAGACAAATGTCTCTCTAGGTACCTTGCACCTAGTTACAAACATATCATTCGGACTGTGGAACTTATTGATGCCACTGGCAGGTGGAAAGTGGCATCATTTGAACTGGGCAGATTTGCGCAATAGCACAGATAACTGGAGGGGACATGGGCAGGGGCAGGCTGGCTGTGGGGCAGGGGGGCATCTGAGCCCCCGGGCCAGTCCCATAGTGGGCTGGGTCACTGGACCACCTCCATATTTTTTCATTTAAAATAGGCTTCTAAATCGAGTGTTGCCCCCGGGCTAAAATTTGCCAGCCCTCCCCTGGACATAGGTAAGTGCATTTATAAGCACAGTGCACAAATACCTATTTAGTAGAAATATTGCAACACATAAAAGGGACACATGTCATAAAGACAATTTTTATATCCCCTCCATCTCATAAAGAAATACACAGAAGAGGTTGGAAGGAGCAGTGTTTATGGAGAAAAAAATACAAGTTTCATGTGATGAAGGAGGTGGCTGTAAATTGGTAATTGTCATGACGTTGATGTGATTTTTATGTTCTTTCCACCATATGCATTTTCTACTGACCTCACAATCCCACAAAACTAGAATTCACAGGGGCTTATCCAAAACTCAGAATGTAGATGTGCACATAAGTCAGATAAATAGGCACGTTTGTGCAAGTAGAAATTTATATTTGCACATCTGTTATTGACCATTAAAGGAATTGATACCCCAGCCAAATTGCAATATTTATCATGATGGACCAAGACCTTCCTGGTCAAAGAGGGCTTCCTAAAATTGGTTATGTGCATCATGTTATGGGTTAACATTCAAACCTTCATTTATTATTAAAAATGTTATTCAGATGAGTATATTCATCCTCTTTATTGTGTTAACTTGAAAAGTCCTAAAAAGATTAGGGATCAGGTAAATGATGAGTTTTGGTTATATAGGAACTTGCCCAACCAAATTATTTTGTAGAGCATAGTGAGTAAAATGGTCGTAATATAACAGTTAAACAATCTGTTCCACTTAATTAAGTCAGAGATGGTAGATAGGTAATAAAATGAGTTCATATTAGGAAATGAGAGCTATGAGGTTCTCATGGATCTTAGAAATTATGAAATTGGAGAGGGTCTTGAGATCAACTAATTAAGTGCAGCTTCTGAGAAGACCATTCATTACTAGAGCATGATTAGAATTAATGCTATTTAAAGCGTTATTATCTAATTAACTAATCCAAATTACCACAATTAATTGCTCTATAGATTAATACCCATTATTACCTTATCTCACATATCATTTTCTATTTAGATATAATGTTAAACGTGTTGGATGAAGTTGGGGAAGGCTTATTGGCTTCATTTACCAAATGCAAATTGGCCAAACTTCAGTTCAAAAACATCTTCGCTAGAGCCATGCCTCTCAATTAGCAAGGGTTTGTCTTGATTTTGGAAAACCACATATTTACTGAGAAGAAGCAGGTTTTAAAAAGTGGAGATGTTGCCTATAGCAACCAATCAGATTCTAGTTATCATTTATTTAGTACATTTTACAAAATGACAGCTAGGATCTGACTGGTTGCTATAGGCAACATCTCCACTTTTTCAAACCCACAGAATAGTAAATATACCCTCAGGTTTCATCCTTCACTTTTAATGTAACATATTTTGTGCCTTCTAGTTGCATTGAGGAGAAATGCTTAAGGGGTTGAACTTTGGATGCAATGTTTACAATTTTGTGAGATAGTCTATTGAGATTGTTCAATCTCTCTGTAAATTTAAGTTTACTTCTAACTGAGCGGCCTTTATTCATTTTGAAAGATTCACAGAGCCCGTGAAACCAGAGGCATAAATTAGTTATGTAATGACAATTCTGATACATTGACAAATGTAATGGATGAAATGTTAAAATTAGGTGTTGTTATCACTTGGGGATTAATCACTTTTGTGCTCACTTAAGTTAAATAAACCTTAAATACAAGTTGCCTTATATATAAGAGATATTAATAATAACCTGCACCAATATATATGTATATGTTTTATGAGAGGTGAATGTATATTTTTGAGAAACAGCTTTTTCCTTGGCTTTAAGATTTTTTCTTATGCACAAAACATGTTTCGTCAGTAAACATATTAAAGAAAGAGGCCGTTAATCTGTTTAAGGCAGAAAATGTCTTTTAACATAGAACAATAATTATACTCAAGTACACGAAAAATATAGAATGTTAAACATTTAAAGTACTGTTAAGGTTTACAAACTTTTACATATGTATTTATAAATATTATTATTAGTGGTTAAGAAAAAGATTTGTGTATAGCTGATACTGAAACCGGTTGGAAATTATAACTTGTAGCTGGTTAATGGCAGGAACTAAAGTGAGCCACAAATATGATGACTAACTACCAAGTGGCCTAAAATTGGAAAGTATAGCCCACAAAACAATCACCTTGGATGATCATGTAAGGATCCTCTTGTCCAATGAATACCTCAGTCTATGTGTGGGGTATTATCCATTAGGTAATGTGGTGCCTCTTGCCACCAATTTGTTTAGCCCACCCATGTAACAACCAGCTATATAGAAATTTCCCTTTGGCAATCAGGTACAGTTGTTGTATTGCCATGTGTAGAGTTAGGTTACTATTCGAGCACCTCCAGTAGAGATGAATATTTTTTAAAAATGAGTCATTAAACAATGTGTGTTTGTCAGTATCAGCCTGAGTTGTTAAGGAGTGCAAGGCAAAACAAGGAGTAAATTTGATCCTGGACAAACCATGTTACAATGCAAGGGGTGCAAATGTCTTTATTATTTTGCACATAAAGGTAATACAGGCTTTTTGTCATGTGATACACATATACTTGATGGCTTTATTTTTATACTGAGATCTAAAGTTCATCTAGGACATGCCCTACCCCAACTATAAACCTGTCCCCACATTTTAAATCCCCCCCCCCTCCAATGCAACATGGTTTTGCCAAAGTGCAAAGTTACCATGCCATGGAGGTTAGTCAGAATGGGTGTGTACGTGGAATCGCACAAAAAAATAAGAAAATGGATCCAAATGGGAGCTCACAATAAGGATAAAGTCCAAATGGTTTATATTTTAAATATAGATATAGAATGAAAATCTTCAGGAACTTATCTTGTTACTGAAAGAAGTGGAGCATTTTCTGAATAGATGGTTAATGATTATATAATAGACATACCATTTATATCAAACAGATCATCAGATCTATGAAATATTATTATATAGAATAGAGCAAATACTTAATCACTTTCAATGCTGACTGGCAAAAGGTCACATTAAATATCATTCCCTAACATAACATATGAACTGAAAAATTAAAATCAAAACATTCTTTAGTGTTATTTTCTATAATTAAAACAAACTGAATTATAAAAAAAATGGGATAAGAAATGAAAGAAAGAGTAGGATGGGTAATACAAAGCAATCTTTTCAACTATTTACAACTAATGTCCGGTGCTTACTCTGATATATTGAACTCTGTGTAATACTTGCAGTCCATGGTGTCCAAATAGCTTCAAAAGTATATAAATCATCTCTCAGCTTTTGATTTTTTTTAACATTATTAAATAGCCACTACATTTTATAGTTTAATAAATAAGCTTGCTTTACTCCAAATAGATACATCATTAAATTAGGAGTACCCACATTTAATAGAGACCACACATTGCATTATTAATCATTGCAATATATAATAATATCCTCTATCAATCACATACCACATTTATTAAAACGCCCCATATTAAATTAATAATCCCCACCTGCTGCTATATTATACGAATAGCCCCCAAATGACATTAATTTCCCACTACATTATAATAATATCACCCCATTACAACATTACGTTAATACCCCACCACCTGACTTAGTTGCTATGCTGCTCTTGGGATGCATCCAGCATGGACATTGCACCTTTCCAATGTGTTCTGAAGGGTGGATGGGGATCTTACCCACACAGAGGTATAAGAATGTCAGTCCAATCCCTACTAAACTAAAGAAGCAGAACATGATAATTAAACTTTAGTGTGAAGTTACAGATAGCAATCCTTCTATATTCAATACCAAAAAGCATACTGAAGATGTGTAAGATTTTTAACTGTCTAGTTTCTTCTTAGCAGCATCTGCTCCCAATTTCAGGCATCATATGGTCTGTGCTAAGTCTTAACCATGCTTGGCTGCAGATCATGGATGTGTACTCATTAAAGTGACAGAACATGTGTAAAACTGGGCCTGGCATCATACAGATGCCCAAGATATGCTCCCTGGCTTGGCTGTTATTTTCTATTGAATTACAGTTACTTTGTTTTTTTCTTTTGCTGCCTGCCCTGACCCTAGAGCCTGGTTTAGTTCAATATTTTCCCTGTTGATTTTGTACCATATCTGTCCATTACTGTATGACTTGTCCTGACCTCTCTCATCTTTTCGTTGGTCACTAGTTAGCCATACTAGTCAGTGACCATAACTATGTGAGCAAGCAGCAACCAGTACAAGGATGGAACACATTATGTACTATGGTCAAGGTAGTCTGCTTAAGGTGACGATCATGCCTAACCTGGCTATAGTGATTGACATATTGGTGTTGTTAGAGACCATTACAAGATGCATCTGAAGAATTCCCTGGGGAGCAGGTCATTTGTATATGTGAACCAGAAAAATATGAACATACCAGCCAGAGCGGGCCTGAGTCATTAAGGAGAGCAAAGCAAAAAAAATGAGTAGCTTTGCACCTTGACAAAACCATGTTGCATTGGAGGGGGGGTAAATTTAAAATGTGGGGGTAGATTTATAGTTGGGGTAGGGCGTGTCTTAGATGAACTTTAATTTTAAGTGTAAAAAAAAAGCTATCAATTATTTGTGTGCTACATGATAAAACAGGCAGTATTTTCCATACATGCAAAACTTATTTGCAGCCCTTGCATTGTATCATGGTTTGTCCAGGTTAAAATGTATTCCTTTTTTTGCCTTGCTCTTCTTAATCACTCAGGCCTGTAGTGTTTAGAAATAGGCAAAGTACTTATGTAAAGCATAAACATAAATCCCTCCATATAGATCCAGCATTAGACAACAACAGGTAATTAATGCAACAATTCCGACAACTACAAGCCTGAGTCTAAATTTAGGCCACAGTTTCTTTGGGGGAGACTGTCCTGGGTCGGATGAAGCCTGGTAACCCAGAACATTTCAACAATTATGTTGCTCCTATGATATGTGTAATGTGAAATGTGTAAGTGTTCAACATTGTTGTAAGCCTGAACTGGAAACATCAATGACACTTAATACCTAGTTTTGTAAAGACAAGAGCTCTGTGACTAGCTCAAACTCCCACAATATTGCCAAAGTAAATGGTGACAAATCTTGAAATATTTGATGCATGGCATTGTGGAAGGGCAATGAAGGCATTATTCTGACTTTTTCCTTCTTAGATTTAAGTAATACAGCCTAGCTATCATGTATCTTACTTTTGTTAGGCCTTTGCTGTAAGATTCTGTTAGCACTGAGCATCAGGAATTGTTCTCCTGGATTAGATAGCATTAGATATTGGAATAACTTCAGTAAGCATTCCTCTAGGTACATGTCAGCTCTCCTAAAAGGTGTTGGAAAAATGTGAAGCCCACATTTAAGTGTCAGGTCTGAGGAGAAGTTGAAGCAGATATAAAGCATGGTCACGCTTCCCTGGCCAGGCTCAGCCTCCCAATTCATTATTCTAAATTGCTATTTTCAGTTTATTTTAAGTAAATAGTTACTGCTTTCCACATATTTCTTGTTCTTATTTATTTTATTTTTTTAATTGTCCAATCAATGAGAGGCCTCTCTTCCTAATAAAAAGCACCTAGTGCTTACACACGATGCAGGCAGCCATTTTGTGGGCTGAACCTCTGTTCATGAAAGTAAAGCCTATTTATTTATTAGGAACTAGTGACATATCTGAGGCATTTTATGACTAATATTCATAGATATACCTCATACTTGCCAACTCTCCCGGAATGTCCGGGAGACTCCCGAAATTCGGGTAGGTCTCATGGACTCCTGGGAGAGCAGGAAGTATCCCGCATACGGAACTCACTCATCAAAATGATGCGATTTGCGGTAAATTGCAAAATGACGCCCCCTGACCGGGATTTCCCGGAATTGCCTTTTCAAGGGTTGGCAAGTATGATATAGCTATTATACCACAATAGTGCAGAACTGTAGCACAAATGCCAAGATTTCCTTTTGTGATCTGGGATTATTTAAATGAGATAAAGGGGTGAAAAAGTTGCTGTTTCCTGATTTTCCGTTTGCTTCTATTTGCGCAAGTGCACCTATATTTCCACAGAGGCGCCTGGGTTTATGGAGCAAGATAGCAGAATGTGCAGGGAAGCAGAAGTTTACACAGACAGAGGAGAGAATTTTGTTTTGTTTGGGTCTCTTACCTACTTGTAATCTGACCCGATATACACCTTCATGTTGCTCTTTAGTGGAGAAGTTCCAGGTACACTCAGAGCAATGTAATTAAAAAGCTTCACACATAAAATGACAACGTACAACAAAGAATGTCCCCCGTGTGCACTCACTTTCATGATTATTTTATGCCACAAATGAGGCATCAATGTGCCTCTAAAGATGTTTCCACCTCTCCGCTCACCCAGTCACACTACCAGGTTGCAGAGACATGTCCTGAGAGCATAAAATAGGATACTTGAATGGTGCACAATAGACATTTTACAGTGAGCTGGCTGGCTATAGCAGTGTGCTGGGGGATCTCTGTGTGTTTGTTCCTTTTAAGATAACCCCGCCCTTTCACGCACCTTCTACAGCCTATAAATTGATTGCGCAACTTCCACTTCTTTATTTGTCTGAGAGGCATGTTGGTGTCAGTAGCTGAGGGGGAGTGCTGACATTGGATTGCTATTTGGAGGCTTCTGGGGTACCTCTTTGGTAAGTTAGCTCTCAATTTAAAAACACATATGTATGGCCCAAATATATGGGACTCTCATTGTTTAGAGGTAGGACCACCCTATTAGCAGGAGCGCCGTGGAGAGGCGGGTGGCTTTAACAGCAAATGTGTGCAACTGAGACTTTTGCATTTTTATCTACAGTAGAAATAGCAGATCTGTTGCTGGCTATAGCAGTGTGCTGGGGGATCTCTGTGTGTTTGTTTCTTTTAGGATAACCCCGCCCCTTTCACGCACCTTCTATAGCCTATAAATTGATTGAGCAACTTCCACTTCTTTATTTTACAGTGAGCACAGGATACACTTCTACCTAACGACCATTATTGTGATTATCAGATTATAGTTATAGATTTATGAATGCTTCAGATGCACTAGATAAATAAATACTTTATATTTGAATTTAGTCTTGTTTTGAGCTATTTGTTGCTGGCTGCAGGGTGTTCATATTACAGCTATGCATTCCTTTATGTAAATATCTTTTTTAATGCAGATTTTTTATTGCTAGAAAATAACTTAATACAGTTGGATAAAGGTACAATGCCCGTGAAGCAGTGATTAATGAGATTGCGGCTAATGTCAGCAGATTCATGAATCGGAATCTGATTATGTACAAGTGTTTCCCGAACATTAAGGTCACATTAACAGTTTATTGAAACATGCTGATAAAATGTAAAATGGTCATCTTTTCCCTTGGGCTCTTAATTGTTACATGATAAATCACTGTGCTGAGAAATCTATTACATTGTTCTAAATGAGAAAATGCAATTTACCGAGATAGCTGAAATACAGCATTTGATATAGCACGTAATTGCATAAGTGAGCAACTGTCCTGATTTGAGAATATAGTAAATTTGGCTTCAGGCAGATTGATTTATAGTAAATATATACCCTTCATGTGATGCTTTCGCAATTGCAGCACTACTGATTCACAGCTGTTTGTGGCACTGTGATATATTTGTATACATTGGCTAAAGTCAGATAGTAAAGGACTTTTGCCTAAGTGCAAATGTGGCTAATACAGTTCATGTGCCTATTACACCTATATTTGTGTGAATCCACTCATTTTACAGGGAGAACATGGATTTGCTAACAAACATGGTAACATTGCCAACATTGAGTTTTTGTCCTCCAGGAGGGGGGCGTGGTGGGAGACCGGGAGGGGGCGGGTCTTGGAAATGGTTTCATTTTGGGCCCGTTCCTGCAACGAAATTTACATTTTGTCACTTGGGTGGGGCCAAAATGCGTCATTGAGGCTCCCATCCTGCCCACTTAACTAGCAAGTGGATAGGATGCGGGTGAATTGCCTGCTCTCCCGGGAGTCCGGGAGACCTACCCAGATTTTGGGAGTCTCCCGGAGATTCTGGGAGAGTGGGCAACTATGGGTTAGGCAGGTGCAAATTCTTGCATCTTCTGCTTGAAGGCAGCTGGGCAAGTTTGGAGTATGCGGGCAAGGTGCATACAATTTGTGTATCCGTATGCATAAACAACATTTCATTTTGTGGGACAGGATTATTTAACTGGAGAAGGTTAAACTGTCCTCCATACTTTGAATGAGCACAGGCTATAGGGTACAGCACGATTCTAGGGACACGTTGATCAATGTAAAATAAACATTTAAACACATTGAAGTGACATATGTTTTCAAGACAGTCCCAATGTCTCCTCAGCCTAATGATTAATAAAAGACATCAATAAGGTTTAACCAAGCATTATTTAGGTGAAACATCTAAAACATTTAAATGTATGACAAAGATGGTCCTAAAGTGCTAGTAGATTTCAGAGTGTTGTTTTCTACAATTTTCTATCACATTTCCCGTCGGACCGACAATCCCGCAAATGTAGATGTAGATTGAGTTTCCAGGGACAGTTCACAAAACTGGAATTTGTATGTACGATGAATTGTTTAGGCAGACAAATAAGCATATCTGCACATGTTGAGCACATGGTTGCAGAATCACTCTGTTCATGCCCAGATCCAGGACATATGGACGTTAATACGCAGCCCTGTCCACTCTGTCTTCTAACGCAAAGGACACTTACTACAGTTTACGATTTCAAGGAGTGAACAGGGCAGGGAAGGGGCATGCCAAATTTAAGCACACTCAGCCAAGTCCGAATCCAGTTCTGGCCATCTCAAAGTTACTTGTTTTTCTGCCGTATCTCTTGCACCAGCTACAGGGCTAGTCTAAGTCCTGATCAGTAGTGATGGCAGTCTTGTATGCATGCTGTAACATGTGTTTGCAATCAGGAGGAACTGTAAATATGTATTTTATGCTCAGTAGAGATTGAAAACATGCTAATAAATGTATTTCATGGGAGAAAACAACACTTTTTTTTAAACTGTTTTATCAGTATTGCCTATATTATTAACATTAATTCAGTATTTTATTTTCTGTGCATTTTTTTGCGAAATTATAATCCACATAGATATTGGACATATTCTGCAGCATCTTGTGTAGCAGAGAACAGCAGACCTACACCCAATTGCAACAGCACACGTAGTATCTTGAGATCCGAGTCTCGATGTATTCAGGAGTACGCAAAGCCTAAATACGCATGTTTAATGCTAAACGCAGGTTGCGCTCAGTGGTTGCGCTCAGTGATGAATCAGTCCCGTAATCTTTAGCGTCTCTTGTTAACACTAAGCAGTGCCGATGAATGCATCTTCTACTGGCATTATTTTACTAATGGCAATATTACAGTTTACGTTAGTAAGCACAGGCTCGCTAATTTGCAGTCTGCTTTGAATTTATACTGCTTTGTTTCTAGGCATTATTAACACGAAACAGAACCCCTTAAAAATTTACTAATGGTAATTAAAGGATTTTTCAATGATTTGTGATTCCCCAAGGAGAGAAATTTATTTTTTCAATAAAAGTTTAATAAAGCAATAGATAAAAAATATTGCGGGAAGAGAACTTAATATTTCTGTGGATCTCCTCAGGGTGCTGTTTCTTGGCTTCTGACAAAATGAACCAGTGTGCCAGAGTGTGCGCGTGTTTGTGGCAGATAATTAGACTGCGAGCTCAACTGGGGCACGGACTGATGTCTCTGATTAAACATTCATTGTAAAGTTACATTTGATGCTATATAAATAAAGCATAATAATGATTAGGGCACACGCGGACTCTTTTCTGACCAGCGTAAAGTCTGTTATCTCTCTGTTCTGCAGGGTCACAGTTGTAACAACGGATATCTTTGCCGTGAGCTTTTGTAGTGAGCTCACAGATTCATTGCTAATCTTTTCTAGTGGATAATAATCTTAAAATACCAATCATATCCCTAATCCTATCTTTAGGAAAAGATTTAACATGCCTTATTGCAGGAAGTATAGAGCCTAAATATCAGCTTCCTAACCAGTCTATTGGTAACAATAAGTAAGCTTGTGCTACACAAATAAAATAGTATGCCTGGTAATGACTTGTTCCTTATACATGACCTCCTATATACAAATTCTTAATATAAGATGTAGCATTTGATGGGTCCCTGCAGAGACATTACATTGGCTATTCCCCACTGGGCGAGTTCCATTGTGTCCAAGGCAAATTAAGCACAAACAGAAGTGGCTAATTGTAGATACCCACTTTTTTTTATAATCTTCAGCTCTGGTCCATGATCCCTTTATCCATCCCACCCGCTAATTTTTCCATGTAGCTGCAAACTGTTATCTTCCAAACAAGTATTCTCTCATTGGCATCCCTGTGTTTTACGTGGCCAGTGCCTGGATTCTGGCATTATGATCAAAAATGCAGTGCCATCTTCACACTGGAAACAGCAGACTGAGCCAATATAATACAAAGATGTGGTCGGCGCAACACACTGAGGAATGTAAATACCCGTTCGAGCAACACAATTATGAGGTTAATCACACCCCTCATGAATACATATAAACAAAAAGATATAATTGGTGCTCAACAAAAGTAACAATGATGGAACCAATGAGAAAAGCAAACAGTCCTGGGGGTAAATGTATCAAGTTGGGAGTTTTCCGGTGGGTTTAAAAAACCACTCAGATTCTAGCTATCATTTATTTAGTACATTCTACAAAATGATGCCTAGAATCTGATTGGTTGCTATAGGCAACATCTCCACTTTTCAAACCTGCTGGAAAACTCTCAGCTTGACACATTTGCCCCCTGATCGTGAAACGTGGTGGAAGGACACCTGAATGTCCAATATGCTGCTGACAATGTCGTGTCCAACCGAGGATTCAATACAACAACAATATGTCAGTAGTGTTTAAGCCGTCCGCTCTTGTATATAGTGTGGCAGCCCAATTACCTTGTCACGGAGGTAACATGTGTTCTCACTATCCACTTCCCCTGGATGTGCTGCAACCTTCCAGCTGTCCGATCACTGATCCGTCGCTCGTGGTTCTCACTGCTCATCCAACCTTCTGTATACACAAGTCAGCTGACCTGGTGCTCTTGTTCCGTTGGTGAATGCAGTAATGTTGACTCCGTATGTTCGGATGCATCAAAAAAATAATAAATATAGGAAATCAAAGTGAATCTATAAAACGCTTCCTTTATTAAGAGATAAAAGTTGCACTTACAATGTCACATCTGCCACGATCTACACATAAATCTATTGGGACGATGCAACTTGATTATAATGTCTTGCTTCCCAAAACTATTATACATAATGTAAATGACCCCTCTCGATCTTAAAAAGATGGATCCACAACTTTTAAATGCATGCATCCATAATTTCCTTAACGTTTTTATCCAACATCCACAATCTACACCCGCACCAGGCGAGAGCTGTATATAGACACAGAGCTCACAGGCCTTCGGAAATGGGCTCCCAAATTTCCATCTTTACAAATTCTTGACTTGTTACGTACAACTTACCAGAGCCGTAACTTAGAATTCTAGCGCCCTGGGCGAGAAAGACAAATGCCGCCCCCCTAGCCCTCAATTTTAATCAAATTAACCTAAAATATTCCCAAATTGCGCCCCCCTTCAGCGTTGCGCCCTGGGCGGTCGCCCCTGCCACACAGCCCTAGTTACGGCTCTGCAACTTACCCTACGCCTCATTCCAGCTAGTGGTTACCAAGAAATGGCACATAAAATTATTCATCAGGCGTAACTATCCCCAAAAAGACGTTATACCATTGGCCTTTCCTCTAGCAACACATGTCCAAAGTGCAACTCTACTGATGCTGATCTATACCATTGCTTCTGGGAATGTCCTCCTATCTGCTCTTTTTGGGACACTTTGACTAATTATAGTGTCAATTCATTAGGTATTGTGTTTACAGCCACACCACAATGGGCAATCTTTGGACATTTGGCCGACCAACCTACTATTCCCAAAATAGACAAAAAGTTATTGCTGGTTTTAGGAGCTGTGGGCCTCAAAGCCATCTTGCAGCAATGGATCCAAAATACTCCACCAGCACTGAAGATGGCGACTGCCAGACTCTTATATCAATTTACTATGGATTGGTTGAAAGCGTCACTTGACAAAGAGCTTCCCACACGGGCGCTATTCCAGTGCAGGGGCAAGTCCATCAATTCATTACCATTAACCATTAGACAAGCCATCCCAAAAAAAAATTAAATTTACTGCCTAGTATTCTTTACAACTTTTAACAGGCCATATTCCTATTATCCTCTAATTTATCCCATTCCCATGTATTTGAGTTTCCAAATGGATACACGCGGGCGTTATCTATATTCTTAAAAACTCCTATTTCTCTTACCTGCTTTCATGGACAGATCGCCGACCATCCTGGGTTGAGGTGGGTGATGCTTGACTCCTATATGTTTTTATTAAAGTTATAGTTACTGTTTATTTGAGCATGCTGTTAGCTGTAAGATGCACATAACACCATAAGAATCGTAGGCCATGTATAAACCAAAGGCCCATCACAAGCTTATTTCCTTTGTTGTTTTTTTTCAAGTCTACTAAATTGCTTCACTCACATCTCATTGCATATCAGCATGAATACAACCATATGTTTAGAAAAGAAAAGTTATATATACATTTTTTTAAAAATGTGGATCTTTATCGCTTATAACATTCATACCGCTTAGGATACCGTTGTTTTCATAAATTATTTGATGCATCTCTTTCAACAGAAATACTTTGATACATTATTCTGACTGTTGTTATTTTCCTTCATTGTGCTGCTCATTTATGATGCATTGATCTGATCCAAAATAAAAATATTTTTAAAAAAAGTTGCACTTACATGTAAACTGTAAGAGAATTGCTTAATGACAGTATCATATGTAGACCTCTGCTTCCAACGGGACTGGGCCAATAGGCATTATTCCCATCATTTGTATAGTTCCCTTAGAATGATAAAACATTAAAGCACATATTCAATTTTTAGTTAAGGTTTTGGCATATTGATATAGGGTATCTAGATAGAAATTCATAGAGGACAATAGTAATAATGTGGTACAGAATCCCAGGAAGCAAACAATGGGCCAGAATTTAAATTGGACTTATAGTAAACAAGAAGTCTGTTAAAGCACAATCTCTTAAGCAACTACATAATTTCTTGCAGAAACAAGTTATCATTATACCTACAGAAATCCCTTTAGCTCATGAAGGTCTAGGTATTAGGACCTTCTTCCACGTATTATTTTTGAGGAAGTGGGTTGATATACCTGTGAAACATCCATTCAACCAATCCTACAATCTAGGATAAAAAGAAAAGCTTCAAGGGTTGAAATCATAGATTAACAAAGCAGAGAATCCAAAGAGTCCACATGGCACAGTTGGACTCATCATCAGTTCCTTTGCTTTATTAGCTGTTTCTAATATTTACTTGATATTGCCTATAACTTGCCATCTGCACTGAGTGATCAAACAATAAATTAAGCTTCTCAGATTGCATGATAGGTCTGGTGATTGTTTGATCATTGACTATCCTCTCCCTTGGCATAATTGTTCTATCAGTTACATCAGTTTATGCTGCACTGTTAAGACTTTGCTATCACTGTCGACAAATTAACATATGATCGTTCAGTCTAACTTAATGACCATAAGAGTATCAAATTTAGCCACACACTGGTAACCAGATTGGACAAATCCTATCATATAGCAGTCACGCTGAATGATCAGATCCCATGGATCTCCATTACTTTGTTCAACCAGTGACACACTGGAGATGAGTGAAGTTTTGTGCAGATTGAGTTTCATGGTGAAACCGGCAATTTGTGGCGCTATAGAATTTTTCAGGTCCCCATTTGCTTTGCACATCCACAGAATGCCGTTGTGTATTTCATAGAATTTATTGTATATGAATAGAGCTGGAATGATGACAGTCAATTCATTCTGCGTGTGGCGTGGTTGGGGTAGGAGCAGATAGGAAACAAGGCGAATATTTAGCATAACAATGGTGAATATTTCCCTAATCTCTACTCACACACACAAAGATTACAGTCATCAGCTAGGAACAACTATCATCTGAGTTTATTTACATTATTTACAACCATCACTTGTGTTTGGTGCAGGCTCGCAAACACGTTTTCAGAAAAATTTTGCCTAATTTGCCAAAACTGTCTGAAATTGCCACATATGTGACTACTTTAAAATTCAAGTACAAGGTTTAAATCTTGGAGGTGGTAGTTGTTAGTAAAATAGCCATTGTACAATTTGATACAAAATTGCATATGCCACGTTATTTGGCTACTGTAGACCAACTGAATTGTTGCTATACAAAATACAAGCCTGCTTATTAATGCTACAGTACTTCTATAGATACTTTATAATAAACGCTGTTCTATATGGCTTTATGGGCATATCAAAGTCTATTCAAATCTAAATTCTAAATAATTTGGGATAACATTTTATATGTTGTCCCACACACATTGAGGACTGCACTTTTGTAAGGTCTGAGCTCTTTCATCATCATCATCAACATTTATTTATAAAGCTCCAACAAATTCCGTAGCACTTTACAATTGGGAACAAACATTACTAAAACGATACTGGGTAAAACATACAGACAGAGAGGTAAGAGAACCCTGCTCGCAAGCTTACAATCTATAGCTATAGACATCTTTCGTATGGCTTTATGGGCAATATATGTAAAATCATAACAAATAGCTGAGAATAAAATAAAATGTTACAAATGTCAGTATTTAATTATAAAGTTTAAAGTCACTTATACTTGGATCATTTTTTTTTTAATATTTTTCATATATTCTTTTTGCTTTACATGTTTTATTTTGCTTGACTTTGTTTTAATTTACAACACTTCAATGTTACCTTTTTCACTTTGTAGCCATTATTATAGGACTAGGTGGCCATCGGATTTTAAAATGCCAACAAGCACAATTCAGTTGTGTAAGGAAATAGCATTTTTTTTTTTCAATAGTTTGCCTAAATATTTATCCCAGCTGCTGCCTGTTCATAAGGGTTTAATACTTGTTATACTTTCAATAAATCACGTTTTGCACTTCATCTGATCTTTTCTGGGTTGCAATAAAACAGATTGTTTTTAATGGATGCTCTAGCAATGAAAAATATCTGTGTTAGGTGGAAAAAAACAAATTGATGCTTTTTCAATTCCATTTAATGGCATAAGAATCTTCACAGCCTGCTGTGAAAAATATTCTCTTAATGATAGGCCTGTGGCACAACTTAAAGAGTCATCAAGAAATAAATGCTCTGCTGTCTGTTTGGCAGCTTGGTGTCCCTTAATTGAAGTATTATAAGAATCTGTGCAGAGGAATAGCCTCCGGGGTTTTATAACTAAATAGCATGGACACTTTTGATGAGACATGCAGATGAAGATGTGTCAATTTTCTCCAATTTTCAAGTCATAGTGAGACCTGATTAACTTTATACCCATACTTACTAGTGTGTAAGAACACAGTGGGCCTGATTCATTAAGGAAAGTAAAGCAAAAAAATAAGTAACTTTGAACCTTGGCAAAACCATGTTGCAATGCAAGGGGTGCAAATTAGTTTATTATTTTGTACATAAAGAAAATACTGGCTGCTCTTTCATGTAGGACGCAAATGCTTGATAGATTTATTTTTACACTTACATTAAAAGTTGATCTAGGACATGCTCTACCCCAATTATAAATCTGTCCTCAGATTATAAATTTACCTCCCCCTCCAATGCAACATGATTTTGCAAAGGTTCAAAGTTACTTTTTTTTTTTTTGCTTTACTTTTCTTAATGAATCAGGCCTAGAATATTCATTTTGATTTTAGTTGGTTAATGCTAACATTATCCAGATATTGATAACTTTGGGCCTGATTCATTAAGGATCTTAACTTAAGAAACTTCTTATTTCAGTCTCCTGGACAAAACCATGTTACAATGCAAGGGGTGCAAATTAGTATTCTGTTTTGCACATACTGTATATACTCGAGTATAAGCCTACTTTTTCAGCACATTTTTTTATGCTGAAAAAGCCCCCCTCGGCTTATACTCGAGTGAGTGCCTGTTCTCCGGTCCCTCAGCTCTTATCTTCCGCAGTGGAAGTTAAGGGCTAAAGAAAATCCCTCCCTCCCTACCAGGCACAGAGGATAGTAAATACAGGGGGACATATCCAGAGCTCCTCGTCAATGAGAAAGAGATGCAAGATGTGTGTACTGTACTAAAGACAGCCTAGTAGGAGACGGGCGCAGTACCTGGGGTGAGCAGTTTATCTAGTAATTATTAATGACAAACATATCCTCTCCAATATTTTCCAAATTGTGGCATTTGCTATCCCATGTGAATGCTATATACACTATATATACACACAATATATACACCTTACTAATATGGTTGCTGATTTTTTGGTACATTTGGAGCCATTTTGGGAGCCTGAGTTTATTAAAAGAAGCAAGTAATTTCCCACTCTAGGCTTATACTCGAGTCAATAAGTTTTCCCAGTTTTTTGTGGTAAAATTAGGTGCCTCGGCTTATATTCGGGTCGACTTATACTCCAGTATATACGGTAAGTAAAATACTGACTGTTTTTTCATGCAGCACACAAATACTTGATAGCTTATTTGTACGTTGAAATTTAAAGTTGATATTTGTGTGCTAGATGAAATAACAGTCAGTATTTAACTTATGTGCAAAACAGAATACTAATTTTCACCCCTTGCATTGTAACATGGTTTTGTTCAGGAGACTGAAATAAGAGGTTTCTTAAATTAAGATCCTTAATGAATCAGGCCCTTTATCCTTAATTTGTAGTAAGTCATAATTTTATGATAGGAATGCTTCTCTATTTCGGGTCTACTTTAATTTTCCCTCTCTTTAGCATTATTTTTCATGTAAATTCCTCACTTCTTATACCCCATTACCTGGCCCCTACCCTGGGACTCCTTTCCTCTTCAATTTGCTGAAAATGAGAGGAACAGCTGATTTGCGTAAAGCCTGTATCAGAGTGATGTATAGGCCCTGCCACTTACTGCATCATCAGTTGAGCCACCAACCTTCAGGTTCCAAGCTGGAACTTTGAAACATAATTGAGTATGATGGGGGAAGATTTAGCCACTGCCCAATTTAAATAAGGCCCCCTAGTAGTACAGAGGAAAGATCCCTCTGGAGGAGGTACACCTTAATTCAGGTAAGAGGCATGGGGGATTACTTTTTCTTTCAAAGTTTCTAATTACTAAAAGCTTTTATTTAGCCCTACTTACCTCATTTATATTTATCTAAATCACTAAAAAAGCTAATTATAAAAGTATACATTAAAATAATAAGCAAACTTTACTAGCAGTCCTGATGCAGCATTCAAGGAGTAGGGATTACCATAAACGTTTATTATTTTTAATATTTTCCAATCCAACATTTTCCAGGTGGATAATCCAGTAGTGGGCAGTATGTTACATGTGACATTCGGACATTAATGAAGTTACGGCATGGTGTTTATAAAGCCCAAAAGATAGTTTAAGCTGTGGCGGGCTAGTAAAGTTAATGAGAAGACATCACCTTCCAATCACTGACTAACCTGCTCCGTAGACTGTGTGACTACACAATGCTCACTTGTCACACAGAATAAAACCAATAAGGGGAAATTACTTGGTCAGGAAGACTGCAAGCGCCTGTTTTATGGCCTGTATTTAACCTCCAGGCCACCTGTTGCCACCACTAACTGAAAACATAATGGGGCTGCTGCAGAGTTGGCCACAGTTGTTCCCCAAATCCCAGGGGCAATTTGCAGTCATTAAACAACCCACAATGGTGACCATATGCAAATCGACGACTATTTTAAGATGCGTGCCAGTCAGAAACTATAGCATATGTCGTGGTTTATGCCAGGCATATGTCACAAACACTTACGTCCACGTGCGCTCATCTTTTTAACCATTTATTTTATTTGCGCGAAACACATTCACAATTGTTTATCAATAAAAAAAAATGCTAAAACTTCTTTAATATAGCACAAAAAAAACCCTCTCTGATGTAAGAGAAAAAAACAAGTTTTGCTTAAACACACACACAAAAGCATAATATATGCCAGCGCAACAAAGAAATCACCAGTCCGTGGAAGCGGATGGTTTGGTAACAGACAATCACAAGTGGTTCGCTAGTGGCGGGTCCATCCACATCCTCACCGGCTATTTGCACCTGCTCCTGACCACCTGCAAATAATATGGCTCTCTCAGGCTTTATATGTCTTGGCCCAGTCTGCATAATTGAATGAACACTCCATCACTGTAATTGGTCTACATTAGAATGCCCCGTCCCGCCTACACAGACACAAGCAGGCATAAGAGGGAGAATCATGCAAACCTGCATAAGTGAATATCCATGCACCCCCTTTCTTGGGCATGCACAGAGCGATTCCAAGCAAGAAACTGGCATAGTGCTCACTCTGCATCCGCCCCAATGTTTACTTACATTCATTTTCTGTTTACATAAGCCTAATCCTTAAACAGATACAAGGGGCAAAGAGGGATGTTACTGTTGGCCTGGGTAAATTGTGCTGCTATTTACTGTTTACTGGTTTCTGCTAATAATAAAATGGATATGAAAAATGAACTGATTCTCTAATGAGGAACACATTACACAATCTGTGGACAAACATGTTAGTGCTGCAAAAACTAAATAAAAGAACCAATATTCCTTATATTACATTAGCAGTGATTTGTTTCAAAGGACCAGTTGTGCCAAGGTAAAGTTCTGGTCAGTTATATATTAAACCAACTCATGACACATGTGCTGTTGATTTGAGGGGCCCAGAAGAGAGGATATGCAAGTGACTAAGAACAAAATGAACTGAATTTGGTATGGAAAAACACTGGGAATGCAGAAATATGCACACAGTAAACTTACTAAAAGATTAAGGGCCTGATTCATTACTGATCTTATCTTGAGTGAAAGTTGCGATGCGTATTTTAAGAACAAACATGGAGATAAGAAAGTCGTGATTCAACAAGGAACGGAAGTTCAAAGACACGCCCATCTTAACTCATTTACGCAACGGAAAATAAGACGCAACGGATCTTAAGCAGTCAGTCCATCTTAAGATCTGCTTCTTATTTTAAGATAAGACGGTGTTGCGTAACGGCAAATGTGGGAGTTGTGCAGAGTTTGTTTACAAATGTTAAAACACAATCAAGTGTTTTTTGTAGAATTCTTGTAACCTAATTATTCGCATTAGCATTTATCTAATTAGATTACCTTGGACAAATGATTTTAAAGGGGTATTGCTATAATATATTAATAGCAAACACACACACACGGTCAAAGAAGGGCTATAGTGCTTTCACCATAGGGTAGGGAGGGGGATGGAAAGACCCACCATATCTGCCTACGGAATGTGTGGAAAGACCACCTCAGTCATTGCACTCATAAGAAGGGGAGAATGTTAAACCTTGGGGATACCTGCTACCTTCCTCACAAACATCATTATTACTAAAAACATATGGAAGTTAAGATCAACAAGTTACCTAAGTGATTAGCATTTCTATCTCACAACACTGGCGTCATGAGTTCGAATACCAAACATGACCTTAGCATCTGTGTGCAACTTGTGGTCCTGAATAATTAAGAAAAGGAACACAAGAGAAACTTTGGCCAATCCAGCAGATGTTTTTTATTAGCAAGGGGTAGTATTAGGATAATATTTAGCACATATTTTTTCATGTAACACACAAACACTTGATAGCCCGATTTTAACTCTAACATTCAAAGTTGATCTACGACATGCTCATATTATAAATCTGTCCTCGTATTATAAATTTATCTCCCCTGAGTTTTGTTACGTCAAGGTGCATGTTTTATTTATTACAATGTTTTACTTTCAAGAATGATTCTGGTCCACAGGACAGATTCACATTATTATGTGCATGCTCATGTCTATTACTATTAATGGCCTAAGACTCGGAGGGGGTGGGTTAATTTTGAGGGGACAAGCTCCTTTGAAGTAAATGCAACTATTTTGTCTGGAAACCTTGTTTTATCTTCATCTACGGCTTGATTGTTATGTTATGTACTCAGCTTTAAAAAAAACCAATGCAGACCACAATCCTGCAGCACAGGGGCTTAGTGGCTAGCACTTCTGCCTTACAGCACTGGGGTCATGAGTTCAATTCCCAAGCATGTCCTTATCTGTCTCAACTTTGTGGGCCTGAATAAGGGAAATAAAGTTAACCAAACGGTAAGTTTGAACCTTGTCCAAACCATGTTGTGACCCATGTAAAATAAAGCTTAATGTATGTGGTAAATGCACTCAATATTTGCAAAATTGCCGTTTTACAATTACCTTCCAAATGACTCACACCCAATTTTTTTTATTTATTTTTATATACAAAATTAAATGATGCCAACATTAGGTAACAACCAAAACAGAATTTTTTTATTTTTTTAAAAAAAACACCTTAAACCGAACCATAAAAATTTTCATAAGCTAAAATGTGTTATTTTTTTGAAGTTTTTGGTATTTTGTTATTTTTTTTTTTTGCTATCTTGGTATTTTGCAAGTTTCTTCATTAGGGAACCGTGGATTTCACTCTCCATTTATGGTGTCTTTTCAAGCTTTTAAAAACATGGAAAAATAACACAATTTGCATGCTTAGGTTATTTCTCATACATAAATTACTTCATGGGGTGTCATCATCATCATTTATTTATATAGCGCCACTAATTCCGCAGCACTGTACAGAGAACTCATTCACATCAGGGTCAATTTAATAATAGCCAATTAACATACTAGTATGTTCTTTTGGATTGTGGGAGGAAACCGGAGCACACGGAGGAAACCCACGCAAACACAGGGAGAACATACAAACTCCACACAGATAAGGGATAAGGTCGGGAAATAATATATATATATACATACATACACGTTTGGATGGTGGCCGGGGGTTTATTTTATTCCAAAAAAAGAATTATCAGGGGCTTCATGTATGAAACCTGTGGAATGGATAACTATCGGTCAAATGTCACATGAGATAACAGTGCTTTATCATGTCTACAATGGGCCTACCCACAACCACAGAAAGCAGACAGTAAGTTCCTTAGGTTTACAATTTCAGACACATATTTTAAACCCTTACTTTGTGACATGATTTTGCTAAGGTTCAAAGTGACACATTTAATTGTGCATTACTTTGCTTCAGTAATCTGACCCTCTAGGTCCCAGCTTGGCCATGCAGACATTTAGTATTCCTGGCCTTGTAGTACTAGTGCTACTTTGGCTAAACCTGCCCTTCCTGGGACCTAGAGTGGTCCAGTGAACTTTTACTTACATAGAATATTGTTATCCCACACACACAATGTTTAGTTAAGAGATATATATTTTTTTCATACCATGGGTGGATCTCCCTATGTAGGGAAGCTAGTGGAACATCACCATAGGGAATGCAGACCACTGCAGACTAATCAGGGCTTGCTTGCCATTATGGCAGGGGGACGCTATGCTGTTGTAGGCCAAACAAATTGCTGATTAATAGTGAAATTGACTCTGAATTTGGTACACTGTTTTTGGACAGTTGTTTGGGCTCTAGGGGGTATAATATTTAAAGATTGTGGGACCTTTGTCTGTACAAATGTATTTTTTTATTTATGTTGTGCTTTATTAATGGATTCCTGCTATTCTCATCACAAACTTAATGATGATTTAAATTTTATGCAACAGTGAGGATATAGTGGTGTTATTGACAGTGAAGGAGATTGGAAGGCAGTTGATAACTCAGGCATGAGGGACAATATTAAGTTCGGTTTAGAACGTGTTGAGCTTTAGGTATCATTGTGACATCCATGGGAGAATGCAGAAAGACAGTGGTTTACAACAGATAGTGCTGAAGGAAATAAGTCAGAGAAAGCTATGTACATTTGGGTGTCCTCAGCATAGGTGTGGTATTGGAGGCCAAATGATCAAATTAGTGCCCCAAGAGAAGAGGTGTATAACATTAAAGTACAACATTTAGAAGGAAAAAAAAAAAGGAGCCTTGTGAGACCTCAATAGAGAGCGAGAGTGGAAGGGAGAATGTGCCAGAGGTGGATAGACTACAGGAGTGGTTTGAGAGGTAGAATGTGAGCCAGGAGAAAACTGTGTCTAGATGGACAATGGAGTGAAGGATGTGTAGGAGAAGAGGCTGTTCACCAGTGTCCAAAGCAGCAGAGAGTTATAGGTGAATGACTATTGAGAAATTACAAATATTTATTCATAAACACCTTTTCATTAATCAAATAAAACACAAATTAAAAACAAACTACATACAAAATCCTTTAATAGAAAAAATAAAAAGAACAAATACAAACACATGGATGTTGGTTTTATACCATGGTTAGAGGTGTTGCAAGGCAGGTCATGCTGGAACACATATTGGCTGTCTTCTTTATCTGTTTAAAATATTAGAGAAAAAGAGATCAACCTTAGGCCATTTTGAAATAAAATATTATTTGACTGTGTGTACTTTGTACACACCTGTACTTTCCAGCTGTAAAATCCACAATTTCTGATGCCTTAACTGTAACGCAGCTCCCCCAATAACCTAAAGATAATGTAAAGTATCTCCATTAGAACACATTGACAAATCAGTGCCTTAAAATCAACAGACACAAAACTTACTTTATTTACCTGGGCAGAAAAGAACATTCACATAGTGAATCAGATATATAATTAACACGGACTATGGTTGATTACTGATTATTTTTCAGGTGAGGCAGACATCTCCCAGCTAAGGCCTGGTAGTTCCTCAATGAAAGCCTTTACTTTGGTCTTTTTTCAACTAGGCTCTAACAGTCAAGCTTCAACATTATTTTTATAAGTGCTATGGCTAGAAAACTCACATCTGCTAATCTCAGCAGGGGCAGGGGCAGTCTTTACAGGCCAATTAGAAAATTGCAGATTTCAAAGTAAAAAATGTTTTCAGTGAAAACTATCTGGTGCATGCATTGTATATGTTTAGAAAAATTAAACATGCCTTTACTTTCATCAGCAAACAATTGTATTTTTCGGATCTTAGAGATTTTAACAAGTGTGAAAAAAATCATATTAGAAAAACATTTTACCTTGCAAATCAGTCTGGAACCTGAAGTGGCCTGTCTCCACAGTTTCAGGAGGGCTGGGGATCTGTTGGATAACATGCAACATGGGGAAGTGCAAAAACACATAAGAATGATCTTAATAGATATTAGATTGAAAACCTTCACAACAATCCCCCCCCCCCCAAAAAAAACCCCCCAACAACTTTTGGTTAAAATTTATAATACAAACAACACACGTTAAAATGCACATTACATATGAAAATAGAGATGCACTGTTATTGTGGAACATAAAATATCTTACAAACACAAACTTTGAAAGTGTCTATAAAAGAGTAAGCAAAAACTATGACTCTCAATGCAAATAAAAGTCCACTATACAAATCCACACCAGTAAACTCCACTATAGACTCTTAACCAACTTCAAGTGTGCATGAAGCAGTCTTTTATAGTGGATTGTAATGAGACAAGTATATGCAGGTGTATGGCCCACTGTGGTATCAGATGACGAGATCTGATGTGAGGTCTATGCAACGCTGGTTACGGGAATCTGTTGTTTCCATTTATACTGATGGCGTATGTTGTGCATAGTTCTTTGTGATTATGGGTTTTTAAAGCAAACATTGGTTTTACAACAATGGTGTATTGTTGAAATTTCAGTTGTAGTCTATATCATGCACATATTGTTTCCATCTGCAGGTTGGCTTAGTGGTTAGACAATCCACCTTCCAACAGTGGGCTCATGAGTTTGAATCCTCAGTCACGGCCTTATCTCTGTGGAGTTTAAATATCCTCCCCATATTTGTGTGAGTTTCCTATGTGTCCCTTATGGAAGAGTACGCATGGTGTATGTTCCCTCATCTTATCTATATAGTTTTAACTAATTCAGCTGTTATGCCTTTCATTTATACTAGCGTATTATTAGCTGTTTATGAAAAAAAAAAAAAGGTATAGGCTAACTATTAGATATTACACATCAAACACTTCACATTGCAATTTATTAAAACTGTGCAACCACCATGGTTGTTTAAAAAGAAATAGTATATTGTTTAATGTTTGACATTAATATTAATTTTTAAAAAAAAAAAAAAAATCAGAGTGCAGATGTTAAGATGTATGTGGTGCATATTTAGTTGGGAGTGTTTTAAACAACTAATGCTTTTTTGTACTCTGTAGTATTGTTATTCAGCGCTGCTGCTATAGCTTTTTTGGACTTAAAGATGATGCTGAGCTTCCTTAAGTTTAAGCAACAAGTTAAGAAAAACTCTAAGCATTTCTTCTTATCTATCCGAGGGTAAACGCCTACTCTAAGTCAGTACGATCTCCGCCCAATCTCTGCCCACTCCCCTCCCTTTCCCAACCCTTTTTTGTTAAGTGGTCCGAAAACTTCTTCAGTGCAGTTAAGAAGGATTTTCATGTTAACGTATGAAATTCTTAACTTACGCAACAGATTTTCCTTCTTATCTCCCTCTTCTGGGCATGCGCAGAGACGAATTTCGTAAGATCCGCAAAAATCGACAGATAAGATCGCTAATGAATCAGGCCCTAAAACATTTAATTTTGCCAATAAATCTGGTTGTTATAGCATCAAGAGATTACTGTAGTGTGACCCTGAAGGACTCGAATAAAGCCAGTGGACGCTGGATAAATGCTGAGTTAAGTGATATTGAGGGTGGAATTCAATTAGCCCAAATGTTCCTCAGAAGTTTGCAGCCATGGGATTTTTACAGAAATGCCTGCTGAAACATTAGTGGAAATTTTACCTTAGTAGTGGTAAAAATGCAGAGCCGCAATGTTCTAAGGAACATTCCAAAATGTCCAGCGCTGGGAATGAACCTTCTGCCCATGTACAATTAATCTCTATAAAATACACACTTGAATAAAATGCACAAATTTATTGGAATATATATTCCTGCAGTAAATAACACAACTCCCAACTGGGGAGCTTAATATACAAATTGCAGACAACAATCTATGGTAATTATATTTGGGCTGAACGTATTTGTATAATGCAGCCTTTAGGTGTCTCACAAATAGTCAAACGGAAACTAATATAGACAGCTAATAAAAACATTTTATGTCCCCTCTTTCATCTGATGAGACTGGTATCTGTCATAAACCTTAAAAATGTGAATACATGCATGATTCAAAAAATCTATATATATAGAGAGAGAGATCTCAATTCCTAAAAATTCTTATCTTAAAAATAAAAATAAAAAATAGTAAAAATAAAAAAGATGCGTTGATAATGGAATAAAAAAACTTTGTGTATATCAACAACGAACAAATGATCTTCAGTGGAAAAATGAAGAATCCAAGGATACAGAGTAGGACTTGTTCCGTGTCTATACGGTAGGTATAATTTATAATGTCCTCCTTTCTATACATACATGAAATCTCATAGTATTGAAGACAATAAGTCTGTAATGTAGCGGTTCTTACGGCATCCTATGGTCCTCGTATATAGGTGCAGGGAAGCATTATTCCACCCATGCAAAGTTCTTAAACTACCTGAATATCCGGTGATGTTTCCACTAGAAGAAGTGCAGTATCCAATTCAAGCATACAGGAACTGATGTGATGTATTTTCGTTCCGCTGAATACAATACCAATTGCAGCTAATTGAATTCCCCTCTAGTAGTCTGACTTGCAAAGACAGTTAATAGTGATCGTATATCGCTCTTCTATACTAGGCACGAAGTTACCTCACAAAAAGGTACTTGCTTATAATATACCAATTGTGACAATAAGTTTTTTTAATATATATACATATCTACTATATAAATGCCTAGTGGCATGTGTGGAAAAAAAAACCCAAGCTGCAGCGCCACCTGCTGGGCAGTGTTATACACTATATATTTCTTGAAGGAGAAGTGACAGTTGGGAGTGGTTGGTGGTTGCCGGGGGTGACAGTGGGGAGTTTTTAACACCTTAAGTAGCTTGATGAAGGATGTGGCGATAAAGATGAAGGATGAGGTGATGGAGAATGATGAGGTGGTGACATGTGGACAAAACCACGTTAAAAAAGGGCGCTTGCGTCAGGAAGTAACGCTCTTCCCCTGAGGAGGCCTGGGCTAGGCCCAAATGCATGACAAGAACCTTTTTAACACCTTAAGTAGCTTGATTTGACTAGAATGCATGAGTATCATGCACGGGTTAACTTGTATTTTTATATATATATATATATAGCCCCAATGGGTAAGGACTGATGTGTGTGAGTTCTCTGTACAGCGCTGTGGAATTAGTGGTGCTATATAAGTAAATGGTGATGATGCTGATATATATATATATATATATATATATATATATATACACACATATATATATATATATATATATATATATATATATATATATATATATATAAAATAGCATAGGAGCATCTTAATTTTTGCTTCCTGAACTCACTGATAAATAGTTTGCTAGTATTTGTATGTTATTTTAAATGAAACAACATTTATAATGAGATTGTTTCAGACACGCTGTTCAATGATGTAGTAATGTATTACTACATTAATGTTTTAGTTTTGTAATGTGCCATGTATAGACTTCAATCATATAATCCTTGAGAGAAGAGTAGAGAAGAATAGAGAATACATGTATTCCCAGGACAGGATTAGTAGTTACACAATTTTCCATGTCTGCTATGTAGTCTGCTATGATCTGCAGCACAATAACAATAGTTGCATACTCTTATGGGTGCCATGCAATGCTGATAGACCTTGCTTGTAGGTTAATAAAATTGGCACGTTACAAAATTCAGTTTTGTAGATTGGAAGAAACAATATATAAAATACTGTATAATAGAAAAACAAATTTTATTTAAATAAAGTGCCAGGCAATCACAAGGATTGTAATGTTATTAAGTTTGGTAAAGTTATTAGTTAACCAATTAGCCATGGATTTTTACATAGTTTGTTTTATGCAAATGATCTTTAGTTCCCTTTAACCACCAGGATAGACATGCTGTTCTGGGACCCCTAGCTTTTGAAAATAAGATAGGGGAAATGGGTTATGGGAAAAACTGCTATGTACAGCACAAAAGCAATGTTGGCTTGTTCAAGATATCATTGCACCTTGTTTTGTACTTTTTGGGGTGTATGTACTAAACTGCCGGTTTGAAAAAGTGGAGATGTTGCCTATAACAACCAATCAGATTCTAGCTGTCATTTTGTCGAATGTACTAAATAAATGATAACTAAAATCTGATTGGTTGCTATAGGTAACATCTGCTTGAAGAACGAGTTATAAAAGAAATGTACAGTATATAGAAATGTTATTTGCATTTTTGTTCATTTTTTCACAATGGTGTTTTGTACAATTTTCATCCACTATTGTAAATTAAATGAGGGCCCCTATGGTGTTGATCATATTACCTGCACATAAAATTAAGAGCATAGTAACTAGTGACATCATAAAGATATATATAGTGACAAAGGAATAGGTAACAGGTAACAAGTCTCAGAACTACTAGCACTTCCAATTAGAAACAAATGAGTAACCAAATAACTAAAATATTCTCACTTCAGTGGCGGAACTACCATTGATGCGACTGGTGCCGTGCACCGGGGCCCATGGAGACAATGGGGCCCGCAGCATGGCAGATGCAGAGGGTCAGAGGCCCCGATTCCCTCCTCTCCGCCTCCCTGCACCAGGGCCCACAGCTCACTAGTTCCGCCTCTGACTCACTTGATTCACTTCCAAGCTTGAAAGGACTCTTGTACTCAGGACCACATATGTGCACAGAGAAACAAGGAAAACCACAATAAATATAAGAAACAAATAAACTTGTAGTGTTCCCTTTATTCTTTTAGATGGATGAATAGACTTCAGTGCTATATGATGCACAAAGCATACTCCTTGTGAATTCTGTGCTTATATTGTTTGAAGATTAAATATAAATATATATATATATATATATATATATATATATACACACAGGAGATTAAGGGAAAATGGCCACCGCTATTCTGTATGGAGTACAATAGAGCAATATTCCAGTTAGACGACACCTCTGGGAGTCCTATGTTTTGGAATGAAGAAGAGTCCTATTGCACGATATCCGAAATATAATTGCCTTCACCAGATAAGCTGTTAGTAGTTTATCACTTGATCCGAGGCTGTTTGAGTTTGCCAATTTTGATCATGTTATATATGGGGCACTATGTGTGGCTTTAGGTTTTTGGGCACTTGCAAATAAGTGCTAGGAATTGGAAGTTGCCTACTGTGCGTAACTGCACAGGTTTATGTTTGTACAGGTCTTTGGGTATTGGCTTCACAATTCCACTTAGCGCCTTCACTGCTTATTATTATTATTATTATTATTATTATTAATAATATATATATATATATATATATATATATATATATATATGTAAAATAAAATAAATAATAATTTATACTAGATTAATCAAACCAAAGATACTCGATAGAGTCTCACCAATCAGTGCCTCATGATATGGAAACAAAGAAATTCCATTAATACCAGTGTGTATAATAATGAGTTTCATTCATATATAAGCTCTTTTTTAATCACACCGACTCTCTAATATCTCTGTTCCTTCCAAGTAAATTTTCTCACGACTTCAACTCCACTTCAAACATATGGTATTGCCTCAAGAAATGGACAATAATATAGTTTAATACTGCAGCAAGATATATCTGTGTGAAGCTGCATGACGTTGCACTCACATATGCACGATCCGTGAAACACTTTTCATTTAAATGTCCATAAATCTTCTCTTGCATGAATTTCCAATTGTTCTTTATTATTTTCTAAACAGTAATGTTCTCCAGCAATTCCTAAACAGGAAAGATAAGAAAAAAAAAAAAAAACTAACTCCCCTTGTGTATTTCTTTTAAGAAATTTTGAAAACCGCTATAAACACGAACGATGTTGCACTCACAGACCATTATTGACAGAAAGTATTATTATCACTATAGGCGATGGAAGTTCCCCACCCATCACCTGTGGTTATGTATCCTAATATATATATATATATATATATATATATATATATATATATATATATGGAGTTAATCTTCCCAATGATTCTATAAGGGCCAATAAATCTGGAGCCCTGTTTATTAGTTTTTTTGATGAATCTGTATATTCCTTGTAGACAACCTGACATCATCTCCAACATGAAATTTAAAATGTCTATGATCTGATGCATGAGATAAAGTCTTGTAAACATATCTCCAAACTGTCCTGAGTGTCTTGGTGGTATCTAAGATTTCTGAAGATACCTGAAAATGAATAGGCCTTGGGATGCAAGTCATAGTTACAGTAGAATGGTGAAACCTTTGTGGCAGAATGAGGAGAATTATTGTAGGAAATCTCTGCCCATGGTAGATAGTCTGACCAATCATAATAGAGTTTCGAAATATAACATATCAAGTATCAAGTATCAGGCATAATGACGCCACTCCCAACATTCAGTGTGAAGGGAGGAGACCGCCGGACACCGCTGCGTCAGTTAAGATTTTTGAAAAGAAAGAATTTCTGAGCCCTGGCGGGGCCGCACAAACTATGCAGCTGAATTCTGTATAGTTTTACAACAGGCATGTCAAACTCAAAACCTCAATTGGGCCAAATAAATACGTCTACGTTTGTGTGGCCCGCAAGAAAAAGAAAAGTCTCATATTCAGTTTTGTAAGGTTTATTATTAAGAAAAAACAAAAATGAAGCTTAATGTTTTCTTGACACTGTGCCCTCCATGCTGCTTTTTCTCCCTTTCATCTGTCTACCCTGTTTTACACTGAACTCTTCATGCTGCTTTTGTTCCTCTTCACTTACCTTTCTATTATCTTCTTTCTTCTCTTCTTTCTTTCCTTCTATTTTCTTCTCTTCTTCTTGTAACTGCTCTTTACGAGCTCCTCTCTGCAAGTGTCGGGCAGGATGATGGCACACCCAACTTTCAGTACAATGGGAGGACCGGAGGAGGGCGCCAGACTTTGCCACGTCAGATACGTTTTTTGAAAAAATAGACATTTTGGGCCCTGGCGGGGCCGCAAAATCTATGCATTTAGGCCACATGCGTCCCACGAGTTGGCACCACTAGTTTTACAATATGCCAAACAGACAGGCCAACATCTGTACTGCTGATAATCAGGTGAGTGGTAAGTAACTAGTCATCTTGCTGAACATGTCTGCCATCACCTCAATGAAAGTGAAACCTTTGGAAGATGGTAGCTCCCTAAAAAATTCAATATTAAATGTGTCTAAGGATGCTTGAGGACTGGTAATAAATGGTACATTTCGGAGGACTTTATTGCAAGAGCAGAGTTCACATGAGAGAACATAATCTCTAGTATCCTTTTCCCAAGTAGGCCACCAGAGTAGCCTGGAGAGAATATTGTTCATCTTTCTAATTCCAGGAAGACTGGAGATTTTATTATCATGTAATTCTGACAACACTAGTGGTCACAGATTTTCAGAAACAAATACAAGTGATAGGGTTTACCAAGTATTGCTTCTGTTGAATTTGAGCAGACAGATCTTGAGTCAGAGGTGCTAGATCCGGAGATGATGGAATGATTGGTGTGTTGTCTGTACCTTGCCCATGTTTCTGGAAAGGGCATCAGCATTTACATTTTTGGACCCATTCCGTTATGTAAATATGAAGTCAAATCTGTGAAGAAAAAAGCTCACCTTGCTTGTCTAGGAGTGTCTTCTTGCAGAATTGATATATTTGACGTTTTTGTAATCGGTAAAAATGGTGACTGTATGTTTAGCCCCTTCCGGACAGCGTCACCGCTCTTCCAGTGCCCACCTGATCGCCGGCAACTCCCCGTTTCCAGCATTGTAATTGAGCTCCAGTGAAGAATATCTCCTAGACAAATATACACCTGTTTCTTCGTAACAAGATCAATTTGAGAGATCAGCTCCAACGCCAACATTGGAGGTGTCCACGTTAATAAACGAATATTTATTATTGGGACATAACACGGAGGCACACATGAAAGCTTGCTTTAATGTCTCAAAGACTAGCAGAGCCTGAGAACACCAGGAGGTTGGGTATGCACCTTTTTTTGGTTATTACTGTGAT
Organism: Mixophyes fleayi; assembly: GCF_038048845.1. NCBI lineage: Eukaryota > Metazoa > Chordata > Amphibia > Anura > Limnodynastidae > Mixophyes > Mixophyes fleayi. The sequence goes on from NC_134406.1 coordinate 245,269,480, forward strand.
AGGAACCACAATTCATGAGAAAGATGGAATGAACCTTCTATAATAGTTGGCAAATCCCAGGAAGCATTGTATTATTTTAATTGGAAGGGCCCACTCTAAAATGGTGTGAAGCTTCTTTAGATCCAGCTGAAGAAATTGCATAGTCCAAAAATGATACTTGAGAAGATTCAAATTACCATTATATTCTTTTGACAAAAAGGTGACTGGATCTAAGACATTCTCAGACTTGACAGACATGAGAACAATGTTCTGAAAGGTTAAACTAGATACGAATATCATCCAAGTAAACCACAATGAAATGTCGCAAGAGTTCTCGGAGAGTGTCATATATGAGAACTTGCAAAACTGAAGGAGCATTATAATGGCCAAAAGGCATAGGAAGGTTGTGGTGTCCTGTTGTAGGCTATTTTTCCACCCATCACCTTCTCTGACCCTTACTAAATTGTAAGCTCCTTGCAGGTCTATTTTGGAGAAGATGGTAGCTCTCTTTAATCGGTCTAACAATTCTGAGAAGGTAGGGATATTGTTTTTTATGTCTATTTTGTTGCGTTCTCTATAGCCAACACAAAGCCTTAGTCCTCTGTGCTTTTTGGAAACAAAAAAGAAACCTGCGCCTACTGGTGAATAAATCATTTTTGAAGACTTTCCTTTATATACTCATCTATAGCTTTGGACTCAGAAGCAGACAATGAATATAACTGATCCTTTGGAAAGGGAACCAATGGAAGAAAGTTGATGGCACAATCTTAAGATCTGTGAGGAGGTAGGATATCAGCAGACTTTATACCAAAAACATCTGAAAAGGAAGAGTTATGTAATGGAACCTCTAATGAGTCTCATGTCTCCAATTTTGAAAGACAGAGTAAGAGATACATAGACAGGACCGATGATACATGTCACTCCATAAAATGGTTTCACATTGGAAGTCAGTGTTTTGTTGCGTCAACCATGGAAATCCAAGAATTAGTGGAAATGCAGGAGAAGTAGCGAGCAACAATGTAATTTGGACTTGGTGAAACGTACCAATGGTGACAGTCAGGGGAAGTGGAATACTGAATCGGCTTCCAGGAAGCGGTGAGCTGAGGAAGTCAGACAGAAAATTGAAGCCAAGAATGGACAATCTCAAGGCTACTAATCAATCTCCAGACACCTTGAGACTCCTGTTTACACTGTATCTAATGTTATTAGGAAGTTTAAGGGCCATGGCACTGTAGCCACTATACCAAAACATGGCCGCAAAAAACTTGGTTGCAAATTTCAGTGTAGGATTGTTTGAATGCTAGAGAAAAGCCCCTTGATCAACTGCCAAGGACACTCAAACTGACCATCAGATACAAGGTTCGAGAATGTCAACCTTCCATTGCTCAATGTACGGGGGTTATTATGTAGGAGGACCGGGAAGCCCCCAAAGCTGAGAGAGACATAAGAAAGCCAGCTAGTGTTTACCAAAACACACCTGAACAAACCAAATTCCTTCTGGGAGAATGTCCTGTGAACAGATGAGATTAAATTAGAGCTTTTTGGTAAATCACATCATGTCTATATTTATAGAAAGCATAATAAAGCTTACAAAGAAAAAACATCTTCCCTAACATGGTTGAGGTTCAGTGATTTTTTGGGTTGCTTTGCTGCATCTGGTACTGAGTGTCTTGATCGTGTGCATTGTATAATGAAATCTGGAGATTTCCAGGCCATTTTGGAGTGTAATTTTGACCCAAGTTCCATAAACCTGGGTCTCTCTTGAATGTCATGTGTCTTCAAGCAGGACAATGACCTGAAACATACTTCAAAAGCACCTAAAAGTGGTAACAACATAATAAAATATGAACTTATTTTAGGACGCATATCTCTTGTGGATATTGAATGGTAGTGATGGATATCAGCAGTACTATATTCCTGCTCCTGATTGACCACCACCAGCTGACAGTATTTAATTCATTAAGTGCTGGCAATATTATATGAAGTTACAGCTGACTACTTAATGTTAGTGGTCTGGGCTCCCCTGCTGGCGTCCGGGCCGTCGCTATGGCGACTGTGACGTCACTTCCGGTTTCCGCGTCCCGGTTGCCTGGGCAACAGCCGGGACGCTCCAGACTCCCTTTCGCGGCGCCCGGCCAGCTGGATAACAGGCGGGCGCGCGCAAGCGCGCACAGAGCTAGTTAGGTGATAGCCAATCATAGCTATCCAGGTGTTTAGGAGGCAGTGTTTGTGTGTGTATTATTTATTATGCAGCACTGCATTACTATTGGCCCCCAGCACCACTATCTATTAGGCTACTCCTGTGAATACTTGTAAGGGCTCTTCCCTGATTGGCTACTTGGACTATTTAAGGCAGTGAGGACTGAGTCTCACTGCCAGTTATAGCGTCCTGTTCCAGTACTGCTGCCTGCTACTTTGTTCCTGCGATTGGTGTTTAACCTGAGATTGATTACCCGTGTATGACTTTTGCCTGTTCCTGGATTTTGAACCTGTGCTTCTGACCCTGATCTATTGCCTGAAACCGGATTCTGAACCTCTGCTAGTGACCCTGATCTTACGCCTGTCCCTGGACTCTGAACCTGTGCCTGTGACCTTGACCTTTCTGCCTATACCTGACATACCCTCTGGTGCCCTGCCTAGTCCGCTGACATCTGGCCTGTCGCTACTCTGTGTGCTACCATGTAAGCATAAACTCATACAACTCTGAGCATAAGACCTGGGGGCATCTGAGTACATGTGAGCATAACCAGTCTCTACGGGAAAGCTGCTAAAGGCGAAGACCTCTTCTATCTGTTCTATGAGTTTATGCTGCACTGGTGGCCATAACACTTAACTCACATTTCCATTAGGACTACTGCAGGAAAGGTGTTTCCCAAAAGATTTCTAAACAAATGTGTTTATTTTTCTACCTTAATGATTACGTGTACTCCACACTTCTTAGTGTATGTTGGCTTGGGCAAGGCCTCTTTATTTTGGGCGTGTTTGCATTTCATGAAAGTTTATATTGAAAATGCAACAGTCATATTCTCTCTTTGGGATGTGGCAATTCATTATATTATTGTATTGTGTACAAATAGGATAATGCGATTTTAGCATTTACTTCTAACACTGCCAAATCACTTCTCTATACTGTTGCAAGGTGTAAGTATGCACACTTGTACTCCTGATGTACACCTGAGGCCATGACAAAAGTTGGTTTCTGTACTGTGTCCCAGTGTACAAAGATTAAATAACTTCTGTTACACAGGGAAGACGGTCATATAGCAGGCATCCTACAGAACACTGTACTGTTGCCCCTGTAGAACAGAAACATGCAGTTTCAATAACATGGAAATTGTTGTACAGTAACATTGGTATTCTTAATACTTAATATGCATACATGCAAAGGAATTTGGGAACATCAACATATAATGATGTTCATGCATGCACAGTTTTATTAGTTCAATAGTGTCATCTAGTGGTAGAGGAAGGGTATTGCATGTAATAATAGGTAATCTAAACATAAATGTAACACAAAACCTTGGTAACACAATTACCCAGCTAAGTGCTGGGATGACCGGTGTGAAAAGGTTTCCAGCAGCCCAGAGTTCCGGCAGCAGAGACACATAGACACCGAAGACTTTTACTGATATAGAAGCGACGAGAGGCAGCTGTGGCTTGTAAGTGAAATGAAAATCAAAGTCAGGGATCTATTATGTTACTCACTCACCGATCACAAGGAATAAGATTAATTACTGAATTATTAACTGTAATGGGAAAGGGTCTCATTTTCAGAAATGTGTTTCAATACTAATAGTTGTTTCCACAGCTTTTACATTTTTGTACAGTTCTATGCCATATCCTATGTAATGTTCTATGCCATATCCTTCGTTATACAGGGGGGGATACTGTGAACAGCAGAGTACATTGTTCTCCTTTTTTTACTTCACACTACATTGCTTGCAGTTTTGAGTATTGGTTAATGGTGTGAAAGTAAGACTCTGCATCTAGAGTGTAATTAGGGTTTGATAGAAGAGTTGCTTGCACCACAGGAAAATCTTAAGCACGAAAAAATGTTTACTGGTCAACGTATAGAGCAGCTTTATCAGTAGCACTGCTGAGGAGTATAATTAATGTTTGGATGGCCTTATCTATGGTAGCTACCCTATAGTAGTATATGTAAGACTATAAGAGCACAGGATATCACATGAAGCTTATATTATTAAATATTGGCCTTGTGTATAGTGGGATGGTTAGCGCTGAAATGCAGCTCTTGGTGCCAAAATCTTTGATCTGGGCAGGGGCAGACCTAGACTTTTTTTCAGGGGGGTGGGGGGAGGCGATTTCACATACCCATGTCCCTCCTTCACGCTGATTGGTTGGCTACGTCTCCTTCCTTTCCAATCATCAGACCTGTCAGCAGCAATCTTCAGGTATGAAGATTGCTGCTAGGGGGGGCAATTGCCCCGTATTACAGTGGGTGTCTATATAAAAGGGTAAACATAGCATCATCCTCCTACCACTTTAGTTCCACCCAATTCAGTAAATAAAACTGTTCCATTTTACTGCTTATTTATGGTTGAAATGAATCATGAGAGTGAGGGGATATCGGCACATTCTTTATTTGTGTTTGAAGGTTTGTTTTACATTGGGCAAAGTACACCTAGAAATGTGCCTCTCTGATGATGTAGACCTGCTTGGTGCAAAATGTGTACGGTTAAATAATATATGACAAAACCCAATCTCCACCAGCTCACAGCTAGTGCAATAATCAAGTCCATTTGCAAAGCGGAAACTGTTGTGTCCCCCTACACATAGCAAGGAACCCCCTAAAGATGCACCATCTCCACCCCTCACATTTTAATAATCTCACTCTACAAAATGAATTCTCGCTTTATTACACTCCACCTTCTCCCCTAACATTATAAGCATTATGGTTACATATAGATTCTATCTCTGCTGACTCCAACTCTTCCAGTACACAGTTAGCAGAATGATGATATGTCCGCCAGCATCATGGCGTGGGGACGCCCTGGGACATGAGAGCCCTTACCTCCCCCCCCCCCACACTTTTGTTTTAATTTGTGGTACTGCACCCAATTAATTTATTCAAAAGTAATTTATACAGTGTAGCTTATAGCAAGGATTTATAGCAAATATGTAGCGAATACCACTGTTAACCTAAGAACCAATATGACATGGCAGATGAATCTGATCAAAGTTTTTGCTAAACACTTTCATTTTTAATAACATACTTTAATGGTACATATTACATAGTTTTATATACAATTATATAATAAAGGTTATTTATAAAGCTGCTGAAATACAACCCTGACAAGAAAATGTCATGATGTGATGCCTTTTTTGGAGCATATGCGCCCGCTTATAAGGAAATTACCTGGACTAGCACTAGCACAAATCATTCCATCTTCTAATGCGAGGAGCTGGATTCCTCGCTGACTGTGGACTAGGAGAGAGATTGTGTTGTGACACAATATATTTAAATGAAGAGTGTCTATTTTGGGGGGGTGTTTCCTGGTTATTAAGAATTCAGATATGCTGCTTTCACATGTACTCTTAGGGATAAATGTATCAAGCTGAGAGTTTTCCGGCAGGTTTGAAAAACCAATCAGATTCTAGCTATCATTTCTTTAGTACAGGGTTTCCCAAACCCAGTCCTCAGAGCTCCCTAACAGTGCAGGTTTTCTGGACCACATGTGACATAATTAGAACCACCTGTGGATCTGTTACAATGTGTCAGTCAGTAATGAATACACCTGTGCTCCAGCAAGGAGATATGGAAAACCTGCACTGTTAGGGAGCCTTGAGGACTGGGTTTGGGAAACCCTGCTTTAGTACATTCTACAAAATGCTAGCTAGAATGTGATTGTTGCTATAGACAACATCTCCACTTTTCAAACCCGCTGCAAAACTCTCAGCTTGATACATTTACCCCTTAGGGCCTGATGCTGTTGCACCTAGGCAAAACCATGTTGCTTTGGAGAGGGAGGAAAATATAAAATGTGGGAACAGAGTTAGAGTTGGGATAGGGCATGGCCTAGATCAACTTTAAATTCCAGTGTAAAAATAAAGCTATCAAGTATTTGTGTGCTACATGAAAGAGCAGTCAGTATTTTCCTTACGTGCAAAAAAAAAAGAAAATAAATAATTAGTTGCACCCCTTGTTTTGCAGCATGGTTTGTCCAGGAGCAAATTTACTCCTTTTTTTTGGCTTTGCTCCTAACTCAGCATCAGGTCCTCAGTGCAATGCCCCCTGCTAGCACAATCTTGTGCATGATCCTTGTGGCATCAGACACTACGTGGTACTGTTGTTATTGACAAAGTCTGCTCCATCTGTAATAAAATTGTTTCCTACTATACACTGGAACCTTATCTGCTTCACTAGATGCTGCGTTTCCTGTATGTCTTTATTTGCTGCCCTGCTGAAAAAGAAATAACAGTATTCAAGGGCTTTTCATTAAGTCTTCCAGATTTTTCTCTAGTAATTTGCACTTTTGTACAGCCTGGCCAGATGTGATGGAGTTTGCCTAGAGCTATGTATCCACTGTAACAATCTGGATTTACTGTGGTGTAAATGATGTTCCGTTTTACTGGTGCCAAGCAAATCATGTGTGGCATTCTCAGATTGTGTTCTGTGCAGATTTCTGGACATCCTGAAATATTTACATTAATTGAACCATTTTATTTCTATCATTGTCCCTGATGGTTGTTTATTGAAATAAAACAAAAGAAGGTCTTTGTTATATTCAGGTAAATATCAAGAAGTGCAGAATGCATTATTTTTATCACATTATTTAACGTTGTATATTGGTTCTTGTAATGCAGTGTTACCTATTGTGCATATATTCCTTGTTTGTTTCTGAGTAATTTATCAGCAAATAGATTTGTATAAAATTAATTCTATATCAATGATATAAATGTCAGTTGGGAGTATAATGTGTAATTGCTATTGTTTTAGGATTCAGCCTCAATAAACATTATACGAAAAACTACATTAGAAATATCATAAATAACTTAAATTTACCCATCATTAAATGTGTACGGATCTCCCAAAAACTTCTTGTAAAGCAAAGAGTCACTGGCGTAAATTTTGTACCTCTAATGACTTCCTTACACAAACAGAATTTCTATGTACTACTCCTATTGATATGCTCTGGACACTGCTAAACAAACATACTTCCAATCTCTCATCTCTGCTCAGGCTTCTAACTCCAAACGCCTTTTAACACATTTAAATCTCTTCTAAAACCTTCTACCCCAAACCCTCCGACTGCTATCAGTGCCCAGGATCTTGCTTCCTATTTCAAGGATAAGATTGATAAAATCTGACTTGAAATAGTATCATCTCCCTCCACAAGCAATCAGCTCAATTCCTTTGTAGCACCCTCTGACACCCTCTTTTCATTTGATCCCACAAATGAAGAGGAAGTATCTATCCGATTCTTATCTTCCTACTCTACCTCCTCTCCTCTTGATCCTATAACTTTACAAACTGGTAGGTCCATGTCTCATGTGCTCATTCCACCTCTTATCTGTAATCTCTATGTCTTTACTGGTATATTTCCATCACTTTACAAGCACGCAGTGATTACTCCTATTCTGAAAAAACTCTCAAATTACCACCCCATTTCTCATCTCCCATGCCGCTCCAATCGTCTTGACAGCCTTACCTACACTTGTCTTGTTGAATAAATCCACCATTTTTATTGCTACAGGCAATGGCGTAACTAGAACATTGGGCTCCCATAACAACATTTTGAGCAACCTCTAAAAGTATCCAGGGCTCCTCCCTTCTCATCTCCTCGCGTTCCTTATCAAGCCGGCCGCCTCCCCTTCTGCACTTACTCTGCACATCACTTCTTGCTCAGAGAGGAAGGGAACGCCAGAGGTCCCTTCTATTTTGAGCAGAATTAATCCTTTGCGGTGTCGGTGTTCACTTACTGTGCTCTGCTTGTCCTTCCCTGTCCTTCCCTGTTCTGTAAAGGGTATTAAGGGAGACAAAGCCACACAGACTACAATCCCCTCTCCTACACCCCAATGACTCATCCGATCCTGAGGGAACACGATGAAGCACATTGCCCTGTCCACGACCTGTTCTAGCCGAGGATCAATTTTACGTCCTCTCTCTGGTGCAAACATCCGTACTGAGGCTTGGGGGATAAACCAGAAGTGAGGATCTGCTTGCACCAGTTGACAATATGTCTGAGACCACAACAAAGGGGCAGAGACACTCACTCTACCCGACCTGCCGACACCTCCTTTTACTCTGGGCCAGAAACCAGCGATACAAATACTTGGGACTAGAAACAGTTCTGCACAACCCAAACACAATACACAAAGCTATATCACCACACTAGTTCAATAACACGTTACTACTGTCTAGGATGGGCTGAGAATGACAAGCACTTGCACCGACTAGCTGATAAGCCTAGTGTAATCACAACAACAGGAGCCTTCTGCTCAAACTGATGTCCCAGGCATATTGCATGACGTTAACCTTCTGGTCTCACACTGCACCTAAGAGCTTAGTGCCCTGCCTCAGCTTCTCAGCCAAGGGCCTTGCGCCCTATACAAACTCAGGGGCTCTTACGCCTCTCTACTTATAAGGGCCTTGTGCCCTGTCTCAATCTATTGGGCCTTGTGTCCAACTACCTATTAATGGGACCTTATTTACCCTGCCTAGCTATATGGCCTAGTGCCCAATCCAGCCTAAAGCCTGAAGCCCAGATAAACTCTACCTATACCTAACTGTGCCAGGGCCTTGTGCCCACTATTGTTGCCACGAGCCTAGTGCCCGAAGTGCCGCAGGACCTTGTGCCCTTATTTGGGAAGGAAGAATGTGGGTGGGGGCTTGGAAGAGATGATGCCCAGAGGGGTCCTACCTGTCTACTAAATCTTCAGGGATCTTTTCCTGGATGTTCCCCAACTGCTGCTTGTTCCACGTTTTTCCGCCGTCTTCTACTCTTGATCCCGCCACTATTCCGATCGCAGTTTAACTCTTAGCCCTGGCAAGGACTCTCTGCATCCAATGTCTCCTCCTCGCCGTCTTCTATCTTCTGTGCTTGACCGCACCACCTCTTGTCCGACGTCCTCTTCATACACTCACCGCGACCGCTGATTGGCTAACTGCAGCGCCAATAATTCAAACGGCCGGAGGTGAGCCAGAATTAGCTCACTTATCCGGCTACCATTTGGCCAGCGGGGGAAGGTGAGCCCTGATTGGCTCACTTTCCCTCTGCTACCGGGACCTGCGGAAGAAAAGGAAGACTTACCAGTGCTGGAACGCAGGGATGGTGAGTTGTCTTCTTTCTTCTGAAGTTCCAGCTTCACCCTCTTCCAGGGCACTGTAGCGGGGCACACCTCCACTGTTCTGTACCTCCAGGTGCAAGACAATGTAAATCAATGATACACAAAAAACTATATATACGAATGTATAAGTACGTATTTTTGATGTGCAGTACAGATTGCATATATTACATAACACTATTAGCTTGTGTACAAATAAAAATGTTCATAACATAAGCTTTAAAGATATAGGACCTGATTCATTAAGGGTAGTAAGATAAAAGAAAATTGTAAATTGTGTCCTGGACAACCTTGTTACAATACAAGGGTTGCAAATTATATTATTATTTTGCACATAAGTTAAATACTTGCTGTTTTTTTTTTATCTAGCACACACATACTTGATAGTTTTATTTGTACACTGAAATTTAAAGTTGATCTAGGACATGCCCTATCCCAACCACAAATCTGTCCCCACATTTTAAATTTACCTCCCCCTCCAATGCAACATGGTTTTGCCTAGGTGCAAATTTACTCATTTTGTTTGCTTTACTTTCCTTAATGAATCAGGCCCATACAGTGTACTCCAAAGTTCATCTACAGTAATTGTTCATGTGTAACATCTAGGGAAAAAAAGTACATTACACATCTGTTAGACCCAACATGAGAGGACTTTCCTCTCTGTTGGTTTTGCCCACTTTCTTGAGGCCATAATGAATATTGCCTGTTTATACGCCTGGCACCCCACAGATGTTTTCTAGACTTAATGATGGGGTTGCTGTCACTTAATCTATTTGATTTTAAGCTTGAAACTATTACATGACAGCAGAATGATAAATGACATTGGTTTCGATTGTGATCTCAGTACTTGCTTACTAAAAATATGTTTTCAGTTCATATTTATGTAAATAAAGTTAAGCTATGGAACACATGGATGTGATGGCTGAACATCTTGCCTTAAAGTGCTGCAATAATAGGATTACTTCACAATATGGTATATTCAGAGCCATTATTGCAGACTAGAAAGCAATAATACCCACAAGTGAACATGCAATAAGAAGTGTGTTAATAAGGTACAAAAACGGCATATACATATAGCAGAATCACCAGTGCTCATAAACTAAAATGTTAAACATATACTTGCCTATTCTCTTGGAATGTCCAGTAGGCTACTGAATTTCAGGGAGTCCTCCCAGACTCAAGGAAGAGCATTCACCCTACTGGATTCCAGGTGGAGGTGGGATATAATGACGCACAAGGTGTCATCTGGTCTGGCCCCCCGCTGTACAATACCGTGAATCGTGGCATTTCATACCAATGGCCGGGGCCATGGTGACACGATCACATCATTACACAGACATGTGTGCTTGTCAGCTGACCTCCAATTGGGGATCCGCAGGGGAGGAACTAAAAGTTGGCAAGCATGGTTAAAAATACATTTATTAACACCTGGTTCTTGTATAGGCCACTGGGGACAACCTAATCTATCTTTACCATAATACGCTTATCACTAGCTTTGAACCGCATTTGGAACTTAAAATTGGATATGTCGGGACCGTATCTCACTTTCTCCGTCCCTCCCCCTCCCCCTCGTTTCTCCCTCTTCCCTGATGTGGGACTGGAGGCCTGTATGACCTAACTTGCAGGTTGTGGTGTGCTGGACTAGCATACTTCAATATTTTTCACTCGTAACTAATTGGGTGGTTCACTAGAAGGTTCACTGGAAGATTGATGGTTTTATGATGTTTTATTCTGTTCTTCTTTTATGTCTGTATACATTACCATGAGATAATTACCTTATTATAACTAAATGATTTTAGTTAAGTTAGAAAGATGTCAAACCCTTGAAAAATTGTGTTAATATGCTCTAAAGTATTTCATATTTTGAACATGCTTTGTAAATTATGTTCTTTGAAGACACAATTCGGATGTATGTCTACTCTGTACTTTATGTGAAACTAAGTAAAACAGACATTTAAAAAAAATGCATTTTAAAGCAAATAAATAAATAAATAAATATACAAAAAATTCCTTTCTCAAAAGCTCTCACTTAGTGCAAATACAATACCATTTTAAATATAGTCCTATTGGAGCCACAAGCATCAGCCCTGCCATAGCGATGTGACACTTATCCTAGGGTTTTGATATTTGAATAAATCCTTCACTTTTAATGCTACAGCCAACTGAGTAACTAGAATGTTGTATTCCCATAGCAACATTTTGAGTAACCGGCCAAAGTATCCAGGGCTCCTCCCTTCCAGTCCCCTTGCGTTCCTTAACAAGCCGGCTGCCTCCCCTTCTGCACTTAATCTGCACATCACTTCTTGCTCAGAGAGGAAGGGAACACCAGAGGTCCCTTCTACTTTGAGCAGAATTAATACTTTGCGGTGTCAATGTCCACTTACTGTTCTCAGCTTGCCCTTCCCTGTCTGTCCCTGTTCCGTCCCTCCAGGTGCAAATCGACACAAATCAATGATACACAAAAAACTATATATACGGATGTAATGAGTATGTATTTTGATGTGCAGTACAGAATGCATATATCACATTACATTATTAGCTTGTGTACAAATAGAATAAAATGATTTTAGCATTTACTACTAAGACTGTCAAATCTCTGCACTATCTCTAAGCTATCGTGGTGTCTATCTATAGAGACTTGTGTGCATGACATACGTCTAGTGCAAATGCATCTTGTGAATACGCTTCTTTCTACATGCATCCTTTCCTAGTTTGCATCAACCTCTAAATGAGTCCCACAGATGTTTGCTCTTATTTTGTACCACTTTAGGCTTCATACTAAAAGGCTTATTTAATAAAATGGTACAATAGCCCATTAGACGTTGGATGTAATTAGTCTAACTAGGCTAATCTTCGCTTAGAATGGCTCACATCACTTTTGTACCAATTCCTCCATATTATTTAATATGTTTGTATTATTAATAATATTACATCAAGCATCTCTTATTTAGGGGCTTTGGTGTAGGTGAAATACTCTGGAAAGAAAGACATCTGGGTTGCTAACGCTCTTTGTAGACATCCTCCTATGTATCTTTGCTAACTCTTAAATGGATCATAATTTGTGTTTTTATGCCGCACACTTTAATAAAAGCATCCTATCTGGCAACTCCTGAAATGAGTCCCAGCTGCAGCGATTCTTCTTGGAAATAAAGTTTTTGTTTACACAGGTGCAGAAAACCTTAACACGATTTTTATAAGCGCCGTGGACAGATGTCTCTGTGCTTTACTTGGCATTTCTCCCTCTACCGAAGCAATTTGTATCAAGCACATCTCAACGTGATACCGGTGCAAACAATATAGGAAATTCCTACACATGGAAACATTTTATCATTATGCTTGCAGCAGATAAGTAGTTATCACAGAACACAGCATGAGCACATAGCTTAGTTAGATGTATGCTGTCACCTCACATGTGTATATAATATCTATATTCCTATATATACACATACACATAAATATATATATATATATATATATATATATATATATACATATATATATATATGTGTGTGTGTGTGTGTGTGTGTGTGTGTATATATATATATATATATATATATATATATATATATATATATTTGTGTGTATATATATATAGATAGATATATATATTTTTATATATAGATATATATATATATATATATATATATATATATATATATATATATATGTAGTTCACGCAGCCCTTATATTTCCTTTTACGTACCCCCATGGAAACATAAAAGTAGAATTTGACAGCTGAAAAACAGGTTCACCTAGTTGGGTCTTTTTTTGGGAGGGGGGAGGGTGGTTGTTTTGTGGGGGGTGTTTTAGGGTGGTTGTGTGTTTATGTTTTCATTTTCATTTTGTTTGTTTGTCTTGATAATTGCTAAGTCATAACATTAACTAATGTATTTAATAAATATATTTTTTATGACATCACCAATTACTCCACATTATTTTATATTTTGATGAATTTAATTTAAGGTTTCCCACTAGTCCTTACCTTTCCTGTCCTTTCTCTAAACTACTATACATTTGTTTTACTTCTTCTGAGCTATCAACCCTGTTTCAAATCTTTGTATGATCTGCAAAAAGACATATCTTCCCTTGTAGACCACAAGTAATATCACTAAAGACTACATTAAACAGACAGAAGAGGTACTTCACTGGTTATGAGCCCTTCATCTGAGTTTGCACCATGGACTTCAATCAGAATCTAAATAAGCTATATCCACTAATCCCCACTAGAATCTAAATAATGTATATGCATTGATCCACCACTAAAATCTAAATAAGCTATATCCACTGATCTACCACTGGAATCTATATACGCTATATTCACTGATCCACCACTGGAATCTAAATAAGCTATTTCCACTGATCCACCACTGGAATCTAAATAAGCTATATCCACTAATCCACCACAAGAATCCAAATAATGTATATGCATTGATCCACCACTAGAATCTAAATAAGCAATATCCACTGATCTACCACTGGAATCTTAATAAGCTATATCCACTGATCCACCACTAGAATCTAAATAAGCTATTTCCACTGATCAACCCTTAGAATCTAAATAAGCTGTATCCACTGATCCACCACTAGAATCTAAATAAGCTATATCCCCTGATCCACCACTGGAATCTAAATAAACTATATCCCCTGATCCATCCGTAGAATCTAAATAAGCTATATTCACTGATCCACCACTGGAATCTTAATAAGCTATATCCACTGATCCACCACTAGAATCTAAATAAGCTATTTCCACTGATCAACCCTTAGAATCTAAATAAGCTGTATCCACTGATCCACCATTAGAATCTAAATAAGCAATATCCCCTGATCTACCACTGGAATCTAAATAAACTATATCCCCTGATCCATCCGTAGAATCTAAATAAGCTGTATCCACTGATCCACCACTAGAATCTAAATAAGCTATATCCCCTGATCCACCACTGGAATCTAAATAAACTATATCCCCTGATCCATCCGTAGAATCTAAATAAGCTATATCCACTCATCCACCACTGGAATCTAAATAAGCTGTATCCAATGAGCCACCACTGGAATCTAAATAAGCTATATTCACTGATCCACCACTTGAATCTAAATAAGCTATATTCACTGATCCACCACTCAAATCTAAATAAGCTATATCCAATGAGCCACCACTGGAATCTAAATAAGCTATATTCACTTATCCACCACTAGAATCTAAATAAGCTATATTCACTTATACACCACTCTAATCTAAATAAGCTATATTCACTGATCCACCACTCCAATCTAAATAATTATTATTAATAATTATCCACTGACCCACCACTTTTTTTTACCAAGTAAAAAAATCTACTAGATTTGTTTGACGTGATCAACCAGCAGCAAATACACGGTGCCTTGGATATTGCAATTTCTTTTACACTAAATAGTAAATCTACTTACTAATAATTAAAGGCTCACAGGTCTATTTCCCTATTATTGATGTGAGACTCACAGGTCTATAGTTATCATGTTAAATCACCTGGAAATATACCAGTGGAAGTTGGTTAAAAAGTTTGGTTAATGATGTTGCAATCACTACTCTTAATTCATTTAATATTCTTGGATATATAACACCTGGGGTAAATGTATTCAGCTGCTCTTTCCACAAGTCACCGATATTCAGCGATTTTGCAGGGCAAATTTAAATCGGCAATGTCTTTAAGGGAAAGTTTTGCCCTTAAAAACTTTGTCGTTTTTAGCTGTCAAAGTCGTCGAATTTCGTCAACTTGCAGAAAGTGCATCATAATACATCTACCCCCTGGACTCATTGACTTATGTACTTTTGAGTGTTCAAGTAACACCTATTTTGTAGGAACTATATTTGTGTCTACAGTGTAGTAGGTTATACTGTATATTTACCCTCTAGTTTGGTCACCCCACAGAGCAAATAGTTATTTAGGCCATCTGCAATTTCTTGGTGTCCTTTAACATATCTAACCCCTTCTTTACTATTCCTCCCATTATTTTCTTCCTTTTACTAATGTACCTAAAGAATGTTTTCTCAAACTGTTTATTGAGGCTATTAAGTGATTGGACATGTTGGTGCTTATATTACTACAAACATCAGCATACCCATGGCTGCCTCACACACAGGTTGAAAAAATATTTTATTTGAATTATAGACACCCCTACTTAGACCTAGATTAAAGCTCTAGGGGGCCCGGGGCATCTAAGAGAGGGGGACCCCTATGATATAATATGGTTATAATTTTAGACAAATACACAGACAATACTGTGTGCACTACTGTTAGGTGCATGCAGCTCTGCCTTCACAAGCAGTACAGTGTGAAGCAGGACATACCTCCCAACTGTCCTTGCAGTCAGACCAAATCTTGACTAAGTCACCCAAATTCGGAACTGCCCCACCAGATTCAGGACAGTTGGCAGACTGTCCTGCCCTCTCCTACCTGTACTTTTCACTTTCACCACCTGTGGCTGCTGCTGTCTTTAGATCAGTTGCTGCTTGTCTGGAGCCTGGAATGTTGGGAGTCCTATTTGGGAAAAAAATGAGTGTATGTAATCTAGTAAACTATAACCATTTCAAACAACCATCTCCGGCATTAAATAATTCACAATCACATTTAATAAATAGCCCTCCCCCACAAACTCAGCCCCACATTCAATTAATAGCCCCAAACTACCCCAGCATTAAATTAAAGATCCTGTCTCCTCACCTTAAATTAATAGGCACTACTATTAAATTAAATAGCCCCACCATAACCCTACAAATAAATTAATAGCACCAACCATTAAATAATTATCTCATTTCAATCTCAAATTATATTGAGACCCCCTTCCCTCACACATTTACAAAGCCCCACCTCCCTCATGCATTATAATTAGACCCCCTTTCCTTCCCTCACACATTATAGTAACATACACCCCCCCTTCCTTCACCCATGGGGGGGACCAACCTCCAAGCACTATACTGTCCCCCCTCGGGTACCCTTTCAGAGTACCTGGGCCGGGGAGCCCCTTTAATCCGGATCTGCCATACACTACCCTAATTCACCCTCTTCATTGCTCACCAATATCCAGGCATGGCATCCTCTTCATCTGTAATAAATCCATGGGATCCTGGGCTTGGCAAAAAAAATCCCTCAAATGTGACGCAATGCTTAGCGACAGTAGTCATATATATAACATGATGATCTCCCACGGCCTGAACTCTGCTCCCTCCCAGACACACCCAAACATGCAAACACACTGTTGTGACTCATTCTTAATGTAGCAAAATGCTCGGATGCCACTGATTGGAAGCAAATTGAACTGGCCTCTATAACTGAGGTAATTAATAGAATATCGCAGATATATAGTCAGTACGAGGGAAAGGGGGGAACACAGAGTTATATAGGCATGATCATGAATAGTTCAGATACTATGGGCATCTACCCACAAAAACTACCCTAGTCGGATCAAGACACAGGCGGAACACAGGTCAAAACAAGACTTAAAAAGTGCGGCAGGAATTAGGTGGCACAAGTAGTTGGCTATCTGCCGGATCTGGTTGCAGCATAGTAAGGTATTACGAGTGGGACGCAACTGCGGTTGCATGCCACACGTTATACCCTACCAAGCTGCAGCACACTCCCACTCCTACTATTTCATGTAAGTCTTAGACACATATTGCGTCTGACTCTAAATGAGGACCTTTGTGTCCTAAACACAAACAAAAACCTTTGGCGCTTCTATGGATACAAAGGACACATTCTTAAAGTCACTTCCTCAAACTAGAAAATCATATTACATATGTAAATAAGTCTAATAACATAACATGCTATTGGGTTATACCCAATTGTGTCTTCACATATTTCATTTTAAATCCATTCACCCACAACGAATCAATCAATAGAAACATATGGAGGGAAATGGCAGAGACATTGGCGAAATGTGTTCTGGAAACACGTTCCCCTCTTTATTTTTTTCTCTTCCCAAATGAACTACGTTAGACCTCTACTAGGCTGGGTGATTGACAGGCAACTAACTAAAGGAAAACTAAGTTCTTGGTTTCTACCTTATATTTCACCACTGCTACTTTATCAAAACGATTTTACATAGGTTATCGTCCATAAAACAAACAAAAGCCAACTGATTGCCCACCAGCTAATCACTTATTAACCACCTTTTAGCCCAAACCAGCTATAGTAAATATGCACCATTTTGGTATTTTACTGTCAATTCGCTGTAATTTTATCACATTAATAAATGGGATGTTGCTCAGAGAACAAAAATATCCACCAGCCACATGTTTTATCCACCAGATAATCAATATACACCCAAGCTACTTATATAGAGCTCAGTACCCACACTTATATCATCAAGTGATACATATATTTATACACCCAGAATGGGTACCTCTAGATTAACTGAGCGAGCACATACCTTCCATCACCCTATATACTATACAACCAAGCATTGCTTTCAATTGTATTCAATGAATAATTCAGAATTGAAACCATCAGCCAAGGACATCCAAAGCCGACGTGACCCCACACACAAACTCCAGCCAGCACTCCAGGACAATACAGAGCTAAATATATTGTTTACTAGACTAACTAACTAGTAGTTTAACAAGGCGGAGGAATAGAGTGTTAGCAGTACATATAGTATTTCTGTGCAAGCAAAGCATTGAGCATTTTTGTTTTATTTCTGCCAGAAATGACGAAAATCTATTTATTTCCTAGTTCCTCTTCTCTGTAATCTGTCTTCTTTCCTACTCTGCTTTTACCTGTATAATTAACTATTCCCCCAGCTACACACATTGTAGAAATACATTTCAAACCACATACTCCAGTATGGCATCTATGTTTGCATTTATACATAAACGTGAAGAAAATCAATGGGATGGCTAAGAAATAAATCATTTTTAGTTGACATTGAGCAAATAAATCAATACCTATACCTCAGTCCCTTCCATTACCTTTGTTTTTAATTGATGCTAAGCAAAAAAAATGCAGATTTGCTTTATATGTGTAGTGATGTAATATTTTTACATTTTTGTTATTTTAAGATCAGTTCATAGGCTTTATTGGAAGACTTTGACTTATTTATGAAAAGTACTGTTACTGCATTTTACCATTATACTGAGTTAAAGTGTAACACCCTTTTACTAGGTATTGATCGGTTAGAGTACGCTTAGGGTAAATACTTGAGATATAAATTACCAAGGGTGATTCAAGAAACCCGTCACTATCGTTCCCTGGTAATATTTAATCTCATAGATTCACGCGGACCACCAAAATTATGTGTTATATTATATTTTTGATTATAGCAATGGAAAGTATTGATTACACCGGTGGTAATCGTTTTACCGATAATGACAATTCCGACAAGCTTCAGACCTACAAAAAAATTCCGATTGCATAAAAAAAAGAATATATTAAAAACAGACTTACCTGAAAACCGAAGCTCCAGATGTCCGATGGCACCGTCATGCAGACAAGAACTCATTCGGAAGACACAGCTCTCCGGCAGTTCAGTTTGACGTCAGCGCGACCTTCATCAATGTTAATTTAAAGCAGCAATGTCTGGACCCCGCAGGTTAGGAGAGCTGTGTCTTCTAAATGAGTTCCTGTCAGCAAAACGGGGCCATCGGACATCTGGAGCTATCCTTTCATTGAATCCATCATCATCATCATCATTTATTTATATAGCGCCAACATATTCCGTAGCGCTTTACAATTGGGATCTCCAAAGAAATTATAAACCATATAATTTAAGCCTCACTTTGTTTCTTTAAAATGGCAAGATGCTGAATCTTAACATTTAGGGTATACTTACTAAACTGGAGGGTTTGAAAAAGTGGAGATGTTGCCTATAGCAGCTAATTAGATTCTAGTTGTCATTTTGTAGACTGCACTAAATAAATGAAAGCTGGAATCTGATTGGTTGCTATAGGCAACATCTACTTTTGCAAACCCACAGATTAGTAAATATACTCCTTAATGTTTCATAAATGACTGATTACAGAAAGTCTATGGAAGATGCACACACTTCACACACATATATTTATGTGTTCATTATCTTACTACAGTGAGTGAGGTAAAAGGTTATTATAATTTAACTTCTCTGCTTGAAGTTAAATGTTAGTCTAAATCCAGTTATTTTTTTATAGAGAAAAGGAAACTACTGTAGTTTAGTTATGTAAACATATATTAGCAAACTATGCACACTGTTTACTAGTGGACCGTTGGTTGATATACTTATTTCTCACAGCTGACATATGCAGTACACAGATTCTCATCCTTCTGGTCTGAGGATTCTCTATAGCTTATCCTCCAGTTATATCAATCGCTTTCTTCTTAGTCTGTCACAATATTGGCATTTCATATACTTTATTTATTAAGTCCGCCTCAGTGTTCCTCTTCCTCGCCTCTCACATGTCCTCCCCCTTCTCTTTTGTTCACCTCCACTCAACTGTCTCAACAGTATCATTCTCCATTTCACCTGACCCTTATCTTTACTTTGCTTTTAATCATACTCCTTCCTTCTCTTTATCGCAACACATTCCTCAGGCACACTAATTTCTAAAGTTAACACTATTTTTCTATATTAGTGTTAACATTATTTAAATTATATCAGTAACACTAGTAACATAAATAAACATTCTCCTTACCATAGGTTACATACTGTACAGCATATTTTCTTTTAAATTAATAAGTACTGTACCGTTTAATAAGTTAGAGTTTAATAAATTAGGCTATATGCAAATATAGATTTGTATTGTTTGCAGCCAGGAGTTTTTTTTCGTTAAGGATGGAATTAAAACTTTCATTTTGGGTGTAGTTTAGAGTATTATGTTATGATAAAATACAGAGTTCTACTTACTTGGGGTGTGGTATTATTATTATTGTTTATTTGTTAGGCGCCACAATATTTCCGCAGCGCCGTACACAGAACAAACAGTAAACTATACAGGGAGAGACAGTACAGAACAATAAACAAAAAATACCAATACTTCAGAAACTCTGGCAGGCTAATGCAGTAGAAGCGGACAAGAGGGAAGAGGGCCCTGCTCATTTGAGTTTACATCCTAAGGGATGTAAGCTCATATGAGCAGGGATGTAAGCTAAGGCATGGTATTCCTCAAACCTGGTCCCTCTCCAAGACTCTAATGATCTAGCGTGCCTTTGATACTGACACAAGCCTGTTTTGGGGTGTTACTGATGCCCTTTCCGCCGTAAACAGCCCTTTTCACATAAATGGGAAGCTTATGGGGGCATGGAAACAACAACACTGTTGCCGGTGTGGAACAAGCAAGGTTTGTGCCCGGGGTTCATGTTTCTAGCCTAAATAATTAAAATATTTGCATATCATTTATTAACGGTGTGATGGAAAAATCATAAGCGAGTGCCTATAATGCTAAAATTAAAATGAACAAAAAGCCATTTTTTATGAAGGTTTTAATTGTGACACCCTGAATATACATTTGTTTCACATGCTAGGCACTCACCTACAGGAGATGCCTTGACGTTGGCAGGTAAGCATAGCCCAATATAGCTATATTACCCACAAAAGTCTCCTATTTATGTATATGATGACAGATAGTGAGTTATACATTGTTTGTTTAAGAGCGCCGGACTATATTTTCTTTTCGGATGCACAGTGGTCTCTGGCTGCACTTTTTCAAATGATTTTATTCCCTTGTACACATTTCATTAATTTAAAGAAGCGCTCCTTGGTTTCAACGATTTCTAAATATGTTTTTATCTACTTTATCGAACATTTGCAAAACATTTGTGTGTACATGTTCTGTTTTTATGCTGCCAGTGCCTTTATATAACCAGACATCAGCAAATGTAAACACTCAGTTGACAGATTACAACAGGCAACAGCAGTATGCAAAGCTTACCCACCAAAGAGACAGATGTTTCATTTAATGCGCTTCACAATATAATATTTTCCTTGATTTTTCTGAGAAGGCTGAATAACTGACATGTGAGCGGTGTTGTTGCACACCGCTGGCCAGATGGACAGAAATGCAGATTTGTTTATAACAAACAAGGAATTTTGTTAAAGGGGGAAAAAAAGAACACTTTAGTGTAATTATTTATTACTTTAAGGTAAACGTAGGATGGTGAATAAAAGAAATAGAATATTTGAACTTCAGAAAAGTCCTTCTGATGAAGTGTTTACCAATGTAATACATCTGGAGACAAAGAATTACTCATTTTACTATTGCTGTTTGGGGTAACACTGAACACATCTTAGATTCTGCAGCTGGCTTTATAAAGCACTCTTCTGAAAAGCTTTCATTTCAACAGGCTCTTTCTCGCAAGATTAAATAAGGATCATTGTCATTTTTTTTATATTCGAGAAAAAGCAATTGAGTCAAGTGGTACTGGCAATGCTGTATATATCCAGTGTGAAAACACAATAAACTTATGATAAAAATAGAAGGACTTAAAGCCTTGCCTTAGAACTAAACAAGTCATTGTATTCTACAGACCAAAATCTTGGAGGCATATCATTAGAGTATAACTTATAGTGGACTTGTGGGTCGAAAAGTTTGGTTCACATTCTCTGTTCGCCAATCACATCCAAGGTTCACCTCTCGCGTTCAAGGTCAGTGGCTGATTATCCAATAGGCTGACAAGGCTACATCTAAGGGCGCAAATGTTTGGGGTGCAAAATTGTGATAAGAAGAGGTATAATAGGGAAGTCATTTTAAAATATAAGGGAATAGTTGTTCTCCAAAGAAAACATGGAAGAAAATTAAAGTAAGGTTTTAATATTGACGTATTCCTATGGTACATACTGAAGACAATGGGTCATTCTTGGGCAGGCACTTGAGAATAAGTGAGTAGAAGAGATAAGGATGGTGACAGGCGCAGCCCCCCTCCACATCTTCCCCCTCAGTACCGCTCATTTATGCCTCTATACAGTTCTGATTTTAATTAAAATGAGTGACAGAGAATCGGGAAGATAAGCATTGGTGGGGAGGTGAAGGAAGCCGGATTTTAAATTAAGAACGAGTTTGTTTTTAACCCCTGCATATTAGCCCGGCGTGGAAGGTTAGGGGGTGATATGAGCGTTTTAACCTATGGTGGCCTGAACCCTTAATCAGTCCCTCTTCATGGTATGCTAATATGCGATTTGCCGTTCGCGTTAAAATTTGTGTTTTTATATATAGTTTTGTTTTTAGACAGTATTGAATAATAATTTAAAATAATAAAAACACTTTTTTTTTTACATTTTGTGGACTCTATTGTGTTAAAATATCGCTGTTCAGAAATCACTGTTTGCCATTTGCAATTAATAACCATCAACGTGCATCAATTTAAGCTTGGTCATGTGCAAACAGGCTTAAACATGGTCAAACCCATTGGACTTTCTCAGCTTTAGCCTTAATTTTTAAGCAACAAAATATTTGTGAATATTAGGCAGTGACTAACAAATTGATGGGCTACTAACTGGTCCAGCCTACAAGATGTCTGCTTCCACTGTGTGCAGGTAACTGCTCCAATTTACAGGACTAGTTGATTTAACGCAGCTTGATCAGTGTATGGTATTGTATGAAATGTGATAATGTCACTAAAAACAAACTAAGAGCATTTGTGATGTAAGTGGGATGTGTTATAGGCATTGTTAAGAGAACTTACAAATGGTTAACAAGTTTCTCCTGCGCTCCTGTAGGATCGGGGATAGGATGGGGAATGCAGCCTATATTCTTGGGAAATACCTACTCAATTTCCCCAATAACAGAAGATGAACACAGAAAACGGAGTAAGGCACAAATGGGGAGGGTTTGAGTAAACGGATAACTTAGTACCAATCAATGCCTGGGTGTTAGACCTTCAAATTGCCATCAAACAAAAACAAACAAATAAGAAAATAAAATAAAATAAACCATAAAATAGAATGATAAAATGTTCATAATCACAATGTCAATGTAATGAATCCAATTGTCCAAAACACAACATCATATTGATGTAATTCGCAATGGTCATCGGATGTGTCTTCTTTATATCTTTATCTTCCCCTGAGTATCGCGATGAGGAGGATCCTGGCCGCGCGTTTAAAGAAACCTTTACTTGCACTGATCTTCTTACTCAATGTAAGTGGATTTTATTCTGTGTTTAATAAACGTTTTATTGGATTACTATACTATTGGGGAATCGATGCTTGTCTTCTTGTCTTCCACATACACGAGATATTTGGGGGAAGATAAAGATATAAAGAAGACACACCTGATGACCATTGCGAATTACATCAATATGATGTTGTGTTTTGGACAATTGGATTCATTACATTGACATTGTTACTATGAACATTTTATCATTCTATTTTATGATTTATTTTATTTTATTTTTTTTATTTGTTTGGTTTTGTTTGATGGCAATTTTAAGGTCTAACACCCAGGCATTGATTGGTACTAAGTTATCCGTTTACTCAAACCCTCCCCATTTGCGCCTTACTCCGTTTTCTGTGTTCATCTATTGTTAAGAGAACTGTGTTTCTACTTGTTCTTTACTCAAAAGAGACAATTATTTTTGTTTGTCGTTATAAATAATTTTTGCCACAACATCCTTTTCTATTCTCACCTCCAAAGTTCCAGAGCGTCTCCGGGAAGGAAGATATTTCAAGATATTATAGAACAAAACATTACATAAATTACATATTACATGTTCAGTAGGAACAATATTACATATCTGTAATGCTTTTTAATGGAGACTTCTTTACAAAATTAAGTATTTAATAATATCCCTGGCATATTTAAAATAATATTTTGGGATCATTGCTCTTTAAACAAATGTCAGTTTGTTCCAAAAGGACGGGTGGGGGAGATAGAAAAATCAATGATAGCTGGTGAGAAACAATAAAGTTCAGAATTTATTGCTGACTATTAAAAGGCTCCCAAAACACAATAAACATCTAGTACCTGAGTGAAAGTTGTAGATAGGTATTAATGAAATAAACGGGGGACAGAAAATGTAGTTCATAGGAAAAATATTCCTGTAACATAGGACCCCTAAGAAGTGAGATGGGTGAATTGATTAATGATACTAAGGAAAAAGCAGAGGTATTAAACACTTTCTTTTCTTCAGTATTTACCAGAGAGGAACAAATGGTAGGAGTAATACATAACAATGGAAATGAAACCATGCCCTTAATTAATACTTGGTTGTCAGAGGAAGAAGTCCAAAGGCGACTGAAGAATATTAAGATAAATAAAGCTCCAGGTCCAGATGGCATACACCCATGGGTCCTTATGGAGTTAAACTCGGAAATAGCTAGACCGCTATTCTTAATTTTCAGAGATTGTATCTCACCAGGCTCAGTACCAAGGGATTGGCGAATAACAGATGTGGCGCCTTTTTTTAAAAAGGGGACGAGATCACAACCAGGGAATTATAGACCTGTAAGCCTGACATCAATAGTGGGGAAACTACTGGATGGTAATTTAGGGGATAGTATTCAGGATTACTTGGTACGCAATAAAATTATTAGTGGGAATCAACATGGATTTGTGAGGGATAGGTCATGTCAAACTAATCTAATTAGTTTCTACGAGGAAGTTAGTGGGAACTTAGACCAGGGCAGCACAGTAGATGTGGTCTACTTAGATTTTGCAAAGGCCTTTGATACAGTGCCACACAAGAGGTTGGTTTACAAAATAAGGGAACTGGGTCTAGGAATCAACATTTGTACTTGGATCGAAAACTGGTTAGAGAATAGGGAACAGAGAGATGTGATAAATGGAACATTTTCTAATTGGTCAAAAGTCTTAAGTGGAGTACCTCAAGGTTCTGTGCTGGGGCCACTCCTTTTTAATATATTTATTAATGACTTTGGTGATGGTTTAGAGAGCAAAGTTTCTATTTTTGCAGATGACACTAAACTCTGTAAGGTAATAAAATCAGAGCAAGATGTAGCTTCTCTACAGAAGGACTTAAATAAACTGGAGGATTGGGCGGCCAAATGGAATATGAGGTTTAACATAGATAAATGTAAGGTTATGCATTTAGGGATCAAAAACAAGAACGCAATCTATAAATTAAATGGAATTAATTTAGGAGAATCTATAATGGAAAAGAATTTGGGAGTGCTCATAGACAGTAGACTTAGCAATAGTGCTCAATGTCAAGCAGCAGCTGCAAGGGAAAACAAAGCATTGGCATGCATAAAAAGGGACATAGATGCAAGGGAAGACAGTGTAATTTTGCCACTGTATAAATGGTTGGTAAGACCTCATCTTGAATATGCAGTACAGTTCTGGGCACCACTCTATAAAAAAGATAATTTGGAACTAGAAAGGTTTCAGAGAAGGGCGAAAAAATTGATAAAGGGTATGGAGTCATTAAGTTATGAGGAAAGGTTAGCCAGTTTAGGCATGTTTACTTTAGAAAAGAGGCGTCTAAGGGGAGATATGATTACTATGTACAAATACATTAGGGGTCAATACAGAGAACTTTCATGGGAACTTTTTACCCCAAGGACTATACACAGGACACGCGGTCACCCCCGAAGGTTAGAGGAGAGGAAATTTCACAACCAGCAAAGGAAGGGGTTCTTTACAGTAAGGGCAGCCAAGATATGGAATTCATTGCCAGGGAAGGTTGTGATGGCAGATTCAATAGATATGTTTAAGAAAGGGTTAGACAAATTTTAAGCGGAAAAGTGTATCCAGGGATACGACCATTAATTAAAATGAAGGATAGTAGTGGATATAGTGTAAAAAAAAGGACAGCAATATTGAGTCTGGGGAGATTTTCACAATTGAAACAGATTGGCGGTTGCTTACTCTGGATCGAATTTAAATATAAGTGCAGGATCGCAGGAGATCCAAAATAGGTTGAACTTGATGGACTGGTGTCTTTTTTCAACCTCATCAACTATGTTACTATGTTACGATGTATATATTAACCAATCAGATGTTTGCTTTCATTTCCTAAATACTGCTAAAAAAAAGGATCAGTTACGATCTTACTGGTTGTTTTGTCCCATTTTGCACCCTTGCGTCTGTTTTTATGAAAGACCCCAATGTGTTTTTATTTAGTGTTTAGTATTTCCCTTTATCATAATCTTAACACAAAAACCTATTAACATATCTTACCTAGTTTTGTGCTTTGAGCCTCCTTCTTAGATTAATTAGCTATTAGGTTTTTGTCCTTACTCGTGCTTCAAAACGTTGGTATACATATACATGTACTTCATACTTGCCAACTTTCTAAAGTTGGCTTCCGGGAGCCTGCCTGGAGAGGTGGGCGTGATGGGGTTGGGGCACCCGCGCCGTGACGTAATGACGCAAACGCGTCATTTTACAGCAGGGGCGGGGCCAATTGCAGCGATTCCCGGTGAATCACGGCGTTGTGGACCTAATTCTGTCCACTTCACTAGGAAGTGGGCAGATCCGGGAGATTGACCCACTCTCCCGGGAGTCCGTGAGACTCACGCAAAATGCGGGAGTCTCCCGGACATTCCGGGAGAGTTGGCAAGTATGATATACCTTCTACTGTATTGTACCTATGCCTGCAGTCTGCAGTCTCTTCTCTTTCCCTGCATTAACTATTTATTGATGTTCTGCAAACTGGTTTATGAACCAAAATGTAGAGAAATCTTGTGATGGGTAGAGCTGGATGTGGGTATAAGTATTCCTTGCTCCTATGGAATAGGTATAAAACGCACATTCTGTACACCAGAGAATATTATAGATTTAGATAATTAGATGAGTTTAGAGAGGTCCAGACTGTTATATTTGAATCTGTACCTGATTTTACTGGACACCTCAGGCCGCCAAAATGGTTGTGTAAGTCTTAATTTTAACCAGACAAAAGTCTCAAAGTCCTGCTCCACATGAAGGCAAAAGTAATATGGAATTGGCAAGTACACCAAGACATACAATGCAGGATACCTGAATGCTTTCATGAGATAAGCTATAAAAAAATATGGTGAAACGAGCTAATTTTTGGAGAACAACAGGAAAGTTGTAATCAAAATGTTATTTTAGGCAGTATTGTGTGATAATGTCTCACTGCTCTGGATGATGCACATGGAGATTTACATATCCTGTGATTCTTTTCTCTGGTTTTTGTAAAACACCAGAGCAGATTAATACGGGAGAGAAGTGTGCTTCTATGAGAGCTAGCTACACTGCAGCGTGTGCGTTCTATAGTAATACAGCCCCCCTTCCTGTTGTGCACCACAACATTTGTGTCTTTTCAGTGTATTCTGCTTTGGAAATATGTGTAATATTATGTGTATATATATATTTCATCATCATCATCATCATTTATTTATATAGCGCCTCTAATTCCGCAGCGCTGTACAGAGAACTCACTCACATCAGTCCCTGCCCCATTGGGGCTTACAGTCTAAATTCCTTAACATACACACACACACAGACACACACTGACAGACTAGGGTGAATTTGTTAGCAGCCAATTAACCTACTAGTATGTTTTTGGAGTGTGGGAGGAAACCGGAGCACCCGGAGGAAACCCACACAAACACGGGGAGAACATACAAACTCCACACAGATAAGGCCATAGTCGGGAATTGAACTCATGACCCCAGCGCTGTGAGGCAGAAGTGCTAAACACTAGGCCACCGTGCTGCAAGTTAACCAGTGCATGATACTCATGCATTCTAGTCAAATCAAGCTACTTAAGGTGTTAAAAAGGTTCTTGTCATGCATTTGGGCCATAGCCCAGGCCTCAACCACCAACCACTCCCCACTGTCACCCCCAGCAACCACCAACCACTCCCAACTGTCACTTCTCCTTCAAGAAATATATATATATTTTTTTAAAATCTTTATAAACACTTTTAACAATTAACAAATTAAATTAACATATTAAAAACATCTTAGTATACCAAATTTCAGCCCTTTCTGAATTTTTTTTTCCACACACACTAAGAATTTAGTAGGTCAGTGTATAACTCCGCCCAGCAGGTGGCGCTGCAGCTTGGTTTTATTTTTTTCACACACAGACAGACTAACACACGCCACTAAGCATTTATATTATAGATATGTATGCATATATATATATATATATATATATATATATATATATATATATATATATATACATGTGTATATATATATATATATATGTATATGTGTATATATATATATATACATATATATATATATATATATATATATATATATATATATGATAAAACGAGTACATACATATATATATATATATATATATATATATATATATATATTGTCGAAGTCAGCAAATTGGATAAAGTCATTTCAATTAAAGTCTAGCAAACTTGGTTGTCTTTGTCTGAAAAGATGCGTACGGTACGCTATGACGTACAAGGGCACGCTACGGCGTGAAAGGGCGTACTCATCCACTACACGTGGCAGCAACAGTAATTGGTCTTTTACCATACATTCGCACAAACACGCATACTTATAAAATAGTACACATTATTGGTAGTTGCAACACATAGTCAGTTATGTCAAAATATAGTAGTATTTATATGTTATATCAGAGTTACATGCATATTAGTGAAATACACAGAACGGGTTAAAGGAATAACATCATGAGTGGTATCATAATGAACCTTGTTACATATCCTACTGTTTGGTGCGCTCTGCGAGGGAATCGCAGAGTGCATACGCAAGTTATGAATGATAGGGAATTATGAACTACTTAAGACCAAGGAATTCTGGCGGGAAGAGCAGAGCATACCCCCTGCAGAGATGACCCCCTCCTTTGGATTCCTTAGGATGAACCAGCCAATGATTGACGACCCCTTGGACATTCCTGAGACCCGGACCAATAGATGCAAGCCATACCATCTTCATTGTATTACTGTACTTGATTGTGTATATAAGCAGCAGCTTGTGATCCAGAGTGCAGACTTCTTGTCCCCAGACTTCAGGATTGAATGACTGCACTGGATCCAGAGCGCCTGCGTTAAGTAACGGCTGTATTTACTATTACATCGCTTGAGCATATTTTTTCCACTTATTACGAATAAATCTTTGTGCGTTGGAAACACAAATCGAGGTTCGACAATCGTTATTGGTTAGCGACAATACGCACATTACAATTTGGGGGCTCGTGAGCTTTGGAGGTTTCGTTGCCGATGATACGCAAGACCAACGGATTTCGGTTCCTCAACAAAGGGTGGAGACGCGTCATAAACGGGTAAGAACGCATTGTGTTCAAAACCTGAATTTTACTCTGTGTTGTGAAACCGAATGTCCGTTTTGCATTATCTAGGGCACGCTAACTAGAACCTAGGGACAAAAGAGAAAACTGTTTCTTTTTTCTGTCATTGTGCGTTTTAACTGTATTGCATTGTTTAGCGTATGTGTACTTCCTGCTGTGCGTACGCGAACTTCCGGTAAACTTGCCACGTGGTTAAACAATCGTTTTGATAGTTATTATACATGCATAGTATAATTACTTGTGAAAGCCTCTGAGACATTATTACTATTGTTGGGAACTTTTGATTTTCTGCGCAGAAAAGGTGTATAGTGTGTGATGTTGTAACGTAGATACACTGTTTTATTGTTGAGGTGCTCAGTTGCTGTCTGACGAGGCGGATTGCCCAACTGAAGGACGGTATACAGGGCAGGTATACCGAATGCGAAAACTGGGTTTTCGCAAAGCGCTACCAATAGATCGCAAGGTTTGCTAATAATTAGTATTGGTAGGCAGTGCGATCCGGTCGCACCGTTAGTGCGAATTGGTGAAGCAGCTAGGAGGAATTATACTGGAAAGGCAGGTTGATTGTATCGACTTTGTGCTCCCAGCGATAATAAACTCAGCAGATTTTGTGGTTTAGCCAGGGTATCGAGGAGCTGATAGCCCTTGGGGCCCACAGTGATATTTCTGTATTAGGGATCCTCGCCAGGGGCGAGAAAAGCGAGTGAACGCGGCTAAAGGAAATACGTTCACCGAGGATTATAGATCTCTAGCGGTGAGTATAGCAACAGAGTTGAAATTATTAGGTGGAAAGAACAGAGCATTGCGGTGTGTCTGTATTTCACATTTGGCCGGAAGGAACAGAGCATTGCGGTGTGTCTGTGTTCCGGGTAGAAGGTATATTGTTCAACATGGGTGCTAAGCATACGCTAGAGATGGTCAGTGTACTGCCTAAGGAAGGCCCTATTGGTTCAGCGAGGTTTCTCATGTGTAAGAAGTATGGTGCATATGCAACTGTGTATTGTGACACGTGGGTCGGGATGACCAAAGCTTGTGATAGGCCTTTCCCAACAATAGGGAGTTTTAATGCAGAGGTACTGAATACTGTAAAAGATAAAATATGGTTGATCAAGTCAACGAAAAAGAGAAATAGACATAATGATTGTTTAAAATTGTGGCAAATGGAAGGTAACACGTGGCAGAGCAGCGAATGCAAACCGGAAATAGGCGTGGCGAAAAGCGCGCGCAAGGCGGATGTAACCATTGAGAAGCGTGGCGAACTCAGCGCAAGCGCGCCCCCGCCACCTTATGTGGCGGGAGGGGTAAGTACAGCCGTTGTTAAAACTGAAAATAGAAAAATTACTAAGTTGTACCCTGTTTTAAATCAGTTTCAATCAAGTGTATCTGAAAACGAAGATGAACCCACTGTGATTTCGGCCATTGCCCATGCTGTTAATGTACTAGAGGCTCAGCGCAAGTATGAGAAAATGGCTGAGATAGGTGAGAGTAGCGTGATCACTAGGAGTGAAAGTGTTCTAAATCTAGGGCCTGTAAATCCTGTAGCGTCCCCTGAAGTTAGTGTACCAGAGGGTGTGTTCCCGGTCCGCACAATATCAGTTCCCAATGGGAAACCAGATAAGGATGGTATAGTTCCTTTAAGAAATGTTACAATGCATTGTCCCTGGACTAGATCAGAATTACGTTCCATTATGACTGAATTCCCAGATCCTAGAAAAGAGTTAGCTAAATGTCAGAAATTTGTTAAAGACTTAGGGAATGCTCATGAACCAACCAGTAAGGATTGGCGGGTAGTGTTGAGGGCGTGTCTTCCTCCCAATACTAACATACAAAAATTTATTGGAGATTGTTTGTTGGAGGAAGATGACACCCTGACTGATGAGATTAACCAACGGAATATAGAACAAATTGTCAAACACTTAGCCATCTGTTTTCCAGTAGTAGTAAATTGGAGTAAGATTTTCACCATTAAACAAAAAGATAGTGAAACTGCCTCAGATTACTTTGCTAGAGCTATAACAGCGATTGCACGATTTACTGGGATATCCAACATAAGTGAGGACCCACATCACAGAGAGGTAGCTGTAGGGGTACTGATGGATGGCCTTAGGGAAAATTTAAAGACGAGAGTACAAACCACATTACCTAATTGGAGAGGCGTCACGGTAGACTTCCTTAGGGAGTCTGCTGTGGAGCATGACAAGAACCTTTTTAGAAAAAGGGAAGAGAAAAGTGATAGGTTAATGACGGTAAGTATACAGGCTCTAGAAGGGGTGCATACACGACCACCAGCATACAACCCATATAACAGGAAACCTAAAGTGATCAGGTGTTTCAACTGTAACGAGGAAGGACATTACGTTAGAGATTGTAATAAAGAAAGACCCAATACACATAAGGGTGGGTCACATAGATATCCTCCAAGAAAGGATTCACATAGACTAGAAGACTCACATCTACCCGCACATATTACGGCAGCAAATGCTGCGCGGGAAATCAATAGTCAGCGCTAGGGGTCAGGTCATACCTGTAGTCTACAGCCAGTGAGGTTAACTGAGAGTCAGAGTGAAGAACCAACAATGATAGTTGACATAGCTGGCAGGAAACAAACTTTTCTTGTAGATACAGGGGCGGCCCGATCTGTGATAACCTCTCCTTTCAATCTACAGGTGACCAGCAAAACTATTCCAGCTATGGGGGTGACGGGAAAAGTGTTACATTATCCTCTAACTAAACCCGCCGAAGTTACTATCGGGCCTCTGCATACTAAGCATTCGTTTCTCTTGGCTGCAGCGGCTCCTACTAACTTGCTAGGGAGAGACTTGTTATGTAAAATGGGATGTGTCATATACTGTACTTCAGATGGTGTGTTCCTAGATATACCCGAGAAGGTTGCACATGAGGTACAGGACATATTGGACACCCCTCCAAGGTTAATGTTACACTCTCCTGTTATAGAACAAAGTCCATCTCAAGTAAAGGGGATGTTGCTGGAAATACCAGGTTCCCTATGGACCAGAGATGGACAGGACACTGGACTGATGGCAAACGTAGCCCCTGTCATGGTCAATCTAAAAAGTGGTAGGATAGCTCCAAAAATCCCACAGTATCCATTAAAACCAGAGGTGGAACTAGGGGTATATCCTGTTATTGAGAGGCTGTTACAACAAGGGATTTTAATTCGTACAGCCAGTACATCAAATAGTCCCATTTTCCCTGTGAAGAAGAGTGGGGGGAGGGGCTATAGATTAGTCCAGGACTTAAGGGGAATTAACAAAGTTGTTGAGAGCCAATTCCCCGTAGTGCCGAATCCAGCTGTCATCCTCATGCAGATTCCACCGTCTGCCAGTCATTTTACTGTCATTGATCTATGTTCTGCTTTCTTTTCAGTCCCTCTTCACCCTGACTGCCAATACCTTTTTGCATTCTCCTACAGGGGAGTGCAATACACATGGACCAGACTACCCCAGGGGTTCATTGACAGCCCCAGTATTTTCTCCCAAGCCTTACATGACTGTTTGCAATCCTTTCAACCCCACAATGGGTCTGTTCTAATTCAATATGTGGACGATTTGTTGTTGTGCTCTGATTCTTTTATGTCATGTTTACATGATACTAAATTGTTGTTGCTTCATCTTTCACAAACAGGGCACAAGGTGGCAAAGGATAAATTACAGCCATGTCAGACTAAGGTCAAATACTTAGGACACTGCCTCACTAAGGGGCTAAGACACCTGACAACCGACAGAATTGAGGCCATACAACACATGACCCTGCCGCAGAGCCAGAAGCAGATTCGTACTTTCTTGGGGATGTGTGGATACTGTAGGTCCTGGATCCCAGGTTTTTCTATTCTAGCATTACCATTGCAGGAGCTAGTCTCTTCCTCAAAACCAGAACGTGTCGTACACACAGAAGAGTCAGAGCAAGCGTTCTTTAATCTTAAAGATAGTCTGACAAGAGCACCTGCATTGGGAATACCTGATTATGAAAAGCCTTTTGAGCTATTTTGTACAGAAGCTGATGGCTGTGCAGCAGGTGTCCTCACACAGAAACATGGTGACGCTAGCAGACCGGTAGCATACTACAGTGCACAATTAGACAATGTGGCAAGGTCACTCCCAACATGTCTTAGAAGTGTAGCAGCAACGGCCCTTCTAGTAAGTAAGAGTGAGGATGTAGTATTAGGACATAATTCAACCATCTATACACCCCATGCTGTATCAGCTCTGTTAAATTCAGCCCAAACCAGACATGTTTCTTCAGCTAGATTCACAAAGTGGGAACTAGCCCTGATGGCCCCCTCAAACATCACCATCAAACGATGTAGCACCCTAAATCCAGCTACATACCTTCCGTATGTGTCTCAAGAGACACAAAGGGTGGGAGGTGAGGAGACCCTGGTTGATGATGAGTTAGGCAAGAATACTGACACGCATGACTGTATGGAACACCTGAATCAGACCTTTACTGCAAGGCCCGACATACGTGACACCCCCTTAGAAAATGTAGATTTTACGTTTTATACAGACGGAAGTTGCCATAGACAGACAGAGACAGGAGAGCTATGTACTGGTTACGCTGTTGTAGACGATCAGGATGTGGTAGAAGCTGAACCCCTTGGTCCACCTCACTCAGCCCAGGTGGCGGAACTAGTAGCACTAAGGAGAGCGTGTGAATTGGCAGAGGGTAAATCAGCCAACATATATACTGACTCTAGGTACGCCTTCGGGGTAGTGCATGATTTTGGGGCCCTTTGGCGTCTTAGAAACTTTACGACAGCAGCAGGTACACCAGTGGCACACTCACAACACATAAAAGGACTTCTGACAGCGATACAGTTACCCAGAACAGTAGCCGTCATAAAGTGCAAAGCCCATACCTTTGAAGAAGACCCAGTGTCATTGGGCAACAACAGGGCAGACGAAGCTGCTAAATGGGCAGCTGGGCAACCTATGACTGTATCGACCGAGACTATGATGGTTTTTCAGACATTAGACACGCAGAAATTAATTGAAATGCAAGATTTGTGTTCCCTGCAGGAGAAGGCGGTCTGGAAGGCGAAGGGATGTGGCCAAGAGTCCTCAGGACTCTGGAGGGATGGACAAGGTAAGCCTGTAGCTCCCCGAACATACTATCCAAGCCTGGCTGAAGCAGCACACGGCCTGACTCACCTGGGTAAAGAAGGTATGTGCAAACTGGTGAGAGCATACTGGTGTGCTCCCGGATTTTCCTCTCAAGCTGGTAAGAAAGCAATGTCATGTCTTACTTGTTTGAGGAAAAATGTTGGGAAAACTATTCCAACTGAGCCATCCCACATCCCTCCTACAGACGGACCTTTTCAGGTAATACAAATTGACTATATCCAACTACCACCGTGCAGGAATCTAAAGTATGTGTTAGTGTGTATTGATGTGTTTTCCGGTTGGGTAGAAGCATATCCGGCAGCCACTAATACTGCTGTGTTCACTGCAAAGAAAATTGTACAAGACTTTGTGTGTAGGTTCGGTATCCCTAGAATCATTGAAAGTGATAGGGGTACCCATTTTACTGGTGATGTCTTCCAAAATATGTGTAAACTCATGGGAATCAGTAGCAGACTTCACACCCCTTACCGACCACAAGCCAGTGGTAAGGTGGAGAGAGTAAACGGTACTATCAAGAACAAACTAGGTAAGATAATGGCTGAAACTGGGTTGGCATGGCCTGAGGCTTTGCCGTTGGTCCTCCACAGCATTCGAACCACTCCTAGACCTCCTCTTAATCTGTCCCCCTTTGAGATACTGTTCGGACGACAACCTCATTTGATCGTGAGTCCACAAGACGACTTAAAGTGTAATAATGAAGTGACTGTACAATATCTTATAAGAATGAGTAGACAGCTGAAACAACAACAACAAAAACTAAAAATGCTGTCACCTGGTATGCCAGAAACGAACTGTCATGATGTTGAACCTGGAGACTATGTTATGATCCGCAATTTCTTACGTTCAGGTTGTTTAACAGACCGTTGGGAAGGCCCGTACCAAGTGCTGCTGACCAGTACTACATCACTGAAGGTTGCAGAGAGAGACACTTGGGTCCATTCCACCCACTGCAGGAGAGTCCATAATCCGGAGAAAGTGCAAGACAAGACTCAGACCGACGACATAGAGCTGTCACTTGTGAGCCTGTTCCGGGAGACCTAAAGCCTGCAGTTAAGACACCTGAACCAGAGACGTTGCCTCAGAACTATCTTTCCAGCGATGGAGTGGCGGTTTTTGTTTTTCTTTTGTTCCAGGATTTTCCTTGTTTTTACTTTTTCTAGGACATTCTATTTTTGTGAAGGAGAATGGAGGATGGAGGAGAGTTCTGGGAGTGATACGGATGAAATGGAGGCCGAAGAAAAGTTAATAGGATATCCTGAGCAGCCCATTATCAAACTTGGTCCAGGG
Organism: Mixophyes fleayi; assembly: GCF_038048845.1. Lineage (NCBI taxonomy): Eukaryota > Metazoa > Chordata > Amphibia > Anura > Limnodynastidae > Mixophyes > Mixophyes fleayi. The sequence continues at coordinate 245,305,364 of NC_134406.1, forward strand.
GTTATGAAAAGGTCTGCTAGCTCAGGAACTCGGAGGCAGTGTGAGGGGCTATTGTCTGATGAGTATTGTATCTGCAAGTTCTGCAACTCCCTAGTTGACGAGAGATGCATCCAACGATGCCAGTCCCCCAGTACTCTGAATATAGGCGGGCATCCTTTGGAGGATTATCACTCCCTGGTGGGTAAGGTGCTAAACCAAACTGAGTGTTGGGTGTGCTCTCACGTGCCTCAAGGGCAGCATAACATAGGACTAGTGCCATTCCCTCTAAACATATCCGAAGTACTCGAATTAAGGGGTGGGAGGCCCATAGAAGGGAGGTACAATAACACTAGGTCCCCTAGTCTGACGCTTCGACAATACTCCATAGGCAGATCTTTGCTGTGCCTAAACATATCTCATGCAAAGCGCCTGGAGAATTGGGAGGCTGACCTATCAGATCAGACAATGGCTCGCCACACTCATTTTAGAGAGAGACTCACAAGGTCACTACTAGGCAGGAATGCTGATGGAAGTCACAAGTTAGGGCGCATAACCAAACATAAGAAGGTATCTATTGGAAAAGTCTCTACAGATAAATGTGAAAATATCATTAATGCCGACACGTGTCTAGAGCAGATGGAGACACTAGGCATGGGTAGTTTTATCAAAACTCTGTGTGATATAATTCATGGGCATACTGTTCCTTATGTTCTCCCTGATGATGTGTATTTTGTTTGTGGGAGGAAAGCTTATTCCTGGGTGACTCCGAGTTCCAAGGGCTTGTGTTTCTTAGCTAAACTGGTTCCTGAAATCATGACTATTACTCATGAAGAAATGGTAGATATTCACAAGACTACATCACCACCATACATACACACACAGTATGAACACCGTGGCAAGAGAAATATGATTCCTGGTGAGGAACCCATAGCTACAAAATTGATTAGTGAAACTGCTGGTTTCCAAGTTATGGTTGCTCTAGATCTCACCAGGACCGCTCGGGGAACATTAAACTTTAAATATATCCAAGACCTAGCTAAATTAATAGATAATATCACCGAGATGTATGATGACACTTTCAGGTATACTGGAAGGGAGCTACAAGCGTACAAGAAGGAGTTGGTGCAACATAGACTGGTACTAAATTATCTCACCTCTATTACTGGTGGGTACTGTGTGACACTGGCCACCCAGTTCGGTGTCAAATGTTGCACGTACATTACTAATAATACGGAAGACCCTAAAGAGGTTATAGACCGGAAGATGGATGAAATTTTGCAGCTGAAATGGGAATTTCGAAAGAGCCATAATTCTTCGTTATATGAGGTCGGGGAAAAGGTGGCGGGTTGGTTCTCATGGTTGAACCCAGCAAAATGGTTCTCCGGTCTGGGGAAGTGGGTACAGGAAATGATTGTGAGTGTAGGTAAGCTCCTTCTCCTTATACTGGGTGTCATCTTAGCAATTGGTTTAGTTGTCAAATGTGTTCCTACTGTGTTGAAGTGTGGAAAACGGTCTCATAAGAGTAACACTGAGAAAGAGACTGAAAGGGTGGTACCAGATACCGAGATCATGGTCTGTGAAGAAGTATTGTATAATCCTGAACTTGAAACGGTGATTGGGTGATAGTTTATTACACTATCAAAGGGTGGAACTGTCGAAGTCAGCAAATTGGATAAAGTCATTTCAATTAAAGTCTAGCAAACTTGGTTGTCTTTGTCTGAAAAGATGCGTACGGTACGCTATGACGTACAAGGGCACGCTACGGCGTGAAAGGGCGTACTCATCCACTACACGTGGCAGCAACAGTAATTGGTCTTTTACCATACATTCGCACAAACACGCATACTTATAAAATAGTACACATTATTGGTAGTTGCAACACATAGTCAGTTATGTCGAAATATAGTAGTATTTATATGTTATATCAGAGTTACATGCATATTAGTGAAATACACAGAACGGGTTAAAGGAATAACATCATGAGTGGTATCATAATGAACCTTGTTACATATCCTACTGTTTGGTGCGCTCTGCGAGGGAATCGCAGAGTGCATACGCAAGTTATGAATGATAGGGAATTATGAACTACTTAAGACCAAGGAATTCTGGCGGGAAGAGCAGAGCATACCCCCTGCAGAGATGACCCCCTCCTTTGGATTCCTTAGGATGAACCAGCCAATGATTGACGACCCCTTGGACATTCCTGAGACCCGGACCAATAGATGCAAGCCATACCATCTTCATTGTATTACTGTACTTGATTGTGTATATAAGCAGCAGCTTGTGATCCAGAGTGCAGACTTCTTGTCCCCAGACTTCAGGATTGAATGACTGCACTGGATCCAGAGCGCCTGCGTTAAGTAACGGCTGTATTTACTATTACATCGCTTGAGCATATTTTTTCCACTTATTACGAATAAATCTTTGTGCGTTGGAAACACAAATCGAGGTTCGACAATCGTTATTGGTTAGCGACAATACGCACATTACAATATATATATATATATATATATATATATATCCCAATCTTGACAAAGGGCTGTGTGGAGCCCGAAACGTTGACCAATTTTTAATGGAATAAATACTTTAATAATCTGGAAAAGTCCTGTGAGTGCCTCCTAATTATACTGTTTTTTCCATTCATGTTATTGGAGTTCCTGCACCCAGGCTGGAGAAATATCTACAAACGTGAGTGCCTTTCCTTTTATGAGTTTTATATATATATATTACATTTTATAATATAATATAAAAATGCATTCATATACTTTCAAGAGTTATGTTGGTAAGGAAAGTATTTAAGTTCATTCAATAAGGGGTTGTGTACTTAGAACCATGTTGGTGGAACAGATATAAATATCTTGGGGCTGATACAGAGTTAGTCAAAACTGGGAGTAAAATACTGTAAAAACCATAAAGAGCATGTATAAATAGAGCATTTCATCCCATATGTAGAGTCTAACGGATCTCAAGATGCGTCGACCTCCTCATCAGCAGCATATGTGCCTGGTTCACGACAAGACATCACCATTATCGAGTATTTGCACCCTGTAGCAGCTGCAAAAAAGATCTCCCACCTCCTGTTTCGATCACTTTTAACTGCGCTCTCCAGCTACTCAGCTCTCCTCCTCCTGGTCCTTCTGCCCTTTGTCTCCTCTCGCTTCTCTCTGCTCCCCTCAGTGGCTCTTAACCTGTCATCCGCGCCCACCCTCTTGGGCTTAAGTTACCTGCCGGTACTGACCTTTCCCCTCCCTCTCATTAGCTGAGCCTGAGCCCCCAGAGTTATAGTGCTTACTGTTACTTGTACTGTGCTGTTTCACCTTGTACTGTGCCATTGTTTGTCCTTGTACGGCGCTACGGATACTTTATTAATTAATAATAATATACCCCCTAACAGGTGTATATTTGTTTTATTAATAGACTGCTTGTCAACGTTAGAAAGCCTCTTGCTTCCCCTGACCTTTATCTCCAGGCGTCGGTGGAGGGGTAAATTTATCAAGTTGCGGGTTTGAAAAAGTGGAGATGTTGCCTAAAGCAGCCAATCAGATTCCAGCTGTCATTTTGTAGAATGTAATAAATAAATGATAACTAGAATCTGATTGATAGGCAACATCCTCACTTTTTCAAACCCTCAACCTGATAAACTTACCCCCTAGTCCCTCTTAGGTCTTTGCTAACCTTGACCTTGCAGGTTAACTTAAGGTTGCAACCTGCTTTTAGAACAAAGAGAAAATGTATAGTTGTCAATGTACATGGTAGTGCTAACTAGCTATACGGCACAAAGCTTCTCCATTAGCCGTCTTCAACAAAATGGCAAATGAAACCACGTGAACAAGTTATTCATCACTATCTGTGGCCAAACCTAGAAAATGTTCTGAGCCTCCTGAAATAGCAGAAAACGAGCCGACTTGGTAAATGAATTCATTTTATTATCATCTTGTCACATTTGTTGTTTGTGTATTCCGTGGAGGAAGTATGTGTAATCTGCAAACTGTTTTACTTCCATTGGTCTTGTGCTAAAAATAAACGCAGCACATCTTTTGTGTATAGAATTTATAGTATAAAGAAACAGGAAAGGATCGAGAAGGAAACAAGGCATGAAAACTCAGGGACACGTGGGATATTGTCTTGTAAATAACATTTTATTGCAAAATGGTGATATATTTATATTATAACTAATGCATGCTTCAACCTCAGCAATGTCACCAGAGATGGCTGAAGTACATAAGACATAATAAATGTCAATAAAAGATACATAAAATACATGTCTACTGCTATTGTAATTATGTTTTCATGGAAGCCGCTGACATGATCCATTACTTATAAAATGACACTGGATATAGAGCAGTTTATCCGGAGCGCAGCTATTCCCAACTAGTGGCTTTTATTACCTAGCACATTCATCATGTTTCCGCACTGACCACTGAAGGATGAAATGATTGTCACTTATTTTAAAAGAACATTTATAGATTGAGGGCATTACGCGATCTGGTCAGGTGGGAGCAGGCTGCGGGAGAGGTCAGGTTAACTGCCCCATGCCCTATGTGACAGTGTCTCGGTGGCACAATTTGTGTGACATTGATCAATATATGTTGTTTGAAACATGACAGATTTAGGAGAACAGAATATCTGATTACACAATCTTATACTCTATTGTTTCCTTTTCTCACCTAACTGATTTTATTAGTTCAGTTACAAAGGACTTCACTCAAACAAAATCATTTGACTACAAAGTGAACTCATGGGTATCACAGCTCGCAGAGCGGTATCAGATTGGACACAATTTTAATATGTATAAATATCTGTAATCGGGAGACTTGGGGCTAGATTTACTTAACTGCGGGTTAGGAAAAGTGGAGATGTTGCCTATAGCAACCAATCAGATCCTAGCTTTCATTTGTTTAGTGCATTCTACAAAATGACAGCTAGAATCTGATTGGTTGCTATAGGCAACATCTCCACTTTTTCAAACCCGCAGTTTAGTAAATATACCCCTTGATGTTCATTCTTCAGATAACATTGAAATAATAGTTGCAAATTCCACTTCTAATAATTCCTCTGTGGGTGGTGTACCGATTAGTAAATCACCTTTACCACTGCGATTCTGAGGAGGTCAAAAGTGGAGAATAAAAAAAAAAGTTTCATAGTCATTTGAAGGTCCCAGCACGCCTGTAAATGTGGCCCAGAAGGGATTTTGGTTGTGGCAAGGGGGCAGCGCTCTTAATGGAGAAAAAAATCCTGCAAAAAAAAAGAAAAGAAAATACTTACCTTGCGGTCACGCGGTCACGTCAGCTGGTACTCCGGCTCCCACCTTTGTCTCCTCCGTACGGTGCTCGCAGTGAATGTCCGCCGTGATGTCATCACACCCAACATCCATTGCGGAGCGCAGCACAGAGGAGACACCAGCGCGAGGAGAACAATCAGCAGCACAGAATTGGAGAAAAGAAGAGAAGAGGACAGGAGAACAAGCCGATTAAAAGGTTAAGTTAAGGGGGATTTTTTTTATTATTTCAAGGGACGCTGACAATTGAATAAAAGTCACCTGGTCCTGGAGCATCATGGACCTTATCTCCCTGCTACATACTTCTACTTGTATTACTAATGGGGCATTATATATTTTTCTCTTTGGCCCATTATAAGTTGCTATCCCTTAACTAAAATAGTGGTGTAATTATCAAAACAGGTCACAATTTGGGGTCACAGTGATGTATATGTCAGGTACCGCAGGCCTGGTCAGGGCACCCTGATATACAATGCCTGGCTTAAATGATATTGCAGCGAAACAATAGAAAAAATGATTATAGTATAATAACTAGAGAGGATTTTTTGAACAGGGTGATTGAAAGGTAAGTAAGTATAGGGGGATTTGAAAAAAAGTGATATCTAATATATATATATATATATATATATATATATATATATATATATATATAAAACTTTTTTTCTCATATATATATATGTTAACTATGTTTTCTATGGTTTTTTGGATGATCAGCTATCGTTATTGTTAGTGTATCTTATGTGCGGCCCAAACCAACTCGTCGTCTGCCAATGTGGCCCAGGGAAGCTAAAAGGTTGGACACCCCTGGTCTAGACCGTTTTAACCATTAACAGGGGGTCACAAGGTGGTGGTTGGGGAATAAACCTTGGTTGTTCTGTATTATTTGCATTATACATTTGCAGAAAAACATCCATAGGGTTTATTGGTCCTAAAATATTACATCAAAGGGGTGGTCCAGATAAGAATATTTTAAATTAAACATATAATGACTTTCTTCTACTATTCAGTTGTAAACCAACTATAGTGCCTATTGTTCTCTGTAAGCCTTTGTCTTTTGACTGCTATTTCCATATGACATTGTCACTACTCTCTTCCTGTATTGTATGGTCTAGGATTGGGCATGAGGGCCCCATTAACCGTTAGGAGCAAAGCAAGAACAAAAATTGCTCATGGGCAAACCATGTTGCCCTGTAGGGGGCAGCAAACGCATTGTTTTTTTGCACGCAGGGAAAATACTGTCTGCTGCTTTTGCATGTAGCCCAACAAATACGGGTCAACTTTATTTTTACATTGCGATTAGAGTTGAGCTAGGACATGCCCCCCTCCCAACTCTAAATCTGTCCACACATTTTACATTTTCAAATCTGGATGAACCTTCAACGCATATACTTGCGACTATTCAATTGCAAGTTACGCTTATGCTTGTGTTCCAGTCTGAATCAGGTCAAGGTGTCAACAAGGCAAAACGGAAACATCAGCATTTCTTACCTGAATGGTGGAAAAACATGTTTCGTTCCCTGAAGCACAGCAGATCATCATCAGCATTTATTTATATGGTGCTACCAATTCCGCAGCGCTGTACAGAGAATACTTGTCACTCACATCAGTCCCTGCCCCATTGCAGATTACAGTCTAAATTCCCTAACACACACAAAAACTAGGATTAATTTTGTCAGCAGCCAATTAACCTACTGGTAGGTTTTGAGAGTGTGGAAGGAGATAAATGCAAAAGACACATTTGCTATTAAGTTTTTTTTTTAATTAAAACCTCTATAGTTCAGCAGGGACAATCTTCTTTTTTGTTTACAATTGAAAGTAGCTACTAAGTTCTGTGAACATACGCCCACTACCGTATAAAATATAGACATGAGCAATGAATGAAGCTGTTTCAGCTATAGAGGTGAATCTGCAATCTTCCAATCAAGCAACTTAGCTAGTGCTGGCGATCATCATCATCCTCACTGACTGCATTTGCTCCAGCCTTCAGGCACCCGCAACAGACAAGGCTGCTGACAGGTACCTCCCTGCAAGAATGCAAACACCCAGGAGCCCCTGTATTAGCATTTTCTTCTTACTCTAAATGGAGCCTAAAAAGCTCTACTCAAATGCAATGTGTTTACATACCTCCCAACATGTCCGTCCCCGGCACTGGGACAGGGGGCGCGGTCATGTGGCAGAGGAGGCGTGACCATAACACAACAGCGACATAGTCCCGCCCAGAGGGCTGGCTACCAATGCAGATCATTAGCCTGCCCATTACATACCTCCCTTCCCCCAACATTCCCAAAATGCTCCCGTTGGGATAGCGGGACAGAGCTTTAAAAACGGGACAGTTGGGAGGTATGGATTTTAATTGGAGAGTGTTTTTACTGAGCGCGTTGGACACTTTTCCTAAGCGCTGCTGTCAGTCTCCTCTGTCTGTTACTCATATAAATTAATTATCTCAATTTGGAGCTAATATACGCTGCTCTTTCAACATAAAGTGAAAACATTTGTGTGTCATCACACTTATTCAAAAGAAGATATTATTTTATTATTTCTGTGGACGTAGTGGGCTGGAATACTGTGGTACGCCACATGGCCACTTCTCCTACTGACTTCCTTGAAAGACTATCAAATTCCATTCACCTACATTTGCCATTATCACCACTTCTAAATTTCCACTTTAACCACTATATATACAGTATAGATTGTAAGCTTATGGGCCCTCTTACCTCTCTGTCTGTATGTATTGCCCAGTATTGTTTTATTAATGTCTGTTCCATTTTGTAATGCGCGATAGAACTTGCTGGCACTATATAAATACATGTTGATGATGATTTTATATATATATATATATATATATATATATATATATATATATATAAAAAAAGTGAAAAGACAAACAGGCGCTTAGTGAACAATCAAAAATATCACGAAACAACGTGAATAAAAATTAGTATATCACATACAGTAGGCAGCTCCGCTACAACATCAGATTGCAGATGTAACACCTAGGTAAAAATGACACAAAAAGAGAAGCGCCAAACATAGTGTGATAACATCAAGGCATGAGTCACATCCAAACAATCTAGGGTTGAAATATGATGATTCGTTTGTCAGAGGTTAATTCCCTCAGATATTTCAACACCTAATTTCAATAGGCTTCACCTTTTCAGTAATAAGTGGCATTTGAATACATAGATATAATAGATATAGTACATGCGTGATAGAAACAACCAGTTTATAAGATAAAGCAGTGATTAGCCTCTCAAGGGTAAATTTCCCCAAGATTAAAATAGCTGTTTAGACATACACTGCACAGCTAGACTCAATATGAATAGAGACAGGCTTATTAAAGGATAAAATGCGTTTTAATTACAGCCTAAATCCATAAAAAGCAATAAAATGCCCGTACATCGGGAACAATAAAACAAGCTTATCTGTATAGAAAAGCGCTTGCAGGGGTCCCCTCAGAATGACTCCCTGGAGCTGGCACACAGGAACCTCCTTGCCTCCGCTTCCACCAAAGTACAGGACCTCTTTCCGAACCTCCTTAACGCGTTTCGTCTCAGCCGAGACTTTATCAAAAGGATATAAGTTCATAGGTGGACACTTCAATATAATAAGGCAAAAAAATGTGTTTTTTTTACACTGTACATTAAGTTTACTTGTGTAAAATAAATGTTGTGTATATATATATATATATATATATATATATATATATATATATATATGTATATAGCTATATATATATAATATATAATTTTTTCTATCTGTCACATATATAAGTCGTTGCATATGCATTTTATTCTTCAAATATAAAAACATTGCTTATGCTACATATTTTGGGAACTATTGTAAATTGAAGTTAAATTGAAAGTGCATGTTAGCTCCTTCTACAGACGTGTCCTGCATGCGCATCACGGAATGTTATCATTAACAGAACACAGTGGAGCAGACATCCGTCCTGTGAAGATGCTGTGGGCACATGGCACATCCGACGTCTGCCTTTAAGGCATAAAATGTCAGCTTGTAAATAGCGATCTTTTTGTGACATGCATTTGATCATGTGTTAAATGCTGCCATATAAAATATGGAATTTTATGTGTAAAGCTACAAATCCCCAATCTGCCTGGAAAGGTCATTTAAAGCCTAAAAGAACTTGACATTTTCTCTTTAAACATCTGACTCGTTGGCCCTGAATTAAGAAAGGCTCAGTGTAAATGACCTTAACAATTCACACAAAAGGTTTCTCTATAAAACGTGAAAAGAAAATCTGTCCGATATTAGTCCAAAAATATGTACAATGAAATATTTCTCTATTTAGTTCTCATTTCTTCATGGTTTTTCTATAAGAAACTTCACTTTTTTTCCTTGATTAATTCAACTTATTGAATCAGCTAATTCATACTTCCAGCTAGTAAAATACCAACATAAACAGACAGAACTAGCATTAAAAACTTCCTGGTTATCTGGAATATAGACTTTGCATATTCTCAGTGGTGGCTTTAGTCTTGTATGGGCCTGTGCAGTAGTAACAATATCCGTCCCGCCTCAATAAACCATTGCAGAACACACAGACGCAGTACCAAGGTGCTGCTGGAGCTCCGAACATACAGAAGTATAGGCTTACTGTAGAAACTCCATAATTGCCAACTCTCCCGGAATGTCCGGGAGACTGCCGGATTCGGGGTGGGTCTCACGGACTCCTGGGAGTGTATGGCAATCTCCCGCATCTGAGGGCAGAATTAGCTCCAAAATGCCCCGATTCTCCGGGGGCCAAAATGATGCGATTTTCGGGTCCCCGCCCCCCGTACACCCACCTCCCCCTGGCAGCTCCCGGAAGCCAACTACAAGAAGTTGGAAAGTATGAGTAACTCACGCTTCCAACAGTTCATACACTTCCAGACCCTTAGTTGGAAACTGCCTCTGTAACTTCTAAAGTACATATTCATAACCACCAAAGGTACAGATTTTGGAGGGACATCTCGATTCACGGACTGCGAAAGGGGCGGGCTTAACAGGAAGACTGGAGGAGTTTTGACCAAAGTTGTCATTTGTGGGTGGAGTTGGGGTAGGGCATGGGTGGGGTTTATTTTGTTCCGCTTTCAAGGTTTTAAATGTTGGGAGGTATGCATATTTACATCACATTGTACAATAAGTGATTGAACTTTGGACCCTACCAGCCTAAGAGTTCTGGTTCCTGCGCTGTAAACCCATCCACCCCTATTATAATTCACCACTGAGTTTGAATTATATAACATATTTGGTTTATGTACTGGCTTATAATTGTTTTATTAGAACCCAGCATAAAATAAATAAATAATAAATAGACCAGCAGGGGTCTACTTATTATCACTTGGTGATAGTGAAGATTTTCTGTCGCTACTTATTGCAGCGGACACCAGACCAGCCTGGGGTCAATCTGCTCCTGTGTGAGCCACGTGCACATCGGAACTTATCTGAAAGACGAGACGTGGACTTCCAGTCTCACATTCAATAAAAAATAAAATAATAGTTATTCAAGTACAAAATTGCAAAAAAAAAGAACAAAGAAAGGAAAAATGTTTTATTTTAATATTAAAACATTATTTTCTATTCAGAAACCCCGTATATTCCCATCCTGAGATAGACATAGCAATAAGGAGTATAGCAACGGTGTTTGTCCTGCAGTTATACATGGTAAATAGGCTTTCCTATGCTTTAGCCTTCACAGGCCTGGGGTCTAGGTTAAATAGGGAGAGGCTCTAAATCCAGCAAAAATTCCCATTTTATTCCAGATCTAGGGCTTTACACCTATGCATAAATAGCCCATGCTAACTTTTTGTATTTGCCTTCCCGGAGCTGCCGTGGGGGAGGTGGGTGTGCGGGGGGTGGGGCTCCAAAAGCGCATAATTTTTGGACCCGCGCCTCCGTGACGTAATGACATCATTTTACAGCGGCGGGCAGGGCCAAATGCCACGATTCCCGGAGAATCGCGGTATTTTGGCCCTAATTCTGCCCACTTCACTAGGAAGTGGGCAGATGCGGGAGATTGCCATACTCTCCCGGGAGTCCGTGAGACTCACCCGAAATGCAGGAGTCTCCTGGACATTCTGGGAGAGTTGGCAAGTATGAAATAGCCCCCTTGGTGTATAGTTTAATACTGGACAGATTTTCTTTGTAATCCTTGCTCTGGTTAGTTCTCTATTTTTCAATAAAAAAACATAGACCTTGTAAAAACAAAAAAAATAGGCTATACAAAACACAACATGTTAGAATCCTTTTATCGCTATTCCCATCAGATTGGTGTAAACCAGTATGAATCCAGAGGGAGGAGCACGGCTAGTATAATGTAACAAAGTCCATCTGGGAGCCAGCTGGAGCTACATATCATACAATCTTTGTATGTTCTATGTTGCTGATGTTGCTTTGTATGGAATAAATCCTTTCTGAAATACTGGATTGGATTGTAAAGGCTTCTAGATGGAATTTTGGATGGACTTTATGGGCCTGAGTCATTAAGGAGAGCAAAGTATAAAAGAGGAGTAACTTTGCACCTGGGCAAAACCATGTTGCATTGGAGGGGGAGGTAAATTTAAAATGTGGGGACAGATTTATAGTTGGGGTAGGTCATGTCCTAGATCAACTTTAAATTTCAGTGTAAAAATAAAGCTATCAAGTATTTGTGTGCTACATGAAAAACAGCCAGTATTTATCATATGTGTAAAATAATAAACTAATTTGCACCCCTTGCATTGTAACATCGTTTTGTCCAGGAGAAAACTTACTTTCCTTAATGAATTAGGCCCTTTATGTGTTTACTCAGCATAACATACGTAACAGGAATGCAGAGCAGAGAACAGGAACTTCCCTAGCCAATGACCTCACTTCCTGCCAGGCTCTGACACGTAATACATTTACATCCTCCATCCACAGAGATGCATTCTAAGGTGATATACAGTGTTTGTTAATATTAATCAAGCAAACCAGATTTGCAAGTAACAAGAAAGTTTGGTTTTATTTATATATATCTGTTAAATATGCTTACCAGCTGTTTACTCTTCTTACCTCCTTACAGAACGGTGCGGGGTCTGGCGAACCGCGTCATTTTGGGCCTGCCGTGATGCAATTATGCAAAAGTGTCATTTTGAGGGGGAGGGGTGTACAAATGGATGCGCCCATCCTGCCCACTTCACTATTAAGTGGGCAGGATGCCGGAGGATATTGTTTCACCTGCAGGATTACAATTGTGGGATAATATTGTTTCACCTTATTACCAGAGAGCCTTGCATCATTTCATATATTTTATATTATACTATGGTGTTAAAAAAAGTATCTAAAATTAATTTCATGCTACCAAAATCCCTAGAGCTTGTGGGGGGGGGGGAGGGGGGAAGGTTAGGCAGCCCCCAGCCATTACATTTCTATTTCCATAGCAGCACTTCTAATTTCCCACTTAAACCACTGGGTTTGGGATTACTGTAATGAGATACAAGACTACCTTGCCGTTCTCCCTCTACATAAGCCCTTGAATTCTGCACTAGCTCTGAGCTGTCATCATCAGGTTTTTTCTATACTTTACACATTCACAAATGCAGTGTTGCAGTTGCAGACTGGTGACACAAAGGTGGAACATGAATTATCAGAACTTCGCAAATAGGCAAAATGACCTGAGCTGCTGCAGAACTCACTTTGTGCAAAATGTCTCCACAATTTCATTCCTCTCTAAAAGAGAATTAGCAAAGTAAGTAGGTTTGGAAAGGGATCTAGGGAGAGAATTAACACAACAGCAACATTTGTGAATCTGAGATTAGCAACATATTTTAGCACTTTAGTTTTGAATTAAATATTTATATATAATATTTGTATTTTATTTTGTGGCGCTTATGGCAACTATGGAAACATTTTAGGGGATTTTTGCCGGTGATATGACAAAATTCTGAAACCTATATGTAAAAATCTACTTAACAGTTCTGAAAATATTGCCCATCTCTTCTGTGAACATTAGCCACACCATATAAAACTTCTAGCCCCCCAACGGTCAACACTTTTATAGTAGACAAAATTATTTCTATTAATGTAAAAATACAAGAGATAGATATTTTAAAATAATCTTTGCACCTTGCTAATTTAGTTTTTATGGACAAGAAGCAATAGATTGCTCTATTCCCACAGTGAATTATTTGATTGCTTTACTGTTGTCTTAGGAAGTAATTTAATGTAAATGAACACTGTGTTCATCGCACTAATAAGCAGAGAAGAGCTGCTTTGGAAAATATGGCAGTTAAATTTATAGCTGTACTCAAAGTTCTAGACACTGTACTATACTTGTGTGTATTCTAATTGTGACTGTAAGCTCCAATGGGGCAGGGACTGATCAAATATTCTCTGTACAGAGCTGTGTAGTATGGTAATGCTGTATACATAAAGTATAAGGAAGATTCTGAGGAAATTGTGATTTAATAGAGTATTGTAACAAGTTTTGTTGGTTAATGGGATCTTTGGGGGATGCCAGACACCAGTAAAATTGAACACATGGTAAGTAACTAAAAAA